>NW_022991211.1:0-469498 GCF_902827175.1 Gymnodraco acuticeps | reverse complement strand
ACCAAACACACAAACACACACACACACACACACACACACACCCCACCCTACACACACCACACAACACACTCACAACACACACACACACACTCTCCACACACACACACACCACACACACACACACACACACACACACACACACACTGTTAACATGCTGCTAAAGGGAAGATGGTCCAGGATTGAAAGCATGTTGTGATTTCACACAAAGAGTCACGGTCAGTTCCGTTCAGCTTGTTGAAGTGTGACTGATACACTTCTAACATGAAGCTTTACAAACTGGGGACATTGGAAGATGTAGGCCAATGTTTAGATGTATTTTTGTTACAGTGCATACACAGCCAAATAAGATGAGTTCAACGTAAAACACATTCAATAAATGAATAGCAATCAACAAATGAAAAAAGGAGAAAAAGAGCTCCATTCTTTGGGATGAGTTGAAGCTCCATATCAGGGACTGTAAATCAAAGCATCTGTCAGCTGCACAGCTTGGAACCATTCTTTTGTCATTTATTCCCTTTTAAATTCTAACATGCTATTCCCTAGAACTTAGTATTGTTAAAAAAAGGGGGAGTGAGAGATTAAAAGAACATTATGATGATTTAAATATTATTATGTGTTAATAAATAATACAAATAAGGTTGGATAAATATAACATTTGATAAATGTAACCAGAAATAATTGTGTAAACCATGCTGAGCTTCCTGTCTCCTAAAACAGTGACAGTTTATTCTGTTGGATGAAGTATTCGTACTGTAAAATGAAAATATTCCTCATGTTAATCAGTCTCTTATGAATCCCTTAGCTTTGTCATAGTTGTGTTTTTGAATAGCCTAGTAACTGAGGTTAAAGAGCAACATGTATTCAATTCACTTCTTATGGTTGATTTGTTAAAGCTGCAAACACAGTCTTTTATTATCTTACCGTTATTGCCATTGTTCTCTTTGAATTATCAAGTGTGTATGAATACATAATATTATAAATAAACTACAGTATAGAATTAGTATCACCCCCGAGATTTACTGCTTGCACTGTTTCAAAAATAATTATTTTATAATACAAAATCTCAATCTTTATTTATTTATATAGCACATTTAAAACAACCTTCAGTTGACCAAAGTGCTGTAATAAAATGGTAATAATAGCACTTCAAAATGGTGCATAATGAAAACTATTACTTTTAATTATTTGAATACATCTTATTCATAACTATGTAGGTAGAAGTATGACTATGTAGGCATTTTGCCAATTACTTAACCCCCCCCACCAATTTGGGTCCTAATAACTGTGATTGAATCTTATGTCAAATGTTGGAATCACCGCATATTCAATCATTTCCCAGCCATAGGATAGTTGTATGTGTGAGTTGAAGGCACAGCGTCAAACTTTGAGGTAGACATGAGATTAGCCGCCTCAGGCAGATCTACGTACTGTGGAGCATCAGAGGCCATCAGGAGCGTAATCCTCTTCCACCTGCAGGAACAGGACATGAGGAGGAGGAGGAGGAGGAGGAGGAGGAGGAGGAGGAGGAGGAGGAGGAGGAGGAGGAGGAGGAGGAGGAGGAGGAGGATTACTGGCCATAGTCTCCTGTGTTCCGGTGTGTTAGCACTTTATTAGGCTGGAGATGCTCCTTACTGTTCTTGCATCACCTCCTGTATTCTTATTAAGCGCAAGAGATTTGGAGCATTTTTTATGCTCAATTGACATCAACTTCCTGTTTCATGGCGAGTGTCGCAAAGTGGCCACAAAAATGGCATTTCATGAAAGAAAGTTGTAATAATGTCGATCCACGAGGCCTTTGTTAAAGTACAGTGCCTGAAAATGGCCAAAAACAACTAAAACGATCACACTTCATTCAAAATGGCCGACGTCCTGTTTGTTTTAGATAACGGCATCAAGAAACTTTTTTTGAAGTCTACCTGTCTAAGTCCAACCCTATCTATGAATATTACTAAGGTATTATTGTTGAATACATTATTATATGTAATAATGTATTCAACAATAATACCTTAGTAATATTGTTGATATAAAAACCTCCTTTCTCATTGCATCTTAATCTTAAGGTGGAGCTTATGGTTCAGTTTTGGAGTCTAGAAATATGTATGACTAATCAAAGATATGCAGACCTGAGGAAAGTTGGGGAGAATAGATGGTGGGATGCAACATGACCGCATGGAGAATTTCTCTCTGTTTGTATTGTTACAATTATTGGCCAAGACTTTCAATTAGGCTTCAGTATTGTAAGACAAACAAACCAAAGTTGTATTTGTGCTGAAAGTGTGAGTTTTATTTGTTTAGGGTTTGAGATATCTGTCTCTTGATGACTACGAGAAGAAGTCTGCTATAGTATTAAACCGTTCATCTTAAATTGAAATCGTATGAACACATTATCAAAACAAAACATTGTTTTTCTGTAAGTTAGTATATTGACTCGCCACCTTTTTTGCATGCTTTTTGCCATGCCAGTAGAGTATACAATACATGGCATCCACCCCCCTCATATGAGGCTGTATGACAGGGCAGTGTCTTGGACATAGCTGTGTGTACAAAATCCAAGCATTACATATGAAATCCTGCACATATGTTTTGTTACCAACAGGTTCTTTTCCAAATTGCTTAGTTTCCGTGTTGTCATGTGGTCCAATATGTGTGTAACTGATGAAGACATCATATGTGTTTTCTGTCAAATAATGTTGGATTTGCTGCTAGCTCAGTTGTGTGTGTGTGTGTGTGTGTGTGTGTGTGTGTGTGTGTGTGTGTGTGTGTGTGTGTGTGTGTGTGTGTGTGTGTGTGTGTGTGTGTGTGTGTGTGTGTGTGTGTGTGTGTGTGTGTGTGTGTGTGTGTACTAAGCTGTACAGGAAGCTCCTGAAAACAGAACCGAGCAGAGCGTCACTCCATCACTAATCATCTGACAGCAGCGGGACAAATGAAAAACATTTACCTGTTCACATTACTGATGGTTCATCTTTATTTAGAGAAGGGATTCAATACTGTGTTCACCGGAATACCTTCGAGACACCGGAATAAGAAGGAGGAGAGGAGACTGAAGTGGGAAAGGAGAGAGGAGATGAGATGAAAAGAGGAGAGGAGAGGAAAAGAGGATAGAGGGGAAGAAAGCAAGGAAGGAGAGGTGATAAGATTAAAACTGCAGGAGAAATTAAGAAACAACGGGAGAGAAGAGGGATAATCTTATTGGATGATGGTTTGAATGTATCAAAATGAGTTTGTGGAAAGGCAAGGAAGGTTTGGTCAATTGACATGGTTGATTGTTATCGAGGGGGGAGCAGGGTCAGCAGTCAGCAGCAGCATGAGGAGACCTTTAACCAGGACTGATTATGAGCAGAGATCAGACCTGATGTAACGGCTCCTTCAACACGAGTCCACCCAGCATGGGTCGAGATCTCAGAGAGAAGGAACAGCTTACTGAGATCTGATTCTCTGAGGCTACATTTAAAGCATGCAGCCTGAGTTAAGGAGCTGACCAGTAATAGCACATTTGGCGGGGGGTTTACTTTAAAATTCTATTCCATTTCTAGTTACATGTAGAACAAAATCTATATAAATATAAAAAGTAGTGTAACCTGATTACTTTACTTTACTACATAAAATAGAAAATGTCAACAACAACAAAATCAGGGACTCTATATTATGATATGTTGATCTTAATTATAAAATCTATTGTACCATTATAATCCTGCTAGTAATCCCCTTTTTTTCCTTTTTTTTTAAAATGTACAAATAATCTGATTTCAAATTTTTTTATTTAACTGTCAGTGAATACAGTTACCTTTTTCTTGTATCCTGATAACATAATCTTGTTACATGTAATCTGTAACTCACCAAACCTGAAGGAACATGAGGTACAGGGACTTTGCACCGATTTAATTACGAACATGTAGATTTTTGTCAAATCATTATTAGGAGGCTAGAGTGGCGTTTTCTTTACGTTATCACGGCAAATTAAGCTGATTTTTGTAATTTATTTTGTAATCCTGGCCATTCGTTTTTTACATTGATTTACATCATATTTGTTCAGACATTTGGTAAAGTTTCAGTGTGGGAGAGGATCTGTACACCTTTGGAGATTTCTTTGCAGTCCGTCTTTAAATATGAAAGTCACGTTCAGTGTTTAACTCTATAAATACAACCTTCAGAAGTCCATGTGACTGTTGGAAGCATACGACACTGACAGTGATTCAGCTCGCTCTCCACCAATAGGAGAGCCTCTCCCTGGTCACATGTACAGCTCAGTGCTGCTGCTGATTAGAACAGGAGCATTACCTGTTCATTTGGAAAACATGGCGAACACACTGAAGCACAAGCACACACTCACACACAGAAGTTCTGCTGGTCTCAGTTACACACATAGACACACACACACAGCAGTTCAGAGTACAGATGGACATGATAGTTTGGAGTTGTATTGGATAATATGAGTATTAACTATTCCAATAATAGAGATTACTTGAGTACACTTTAGATAATCTGTGTAATCTTCTTATTTTTTATTTTTGGCTCCTCTGATTATATTTTTTTTACATCCCTTAGTTATGACGCTCACACAGACACACACTAACAGGATTGTTATATTAATATTTCCGGATAGACATGTTAATAATGTCTCCATTGTTCCCAGCCATATTATACAACATACATACGCAAAACAATTTATTTCCTCTTATCCTATACACAGTTTATCCTTATATTAAAATTAAGTGAGGTATGCAGGTCTGCATGCATGGTCACCTGTTCATAGTGGACACACACACGCCCACACAGAATGATTTAGGAGTATGGCTTATAATCCAAGCATTACATATGAAATCCTGCACATATGTTTTGTTACCAACAGGTTCTTTTCCAAATTGCTTAGTTTCCGTGTTGTCATGTGGTCCAATATGTGTGTAACTGATGAAGACATCATATGTGTTTTCTGTCAAATAATGTTGGATTTGCTGTTAGCTCAGTTGTGTGTGTGTGTGTGTGTGTGTGTGTGTGTGTGTGTGTGTGTGTGTGTGTGTGTGTGTGTGTGTGTGTGTGTGTGTGTGTGTGTGTGTGTGTGTGTGTGTGTGTGTGTGTGTGTGTGTGTGTGTGTGTGTGTGTGTGTGTGTGTGTGTGTGTGTGTGTGTGTACTAAGCTGTGTGTAGCAGTACACACTGCAGGCTTAAAATAATGATACAGTTTGTTAACCACAGTGAGCTACTCGTACTGCCTGCAGCAGAGCAGAGAGGAAGCTCCTGAAAACAGAACCGAGCAGAGCGTCACTCCATCACTAATCATCTGACAGCAGCGGGACAAATGAAAAACATTTACCTGTTCACATTACTGATGGTTCATAATAATAATAATCCTTATATTTATTATAGCGCTTTATCAATGACTCTCAAAGCGCTTTACAAATACACATTAAAGATACAGATCATACATACATGTAACGGTCATCTTTATTAAGAGAAGGGATTCAATACTGTGTTCACCGGAATACCTTTGAGACACTGAAATAAGAAGGAGGGGGGCGAGGATGCATGGTGCATTAAAATGGTCCTTACTTAGTACCGTATGTCAGAGACTCCTGCTGCAGAGGTCCGGTCTCACAGTGATCAGCCCTGTTTATACTGTATAAAGAAAATGGTCCAAATTGTAAAGCTTCCAAGTAGAGCACAACAGGACAGACAGCGACCATACTTTAACATCATGTCACTGTAATGTAGAATCCCCTCCTCGGATAAACATGAGCCCCGCCCAAAAGAATGACACAATTGTGCCTGTTCTCTTAAAGGTCCCATGTTTTGGCTATTTCTACTGATCATAATTCCATTGTTGAGGTCTACAAGAATAGATTTACATTGTTCAATTTTCCAAACTCACATTGGTTTCTCATACAGCATCTCAGTATAGTATGTGTATTCACCAGAGGTGGGAGTAAGTCCTACATGTGCAAGTCATGAGCAAGTCTCAAGTCTTGACCTACAAGTATCAAGCAAGTCCAAGTCACTGTGATGAGAGTCAAGCAAGTCCCAAGTCACTGTGGTGAGAGTCAAGCAAGTCAAGTCAAGTCATACAACATTCTGATGAATAAGCCCAGTTTCCACATTTAAATCAGTGGTTATGAAAATGGATTTAACCCACACTATGATCTTCATTACATACACAGTTAATCATTTGAAATCTAATTTAGACCGATGACAATCATATTAGATTCATATTAACCCTAGAACTGCAGACAATAGAGCTAGGACTCAAAAAGTCTGTTCAAAAAGGCAGAATTCCAGGTAAGAAAATCAGATATGGAATTTGCCAGTACACATATTTAATTTAAATGTCTGTTAACACTAGAACCACCAACAGCGTCAGCACCTACATAGATATCATTTTCAAATCATTTCATTTGTTCCTCTTCATCATTTCCTTATAAACTAAGTAGATTTAAAACTCACTTAATTGGGTTAATTTAGAAATGGCTTCAGTTTATCATCATAACAGATCAAAAAGTTCAGATTCATTTTACAATAAATCAAGGAATGATGCACTTCTACAAACAAAAACAACATCATTAAAACATTTAAACAAACTACTAAAAGTAGATGAACTACATTATTCAACAGTTTACAGTAACTTCTGATAACAACTCAGGGGAAATAAACGAGGCATCTCTTTTCCTCTCTCTCTCTCCCCCCCTCCTGACAGCCCGTCAGTATCAGGGTTAGTCAAAATGAATCCCTTGGAGGTTATTGTGTTCATTTGTCGTTTGGTCTTCTCTTTGCTTAATCGATTTGAAACCAAGTCTAACGTAGCTTAAACTTAACGTTAGCTTTCTAGCTAACACACACCTTTCTCTGGGTTTTTGTAGTGACGAATGAAGTTGGATGTTGTGGTGGTCGTATCACTGATATTTATGCTGCAGACCCTGCATACCGCTGTTCTCTTCTTATTACCGCCATCGACAAAATAATCCTTGAATCCAAACTTCACTATTTTTGGAGTAAAGCTAGCCGCTGCCATGTTAGCTGAGACTCCTGCCTTCTAGTCGGTTGCCAGGTTTGCGCGCACGCCGCTATAATCACCCAATCACGTTTAGAAAAAACTATCGTAATATCTCAATACAAAAACAAACGCAAATATTTAATTTTAAACAGTCAAGTCCTTTCAAGTCATCTGTCTCAAGCTTAAGTCAAGTCTCAAGTCATGAATACCAAGTCAAAGTCAAGTCAAGTCTTTTATCAATGTTAGTCAAGCAAGTCTCAAGTCCAAAAATATGCGACTCGAGTCCAACTCGAGTCAAGTCATGTGACTCGAGTCCCCACCTCTGGTATTCACTCTCTGCCCTAAACGCCTTGTTGGAGCTCCTGTCCCCCTCTCCCTATAAGCCCAGTGTGCTCTGATTGGTCAGCTCGCCTACTCTGTTCTGATGAGTGAGTGTGTGTGCGGAGCTCCCCGGAGCTCAGGCTGAGTGAGTGTGTGTGTGTGTGTGTGTGTGTGTGTGTGTGTGTGTGTGTGTGTGTGTGTGTGTGTGTGTGTGTGTGTGTGTGTGTGTGTGTGTGTGTGTGTGTGTGTGTGTGTGTGTGTGTGTGTGTGTGTGTGTGTGTGGATTGGTCCATTTGGACCAATTGGTCCATTTGGACGTAGTTACGTCAATATGCCCCGTAAGAAAAAAATGGAAAAAGAAAAATGTCCAACGAGGCGTTCTGGGGCAGCATAGACAGGTATTTTCTGTGTTTGAGTTGTACTCGCTACAGGGTGTACTTTGAGGGTTTGTGACTTTGCAGACCGTTTACATTTAGAAAAAGTGTTAAGGCTGTACAAAGGCGCGGAATCAAATGCACGATGCAGACACGGACAAAGTATTAAAATATAGCGTTTTAATGTAAACAGGTAGGAATACACTGAATACATAAACAACCAAACAAACACTCAATACACTGTCTTACCTGAACTATCTAAAACTACAATACTAATACAAAAATACTTACTAATCTTACCTTACTCAATCTAACTATCTATGAATAATTACTGTAATTTATGGACGATGACAATGATTATAACGCTGGAATGCTTGGAAACGCACAAGACAATCTGGTAACAAGACAGGGGGAGACGAGAACTATAAATAGACAGACATCACCAAGTGAAGACAATTAGACAATCACAACAGCGGGAAAACAGACAAGGCAGGAATTGTACTTTAGACACATGAGGGTAGACAAGACTATCAAAAATAAAACAGGAACCCATCTAAACATGAAACCTTAACTAGGGAACAATAGCAGAGCCATCTACGCACAACACAAAGCTACATAACAAGGGGACGGGTAATTACCAGAAAAGCATATGATGGGAGCTTTAAGTCTTTGGTCTTTTATCATATGTTTTCAGTTTAGTTTATAACACAACTTTGAGCATGCAACATAGGCATTCGTTTTTAAACCCTTTACAGCCAGCTAGTACAACTGTAAATAAAAAAGCAGTCAAATAAGAAGCTGATTTATGTTTGTATTCATGTTTAATGGGAAAGAAAAATTAAAATTCAGATTCTCTAACTTTCACAGTCACTTTGGGAAAGTGACTTGGTTTTTATGAAGTTTATTCAATTTAACCAACAAGGACGATTAACCTGTTAACCCTGAGCCCGTTTTTCAGGTCTCAGGCTCGAAAATGACATTTCCAGAACAAATGACCATATCTTCCCTTCTAAAAGGGTTACATTAATAATCTTTTTTCTCAAAGTAATGATAAACCTGTGAGTTGGATGTAGAAAAGTCAGAATCAATATAGATGTTTTTATTTAAAAAAAAATTCAGATTGAACATAGTAAAAAACTGTAAATTATAGTGTCCGTCCAAAAATTATTTTTTACTTATAGTGAAAACTACCCTTGGATGATGGTAAGGTAGTCTAAAAGCTTTAGGAATCCAAAGTACAACATATAATAAGTACCCTGTATCAAGATTGATGCAAACCAAGTGACATTTGACCTTTTTAGAGAGGTTTAGCAAAAATAAACTCCACCTCTGAGGTGATTTGGGTGGAAATGGGCGTTTTTACCGTTTCTCTGGAACCCATTGGTCGATTTTGGTGATTGACATCTCTTTTTAACCGTTAGAGCCAATATAATCGAAGGGTAACTTCCACATAGACACACACATTAACAAAAAAAAGTGGGGGCTTTGCGCATACAGTTTTGCATGAGAGCGAACCTATCTCACGCTCTGACATCTGGAAACGGAAAAGCAGGTTTATTGCTTATGGATTATCAGAAATCATTTCAAAGTGACACAGACACATTGGATTAACCTACGGATTAACTTCAGCAGCGTTGTTATCGTTTTAATGCCATTGAAGACCACTTTTGACCAGACTACGACAAAGGTGAGCCATGTTAGCGTTTTTAGTATAGCGCCACATCTTTTGATGTCTGTTCTTGTTAATATCTTCGCGAGTTCTTATCATAGAGTTATGATGTATGTACCAATCAATTATGTGTCATCTCACGATGCTACTGTAGTCAATATGTTGGATGTGCAGTTAAGATAAGTAATAAGGGTGTTATGAGTAGGGTTGCAAAATTCCGGGAATTTTCAAAGATGGAAACTTTCCACGGGAATTAACGGGAATAAACTGTGAATTTTCTAAATTGAAGGTTGGCTCTTCATAGGGAACTTAAATATAGTTGGGGAAAGTATATTTTAGCATAATCTTGACTAAAACAAACAGAAGCCATTCAAGTACACTTGAATATCCATGCCATAGCACACTGCTTACGGCTATTGAGACCACACAAAGGTTCGCAACAGGCTCACAAATGTGAGAGTGGAAAAACTGGTTGGCATTCGGGCAAACCTAAGGCTCTCTGAGCCTGACACAGAGCCATCCTCAACAAGGCTGGACAGTGACACTGAAGAGGAAGACTCAGAGTGTGATGTTGATGAGGCCCAGGAAGAGCCCGTTGACTGAAAGGGTTTAGCAAAAATGCAGAGGATCGCTTGAAGGAAGATTTAACATTTTGAATGGGACTTTGTAGGGATTTTTGGATGGGGGGGTGCATTTTTGTTCATTTTTTAATGAGGGTTTGGGAGGGATGAGTAATATTTAACTCAACATTCCTGTTTTCGTTCTTCAATGAAACAAATAATTGTTCAATAAAATAATTAAAACTTGTTCTGCTCTACTTAAAAAAAAAATTAAATTAAAAGAAATCTCATGAAATGTCATGTTTTTTGTTTAATTTTGCATCAAATATTTCCAAAATTCCCCAGCTTAACTTCCCATGGAAACTCTCCGGAAATTTACCGGAAACTTTCCGCCCCTTTGCAACCCTAGTTATGAGTGAGTTTCTGTGCAGTAATGCGTTAGCATTTTTTCGATTGTGGCTAATTCAGAGGCTGAGCGTTAGCTTTGTGGGGGGTTTTTTGAAGAAGAAAAAAAATGATCAGTTAGCTGAGTTTCTTCCCGTTACATGGATATAAAACATTCATAGTTTATTGAATATTAAGATGCCCTCAGAGTCAGACGCTGTTTCCTCAGATGACGCGTTTTTCCCCGGTATCGGGGGGCGGTGTAGAACAGGTTAATGGTTGATGAATGAATGATAGCGATCAGAATAACTTTTGGGGAAGAGAGGTCCCACTCTGCAATTTTTCACACCATTTTAAAAATGTTTTTCTTTCCATTCATGGTAATAAGATGGTAACCGTAGGGTTTTTCCTTTATGCATAGACTTACTCAATCAGTTGCTTATGTTCAGATCTACAATCTTGTCTATCAATTTCCTGCTTATTTACATTCCTTATTCATATGACATTTCAAGAACAATATATTTGTTACCCTTCACATCTCTTATGTACACTATACTTTTGGTAGGAAAATTCTTAATAAAATACACTTGCTGTTACAAGTCTGTTAATAAGAAAGATTCTACATTACATTTAGTAGTATAAATGTAATGTAGTATATATAGTATACATAAAAAGATAATCATACATCTGACAGGATCAGTGCAATAATCGTATTCCATTATCAAATTCATTATAAGAGTATTAAGCTTAAGCCCTGAAAAGTAATTATATATTGATTACAGATATGACACCATGATAATGCGTGTCTATCTATCCCATGCCTCTGAATTGATTTACTCCTGTGTGTGTAGAGTGCAGTAGTGTCAAATATATTATAAAATAGCATTAATAAAGTAAAAATACTTTAAAGTAAAAGTCCTGCATTTCAAATCTTACCAAAGTAAAAGTACAAAAGTATTAGCATCAAAATATGCTTAAAGTAAAAGTACTCATTATGCCCAATAGGCCATTTCAGTAATATCATTATTATTACTGGATTATGACTATTGCTGCATTATTGTGCTAATCACAACTGGTAAAGATGGAGCTCATTTGTGTTACTTGTTGCTCGGTATTTTAATCTATATTCATGTGTAAACATGTTCATTTATTAGTTGATTTACATTTTGTGTAAGCTATTCATTGTCTGTAAAGAAACTAAAGCTGTCAGATAAATGTAGTAGAGTATAACGTTACAATTTGGCTTCCAAGATGTCGTGGAGAATTGCTGGAAATGAAAGTTCTTCTGTACAAAATTGTATAAGAAGTACTTTTTATAAATGTCATGAGAATGATATGGATTATTTATTTTTGATCTCTTTTTTCTCACAACCAGCACTCAGTTTTTCCATAGGAAATGAACATTACGTTCAAAATCATTTCTGAAATAACTTGGGACTTATTTTTGAACTATTATCCATGAGGTTATATTAATACTTTTTCTATACCTATCAGCCACATTGCTGCAGTCCAGGAACTAAGGGACTCTAACCATAACTGTCACCCCAAACACAGCTTTATACATAAATAAATACATTTATAAATAAACAAATAAACAACATTGATTAATATAGCACAATTCAAAATACTGTAAACAAATTCTTGACACAAAAATAGAAAACCCTGAAGGGCAAAATGAAATAAACAAAAAGTCAGACATAACAAAACACAAAGAGCATGCATTAATAATCCAGCAGATGAACAATATTTATCCAAACCACTGTATATTAAAACTAACCGGAAAATTAAAGTTATTTCCACAAATAGCTTTTTAGAACACCCAGGCTACTTCCTGCTTCACCTTTGACTTTCTACTATGAATTTGCGCTAGTTACTTTTTATGCACAATGGGATTATTATCATGCTTGCCTTTCCATCTCTGCATAAGTAGTTTATGTAATATGGTTAAATTAGGGGATTAGTGTGAGTATCTGCCCTATTAAACTGTGATGATGAAATGAGGCTGTAAATCTGGCATCAGATTAAGTCAAACAAAAAGTACTTCTAACTTCACTCATCAAATTCACCTCTGTAGTTTTGTATAGTTTTTCAAGGAGATATTGGCAATGATAATGATAATTGACTTACTCATGAACAATCAGTTTAACACTTGCAAGAGTATTACAATTCGTTGTGAAATGTATCGTGAAATTCAAGACATCATAAAAGTCAACAATGAGTGATTGGTTAAGTGTGTATGTGTATGTGTGTGTGTGTGTGTGTGTGTGTGTGTTTGTGTTTGTGTTTGTGTTTGTGTGTGTGTTCCCAGCAAGTGGTGATCAGAAACTTGAGCCCCAATTTGAAACAAAACCAGTGGGTATGTATTGTATGTTTGATCAGAAACGTGGTCCCAATTGCAAATAAAAATCAGTATGTGTGTATGGACCCCACAGATAAGGATCAGAAACTTGGTCCCCATTGCAAATAAAAAAAACGGTGTGTGTGCGTGGTCCCCGCAAGTGTGTGTGTGTATTTACAGACCACAGTAAGTATCTCCTCAGAGTTCTCTTGGCAATGTGTCTTCACAGAGAGTAGCATTATGTTTGCTCACTAATGTGCTGGAGCTTTCCAGTATCTAATTATTCTATTCAAACCAGAGTGATTTATCAGTAGAGGCTGATTCAGAGTGGTTTTGCCTATACAGTAAAGTTAATCTTGTTGACTATAAATGTTTTGTTGGCAAACGTCCCTCTGTGAGTCTGCCCAGTGAGTGTGAGTGTACCTCAGTGAACAAGCTGCTGTCTTTTGTTCATGACTTCACTTGTTTTCATTGTAGGAGAGACATCAGTGATATTTTATGCAGATAATTCAATATTACTGATTCAAAGTGGGTGAGGTAAGGACTTACACATAGAGCTAAAGATATGAATATTCAACCTATTTGACCTTTTTGACTTGTGGTTGCGAGGGAAGTAGGAGCAGAATCCCATTATAAAGGAATCTCTCTAGTCTAATACAGCACAGTAAAGACCCAATTACAAACAAAAACGTTTATCTGATATTGTTAATGTGGATTTCCTCAGATAATGAGGGGGTCACTGACTCACAGCGGTGTTGTGTAATAGAGTCGTGTACTAATGACATGTTTTTATACGCTGACACGGAAGTTAGCATTACAAGGGTTCCCTCTACAAAAAGCATTGGGATTTTTCCATTGAATTTGGGAATATTGCAGAAAATAAGATTATTGCAAAAACATGTTTATGATATAACGCAAAAGCTATCAAAGAAATACACCACGTTTACATGGCTGCTAAATACGGCTAACGGTTCTCGTGATGAAGTTTAGTGGTCTCATTTGTTAGCAACCACTGATTTTATGACGTTAAGACAATTCTGAGATTCACCAGTTGGGTATCTACTGACATATTTATCTAACCATCTAACCAAAAGTATGTCCAAAAACATTGAATAAAAAACAAAGAAACCGGAAGTGGTTAAATGCTAACTTCTGCTAATGCTAATCTCTGGGTTATAGGACTCCTGCACCTGTGCATGTGGCTTCATACTTTATGTATATTCTAGCTAAGCTTTTGTCCAGTTTAGGAGCTGACAGGGGGTTATACAGGGATATACAGAGCAGATTATAAATAAATCTCTCTTGTGTAATACAGCACAAATAAACAATAAAGCCCCAACTGCAAAAAAACTTGTATTTAATAATGTGGATTTCTGCAGATAAGGAGGTCACTGAGTCACAGTGTAATAAGTTCACTGGATGTTTTTTTTAAAGTGTTTCTGAGCATCTTATTGAGGTTCTGCTTGGTTTAAACCAATATAAGAATGAAATGTCTCTTTATATTTCACAAACCCTTGCACATGTACCCTACATGTTTTACTCTGTTATCCTATTCTGAATCGGAGCTTGCATTGGAGGATATTTCAAGTAAGTGGGCCTTGTGAAAACAATTTATATCGAAAAACAAATGTGTCATGGTACTAACATTTTTTTTTAATGATTTTAAGCGTTAAATGCTGAAAACTTTCAAAAATTGCATTTCTAAAAAACTGTTTTGTTTGAAGCTATTCCAGTAAAAGCTGGTTTGTGAAGAAAGAGATTTAGTTTGACAATGCATGTAACTGTGGCCCTTTATCTTCTTTCTTCATGCAGAGGAGCGTAGTAATATTTTCTAGCATGATAATGCATATTTTATTTTTAAGTAATCACCAGTATATGCCTGAAGTCAGCCCTTCATTTACCAAAGCTATTTGCTGTTATCATTTTTTATTGATTTTTTACTGTGTGATAAATCATTATAATTATAGTGGACTGGTCTGAAATGTACCGTGTAAAAAGTTAAGTATTTGTTTAGTGTTTTAGCCTTCAATTGATGGCTCTGCTTTAGACCAGTATACTACAATTACCTATAATTACCTATTATCTAGTCCTATTTGTACATTTGAAAAATCGATTTGTCTTTGGAATCAAATATTGCTACAAATATTACAAAAAAAGCAGTTTCTGTGACAAAGCCTCAGAGATTCATTAAATGACGTTAAACCATCAACCACAGATCATTGTGGTTCAGTGTAGGTGGTAGCCCGGCCCCCCTGCTTTTACAGCTAATAACATAGCATGTGAGTGATTACAGCCCAGTGTGTCACAGAGAGCATGCCAGAAGCTTTTCTTTGGAGTAATTACTATAATTTTGACTCTCTTCCTTCCGTCTGTCTTTACTGAACATCGTAGCAGCATTCAGAACAAAATGATTCACAGAGTTTGTCTTGTTAAACACTGACTCACGTCAAATGTTTGTATATGTAGATTTAGTCTCTTATTGCCTCAGTAGCAATAAAACCAGTTATACTGTATGACAACCTGTTGAAATGGCACTCCCATAACTGAACTGCTTCCCTTATTACACTGAAAAAACTGAAACGTTGACTTTAAACAAATGTATTTTGTCAACACATTTCAGATAATTGTATTAGGTTAGGTGATAGCAATAATATTTACTTGAACCTAATATTTTTTATTTAAACTTAATAGTATTGCTTTAAACACACTGTTATTTGAAATCTGTAGACATAATACATTTAATTAAATTCAGTTTTCAGAGTATTTTCTGAAATAAGTACATTTTCTTCTGGATTATGGGGCAGTTATAAACATATGGTTATTGTTTTATATCAGCTGAGTGAACAGCAACCCTAACCCTAACCCTGTATATGTTGGTAAACCTGAAACAAGGCTTATTTAAGTATACTTCACCCTGTCCATCATTGCTGACTCTTCTGCAAGTCACTAAGCAACCCCCCTCCACCCCAGATCCACCTTTTTCCATGCTATGATTGACTTATCAAATATAATGTAATTTATCATTTATAATATAATTTCTATTGTCATTGCCTGCTTAGTATAGGAAGCCTTTTGCTGCAGCGCTTTGAATGTGTGCACATGGAAAGTGTGGAAATAGGCACTCAATGATGGACATTAAAGGACAGGGTGGTGCAAAAAGGCCCAAAAAAGCGTACTGACAACCGTAAAGATGTTTTTGAATAACATGTTCCTTGTTTAGGTTTGGAAAAATATCGTGTTTTGGGTTGAAATAAATACATTTTAAATTTTGTACAAATTACCTATATTATAAAAATTCAAAAAATAGACTTTTGAATTGACACAGGACCTGGACACTTGGACCCTGGATGAAAGTCCTCCAGGAATAATGCAGGGGAAGCCAATTCTAATAGTGGCCATGATGCGATGCAGGATATGTAAAAAATAGTGCTGTCAAAATTATCGCGTTAACGGCGGTAATTAATTTTTTGAATTAATTGCGTTAAAATATTTAACGCATTTAACGCATGTGCAGAATGGCCCGCCCCATACGTGCCACCAGTGGCAGCGCCAGGGTATGGCTGGGGTAGGCTACACCCATACCAAGAAATGGCTTAGCCCCACCATGAAAAATGATGTTAAAGTAAGCTAAATAAAGTCTGCCAACTCGCGCGGAGTAAATTGCACAGACAGCAGTTAGTAAGATTGATTTCAGTAGCCACGGTTTTGAAAACTTTTGTCACGTAGTGATCGTCTTCTCAATAGAACATCTTTGATAACGGCGTGGTGTTGTTGCAGGAAGTCCCGACGGAGAATACTTTTGCTGTAGTACAGGCAGGGGCGGACTGGCCATTGGGAATACCTGGAGTTTCCCCGGTGGGCCGGTGCTGTGTGTGGGCCGGAGGGCCAAAAAAATAAAAATAAATAATAATATTTTTTTTTTTTTTTTGCCTAAATCCTACCGGCCCACATTTGTAAGTGTTCCAGCCCAGCCCAGTGGGGTGTGGCCCACTGGGCTAGGCTGGGCCGTTTTGATAGGCTACCTTTGTTCTATCTATCAGTTTCAATGGGTTGGCAGGGAAACGGGGTTCAGGGGGAGTGGCTGTACCCGTAGGATAGAAAAGGGGGAAGTGACGTCTGACTCAGAGGTCGTGCGGCTGTGGAGAAGAACGTGTTGCCCACATTCTGTTACTGAGTTTAAGCTAGTTAGCTAGCAGGTTTATTGTTTTGGGTGCAGTCACTTTTGCCTCCACTTGCTGTTCAAATAAATGTTGAAAGAAAAAGTAAATCTGTTTACAGTTCTGTTTTATATGGGTGTTGAAGAAGAAGAAGAAGAATTGGGAGGGATGAAACCCTCTTTAATGGTCACACATGCAAAGTACACAGCACACACAGTGACATGTGTTCTCTGCTTTTAACCCATCCTAGTACCAGGAGTCCAGTACCAGGAGCAGTGGGCAGCTATTGTACAGTGCCCGGGGAGCAATGGGAGTGAGGGGGGAAGGGGGATGTCCGGTGCCTTGCTCAAGGGCACCACGGCAGGGCAGGAGGTGAACTGGGACCTCTCCAAGTAGAAGTCCACACTCCAAATGTAGGACTGGTCGGGGACTTGAACCGGCGACCCTACGGCTCACAGTCCAAGCCCCTACTGACTGCCATAGATTTAGTCCCTAATTTTGCTCTCAAAGTGCACCAGATTGATGCATTTAACTTCAACATTTAAAAAAAAAAATCTTCCCGGGGGAGCTTGCCCCCGGACCCCCCTAGAGGAGGTGAGGTCCACCACCTGCCCACACCCCCTGTTAAATTATCTCGCCCACATTGAGGATGCTTCCTACGCCCATGTTTTATTCCATGTGTCAAGTCAGGCAAATTGGGTCAAAATGTTATTGCATCAATGATCTGTTAACATTAAAATCACTAAATATATGCCGTAACTATTTTTGCTATAGGCAACTCAAGGGCTCAGGTTATGTGATTACTATATGAATTGTCCAAAATAACATTATATGCATAGGGTTTTTTGTTAAGTAACATACTTTCGTCGCCGGCCCGGCCGATACATGCCACGCATTAAGTGGGCCTGTCTGTCAATTAATCCCCGGGCCACTTTTCCCCCCCAGTCCGCCCCTGAGTACAGGGGTGCACATAACTGGTACGCAGGTTATGTGCGTAATCTCTCTGAAATGCGTACCGTCACTTGTGTCACAAAGCGCATTTGCGTACCGACGTACTTGTGAAGCTTTTCCAGAAGGCGGTTAGATCACCGGACGACAGAGTCGGTCTCCGTGTGCACAGACAGGGCTGCTGTTAACGTCGGTCTGTACAACGGAATTGTGCCAAAACTACGCCAACCGGCTACGGAGGGAGACTCCCCCCTTCACTGGAGAACTGTGCTAAAACAGCTGATCACAACGTTCACACTCTGTGGTCACGAAGTACTCCACTAGCCGCCCCCCCCCCGATGACTTTCCTGAAGTACTCCCCCGTTGATAGAAATCAACACGTAATGAATTAAGACCCCACGGTTTGATGATTGATAGGTGTGTGGGTTGTCTTTCATTTTGACACTCAGAAAAATGTTATAATAAACATAGATACTGTATGTTAAATGGATATATCTGCCTTCTTTCATTTATCTTTCCATTCCCACAACAATATACATAAAGAAATGGCATATTTTGGACATAGTTCGAATGGTGATTAATCATGATTAATTAATTTTTAAGCTGTGATTAATCTGATTACAAATTGTAATCGTTTGACAGCCCTAGTAAAAAATAACAAATGTATTACGGGTGCTCACATTACCTGAGTTCCTTGAGTTTGGGAATGTGTGCGAATAAAGGCATGTCACCACACAGGTAGTACAGTATTCAGAAAAACAGTTAATACTATAACAAGGCTGAGGTTGTCTGAAAGAAGGATATCCCAAAAGTGGTAGCCCCCGGTTTCGCCACCTTCTTGTCAAATGTTCGAAAAAAGCGATCATGAAAATGTTTCCAAAAAATGAATAAAATGATTTTTGACCACTTTGTTGTTCAGATATATCACATATTTGTAACTAAATGATACATTAATTGAAACAAAACACAGTATAAACTGAGGAGTGAGTTTCATGTGTTTTCTTCACTCCGCTGGGAAACTGGTCTCATGTCAAGAAGCATCAGATCAGTGCATGCACTGCCTTGTCCAATCAGTGAGCGATACACAGTAAGGGGGCGGGGCGAGTATCTGAGGATTTCATCGGAGGATGGTCTGGTGGTTCCTCGATTATCGCTCCTCCATTATCGCTCCTCGGTCCTCCGGCAGATGGCGCCGACAAATCAACTTCCGGTGATACCGAGGACCGACGAGCGAGGAAATGAAAATAATCGACCTGAGATGCAGCCCCTGCTTCTCGTGGTTTCCTTGCGTCTCTCCATGCTTCCCTGGTGGGAGGTACTAGTCGCAGGGAAACGACGCAAGTGAGGGACGCAAGGAATCAATTTAATCGACCTGAGATGCAGCCATAGAGTCTAGACTAGAGACACTCTACAAGGCTCGATGTGGACAAAGCTGGTTTGCCATTGGTGTTTTCGCGTAAGCACTTTGACACGAGCAGTCTGTCCAAACAGCTGGCCAAAAGGTGTCATATTCAGTCGGAGAAATGCACAATTTTCGACTTCCTTAACTCGTGCAGCTAGTTTGAATGACTTTGAGCTTGTGAATTTACTCCAGGTGGAACTAAAGTCAGATTTAACACTTGCTTATATTTCACATCATTCATCCAGATCTGTGAAGTAACTAAAAGGTATTAAATGCATGTAGTGGAGTAGAAGTACATAATTTACCTCTGAACTGTGTGTAGTAGAAGTAGGCTACTAAGTAGCAAAACATTTAAATACTCCAGTAAAGTACAAGAACATGTTACTCAAGTACAATATAATAACATAATTATATATATTTGATTTATTTTACATTTAAATAAAGCAATGTTAATTTGTTTAGTTTTTCCCTTTAAAAATTAACAAAAAGTACCTATAAGAATACCGTTAAAGTGCCGGATCGATAAGCAGTATCGATAAGAGTAGTAGTTCCGTTAAAAACCTTAACGATACCCATCCCTAGATATTACACAAGTAAAGTGTTAAGAGAGTGAAATGTTGCTTTACGAATGTCAACACTTGATGCTGTCACCTTGATTCCAATTTCAGATACCTGTATTTGCCTAACTGAATTGGTTTAAAGAGAGAAAACGTTTTGATTAAAAGTTGACTAAAATGTAATTTTTCATCAACTAAAACTTGACTAAAACGTTTTGAGTTTTCGTCGACTAAAACTAGACTAAAACGGTTTGAGTTTTCGTCGACTAAAACTAGACTAAAACTATGAAGGATAGAAATGACTAAAATGTGACTAAAACTAATAACCAATTTCGTCTAAAGACTAAATCAAAAAATAGCTGCCAAAATTAACACTGCAGCATAGACAGGTCTTTTCTGTGTTAGAGTTGTTCTCGCTACAGGGTGTACTTTGAGGGTGTGTGACTGCAGAACGTTTACATGCAGAAAAAGCTACATAACACACAAGGGGACGGTAACAACCGGAAAAGCATGTCCTGGGACCTTTAACACTACTTTATGATATTTAAGCATAAATGCAATCTCCAGAAGTAAAGAGCTAACGTTAGGCTATAAACAAGCTACATCACGGTTGCATGACTTCACGTCACCAACGCTAAGCTAAAGGTGGCTAATGTTTGGTGTGATGTCATTTAGTACTAATACGTTTAGTTAGCATCCGCTGTTTTTAAGACACGTAGAAAGTGGGACATTCACCAGTTGGGTTTTAACCATAAACTGTATTTGACGTATTTATTCTCGTAGAACAAAACTTGACAATATCTTCAGCTTGTGTTAACCACAGACCTTATTTCAGGTAACTAACCAAAAACACGTAAAAAAAACCTTGAACTTCCAGACAAGAAAAACGGAAATGCTAAAATGCTAATTCATTTTCGGGTTTTAGTGCTCATTCCTGCACCACTCTATTGAACAGTAGCTTCTTTAATATGGGGCCTGCATTAATTCTCACTCTACTGCGCAGCTTCTAAAGCAGCTTGTGTTTTCCTAGTACGGCTTTAAATCTGCCCTGGGTGCCAAGGTCACAGCATTTGGCAGCCATTAATCCATTAAGACGCGGGGGTTGGCCACACTTTAATACACCTGCCCCACACTTCCCTTCACCCTGTCTCTCTCTGGCTTGCCCTCTGTCTTCTTGCTCCTGCTCCTCTCTGTTTTATTTGTCTTGCTTGCTTTGCAGTTTTGTCTAAAAACAATCACTCTTTCTGAATGAGGATGATGAAGCAGCAGGAACAGTGTTCAGGGTGTTTTGCAGTAATGCGCTGTGTGTCCTTTGACTCTTATTTGACTCTTCTTGACCAGTGCATCATCCGGATGAAATGATCCTCTCATGTTCCCTTTAGGAAAGCCCTCCTCAGTGTCAGAGACAGTTTTCATAGCAGAGGAAACCAAAATGCAGATATAATGTTAACTTAATCACTTTCACTATTTCCTGATAACCAGTCACACATGCTATTATCAGCCCTTCAGCAGGATCTAACTAATACCCTGACTTCTCCTTTAGTTTTAAGGTGTCACATTATCAACATATCTTTAAAAATATATGTTAATTATTTGTTTTAGTAAATAAAGTACTGGTTGTATGACAGTTGAATACGTCAATACAACATCTATACAAAAAGGAAAAAGTACTTAACTCAGATGTATTTTTGTATTCCTTATTTTAGCAAAAAATGTACTATTTGTATGTCTTTATCTTTTGGATTAATTCTCATCTGATGTGCTTCAATCATCTGAATATCAAAGTCAACATGCAATTAAAGCTAAAAAGGAGAAGAAAGTAAATAAATTATGAAAAAAATATGATAAAATGACAGATGAGCAAATGGAATAGCAAAGGGGAACATATATATATATATATCTTTAAATAAATACATTTGCAGTCCATTTTTAAATGTATATATTTTTACAAGTCCTGTTTCTCGCTTGAGGCCAGGAAAAGGCTAGTCACTGTGACCTTTTTACCTGTGCTGGACTATGGTGATTTGATGTATATGAATGCACCTGCCAATTGCCTGGTCAAGTTAGATGCTGCGTATCACAGCGCACTGAGATTTGTGACAAACTGTAAAGCATTAACCCATCACTGTACCCTGTATGCAAGGGCTGGTTTGCTTTCACTAACTGTACGGAGGCTCAGTCACAGGTACATTTTTATATACAAAGCCATGTTAGGGAAACTTCCCTCCTATATCTGCTCCCTGATCTCACGGAAAATTGTAAGTGGCTACTGCCTGAGATCGAATGCTGTGGTTTTATTAAATGTGCCAACTGCTAGGACTGTCCTAGGGAAGACAGCTTTTAGATGTGCAGCTCCTCTGTCTTGGAATAGTCTGCAATTTAAATGGAAACTGAACAATCTGGTGCCACTAAATGTTTTTAAAGCTCGGTTGGATGCTAGTCAATCGGAAGCTGTTGGTACCTGCTCATGTGGATAGTTATTGTAAATTGTAATCCCTGTAATGATGCTGTATGATGTACTTTTTGTTGTTCTGTTTATGTTTTTATGTTTCATGTGGAACTACTTGAGCAGGTCTCCCTTGAAAAAGAGATCAATGATCTCAATGGGATACACCTGGGTAAATAAAGGGAAAAAAATAATATAATAATAATTGGGATATGTTGTATCGGAGCCAGGCCCAGAAGGAGGACTCGTCGGCGAGCGTCTGGTGGCTGGGCTTGCCACGGAGCCCGGCCGGGCCCAGCCCGAAAAGGCAACGTGGGCAACACCTCCGCTTCTCCGTCCCGCGGGCCCACCACCTACGGGAAACATCGATGGGGTCGGGTGCGCTGCCAGTAGGGTGGCAGTGAAAGCGGAGGGTCTCGACGGACCAGACCCGGGCGACAGAAGCTGGCTTTGGGGACGTGGAACGTCACCTCTCTGGGGGGGAAGGAGCCGGAGCTTGTGCGGGAGGTGGAGCGTTACCAGTTGGATCTGGTTGGGCTCACCTCTACGCACAGCGTCGGCTCTGGAACCTTACTTCTGGATAGGGGTTGGACTCTATTCTTCTCCGGAGTTGCTCAAGGTGTGAGGCGCCGGGCGGGTGTGGGGATACTCACAAGTCCCCGGTTAGGTGCTTCGTTGTTGGAGTTTACCCCAGTGGACGAGAGGGTCGCCTCCCTACGCCTGCGGGTTATGGGGGGGAAAACTCTGACTGTTGTGTGTGCTTATGCACCCAACAGCAGTTCAGAGTATACGGCCTTCTTGGAGACCCTGGAAAGAGTCCTGTATGGGGCTCCTGAAGGGGACTCTTTAATCTTGCTGGGAGACTTCAACGCACATGTGGGCAATGATGGAGACACTTGGAGGGGCGTGATTGGGAGGAACGGCCCCCCTGATCTGAACCGGAGTGGTGGTTTGTTACTGGACTTCTGTGCTAGTCATGGATTGGCCATAACAAACACCATGTTCGAACATAAGGATGCTCATAAGTGTACGTGGTACCAGAGCACCCTAGGCAGAAGGTCCATGATCGATTTCGTTATCGTATCATCGGACCTGAGGCCGTATGTTTTGGACACTCGGGTAAAGAGAGGGGCGGAGTTGTCAACTGATCACCATCTGGTGGTGAGTTGGGTCGAGTGGCGGGGGAAGCCTCTGGATAGACCTGGTAAGCCCAAACGTGTCGTTCGGGTGAACTGGGAACGTCTGGAGGAGGCCCAAGTTCAGGAGGCCTTCAACTCACACCTCCGGCGGAGCTTTTCGGGCATTCCTGTGGAGGTTGGGGACATTGAACCAGAGTGGTCGGTGTTCAAAGCCTCTATTGCCGAAGCCGCGGCGGGGAGCTGTGGTCTCAAGGTCCTAGGTGCCTCAAGGGGCGGTAACCCTCGAACCTCCTGGTGGACACCGGTGGTCAGGGAAAATGTCCGACTGAAGAAGGAGGCCTTCAGGGATTTGTTATCCCGGTGGACTCCCGAGGCAGTTGCAAGGTACCGACAGGCCCGAAGGGCAGCAGCCTCATCCGTGGCCGAGGCAAAGCAGCGGGTGTGGGAGAAGTTCGGAGAAGACATGGAGAAGGGCTTTCGGGCGGCACCAAAGTTGTTCTGGAAAACTGTCCGACACCTCAGGAGGGGGAAGCAGGGAACCATCCAAGCTGTGTACAGTAAGGATGGGATGTTGTTGACCTCAACTGATGGAGTGTTAGGGCGTTGGAAGGAACACTTTGAGGAACTCCTGAACCCGACAACTCCGCCCTCTATGTTAGAGGCAGAGCTGGAGTATGACGGGGGATCAACACCAATCTCCCGGGGGGAGGTCACTGAGGTCGTCAAACAACTCCACAGTGGCAAAGCCCCGGGGGTGGATGAGATCCGCCCAGAAATGCTGAAGGCTCTGGGTGTTGAGGGACTGTCATGGTTGACACGTCTCATCAACGTTGCGTGGAAGTCGGAAACAGTACCGAAGGAGTGGCAGACTGGGGTGGTGGTTCCCCTTTTTAAAAAGGGGGATCAGAGGGTGTGTGCCAATTACAGAGGCATCACACTACTCAGCCTCCCCGGGAAAGTTTACTCTAAGGTACTCGAAAGGAGGGTCAGGCCGATTGTCGAACCTCAGATTGAGGAGGAACAATGCGGATTCCGTCCTGGTCGTGGAACGACGGATCAGCTTTTTACTCTCGCAAGGATCCTGGAGGGGGCCTGGGAGTACGCTTATCCGGTCTACATGTGTTTTGTAGACTTGGAGAAGGCGTATGACCGAGTTCCCAGGGAGTTACTGTGGGAGGTGCTGCGGGAGTATGGGGTGAGGGGGTCTCTACTCAGGGCCATCCAATCTCTGTACTCCCAAAGCGAGAGCTGTGTCCGGGTCCTCGGCAGTAAGTCGGACCCATTTCCGGTGAGGGTTGGCCTCCGCCAGGGCTGCGCTTTGTCACCAATCCTGTTTGTAATATACATGGATCGGATTTCGAGGCGTAGTCATGGGGGAGGGGGTCTGCAGTTCGGTGGACTAAGGATTGCACCACTGCTTTTTGAAGATGATGTGGTTCTAATGGCTTCATCGGTCTGCGACCTTCAGCACTCACTGGATCGGTTCGCAACCGAGTGTGAAGCGGCTGGGATGAGGATCAGCACCTCCAAATCTGAGGCCATGGTTCTCAGCAGGAAACCGATGGACTGTCCACTTCAAGTAGGGAATGAGTCCTTACCCCAAGTGAAGGAGTTCAAGTATCTCGGGGTCTTGTTCTCGAGTGAGGGAACAATGGAGCGTGAGATGGGCCGGAGAATCGGAGCAGCGGGAGCGGTACTGCAGTCGCTTTACCGCACCGTTGTGACGAAAAGGGAGCTGAGCCAGAAGGCAAAGCTCTCTGTCTACCGGGCCATTTTCGTTCCTACCCTCACCTATGGTCATGAAGGATGGGTCATGACCGAAAGAACGAGATCGCGGATACAAGCGGCCGAGATGGGTTTTCTCCGCAGGGTGGCTGGTGTCTCCCTTAGGGATAAGGTGAGAAGTTCGGTCATCAGGGAGGGACTCGGAGTTGAGCCGCTCCTCCTTTGCGTCGAAAGGAGCCAGTTGAGGTGGTTCGGGCACCTAGTTAGGATGCCACCTGGGCGCCTCCCTAGGGAGGTGTTCCAGGCACGTCCAGCTGGGAAGAGACCAAGGGGTAGACCTAGGACCAGGTGGAGGGATTATATCTCTTCGCTGGCCTGGGAGCGCCTTGGGATCCCCCAGTCAGAGCTGGTTGATGTGGCCAGGGAAAAGAAAGTTTGGGGCTCTCTGCTGGAACTGCTACACCCGCGACCCGACCACGGATAAGCGGGAGAAGATGGATGGATGGATGGCTTCATCAAAGCAGCAACACACTCATTTAAACCAGACAGATCACAACATTAAAAATGAGGCAAAGGAAACTCAGCAGAAATTCAGCACAGAGAACTGTCAATGCAAGGAAGCTGCACGGTCCATGGTCCTGAACTACAAATTATAAATGTAACATTTCAACAATCAGCATTGAAACATGTGCTATTGTAAATATTTTGCCGACTTACAAATTAGTGAGATACATGTGCCTGTCGGGGCGCGCAGAATGTTTTAATCCTTGGTGGCACTGAGGAGAGAGCCACTCGCAAGTCCTGTTCAACAGAGAGCCGTGACCTCCTGTTGTTCTTCATGTAAACCAGAGTAGAGAACGCCAACTCCAGAGATGGGGTCGTTACTAAAAAAATGTAATATACTACATATTACTTTAAAAAAAAAGTAATATATTAAACTACTTCGTTACTATCTACATAAAGTAACTCGTTACTTTACTCGTTAATCGCCGAGCACGTACGAACTGCGCATGCGTGAGTGGCAATAACTTTCCTTACCAGCAGGCGGTGGTAGTGTGTATTTGTCATTCAAAACAGGCAACAACCGGAAGACAGAGAAGAAGAACAGACAACAAATAGGTGTGCGGTAGCTTCACCTTAGCATGTGTTCTTTGCAGGTGCTTGTTGAGGTTTGACGTGGTGTTTCCAGCAGTGGATAACAGCTTCTGGCCTGGACACAGTTTGCACCTCACCGTCACATTCCTGTCTATTCTTCGGACGAACTCAAAATAATGGGCATACCTCCACCCCTCGAAAGTTATCGCTGACTCAGCCATGTTTATGCAGCACTGCACGTGGAGATGTGGACGCGCAAGTCGCGCAGATTACGTACATATAAACCTACAAAGCACTGATATAGTAAATTAAAAAATAATTATTTTTGTGTAGTTGTATATTGCAATAAGAACGTATGGTTGTCACAAAATCCCACGGCACACCCGGACTTGCCTCACGGCACACCAGTGTGCCGCACCGTTTGCTGCTACTTATTACATGTTCCTGCATCTCCAGGTTGATTCTTATACTTGTTTAATCTTGTTCAGACTACATTTGTAACAATATTTTCCATCTTTTTCATAATGACCATCACCAATTATAAAGCAGTATACAGAACACCAGGCACCATCTGTTGATTCAGAAACATCCCTCTGTGTTTCCTGTCAGTCATTATCATCTGTTCACCTTTATAGTTTTCTCTGACCTTTCTTTATGATTCTATTTTGGTATAAGTATTTTCGTGTGGGTGTCCGACGTATGCTTGACTCTTCCTTCTGGGGGAGGAAATAATGAGTAAACACTTCTAACCTCCCTCTATCCTTTCTATAGATAGCAACACAATCCTATTACAATTATCCTGAAATGTCCTAGCAAGAGCTGCAGGGAGAAGACTCCGACTGCACATGCTTCAGTTACCTCACTCAGAAAGGACATATGAGTTTTTTGAACAGAAGTCTCATGGGGAAGTGTTGAGTCCTCTAAGTCTATGTTATATGTGAGTCATACTGTGAGAAGTAGCTTCAGATTAGCCAAGGGCAGGGATGAATGGGGGCTGGGTGCAAACACTGTCTCAAATCACCTGAGAATTGACATATGGGGGGAAATATATAATCATTCCCTTCACATTTTACGATGCAACTTGTAAGATATTCATTCTTAAATGTTTGTTAGGCCTGGTTACCAATTAATTGAAGGAGCAACCTTTCTAAATTGCATTTTAACATAATTTAAAGGACTCTAAATGAAGTGTTGTAGGCCTACTATTATTCATTAGGGGAAACAGATTTAAAAAGAAATATTACAACACAGGACAAAATACGTTTTGTTAAATGACAACATCTTTCCCTTTATGCAAATGCATTCATTGGGTCTTCCCTCCAGTGGTTAACATAGCCATATTATATTATTTTATTTTATTTTTTTGGACATATTACTTCAATTTCTTATGTTTATATATCTTATTTTATCTTATATTGCACAGTTCTACTTCTTATGTGTTGTATTTTTATTTTGTATTCAGTCTAAATGGAAAACAGGCATAGGCTACTGGTTCTGATTTCGATTCTATGTTTTTGTATTCTGGAGACATCACCATGACAACATCATGATTTATCTTTCAGACTTGACAAAGACACATATTTTTTTTTCTGTTTTCACTGGCTGAGGACTAGACTAACTGGCACAATTAAAAACGTATTATAAGGTGGGCTCCTAAATCTTTATTTATTCAACCCAGCTGGTGATTTTTGTTAATGTGAACGGTCAAACAGACAAAGCATTTATGGTTAATTAATTGTATCAAACGTCTCAGGCTGCAAATTCTGTTTCAATTCAATATTGTTAAACTGTTGCTTCCTTTATAATTGGAACCTCCTCAACGCACACTTTTTTGCTACACTGTTTTTGTTACCATTATATTGTTGAATGCGTAGAGTTTTTGGTTTTTATGTACACACACAATTCTGAAGATGTTGTTATGCTGATCTATTTGTTTTGTAAAGCAAACATATTTGGGATGGCTTGGTAAAATGTTGGCAAATGTTGACAGTATCACTGAATGACAGCTTTTCTTTAACTACTTTACTTTAATGACAATGTGGCTGTGACTCGGCTACCAGATGTCTCTCAGATCTGGCAACTTTAAAAAGTCTATAGTATTTGTTCAGACATTAAAATCAAAATCTAAGAGGGTTGACATACCAAGACTTACAGTACTTACTTGTTGCATGACATACTGAGGCAATGGATTTAACCAAATACCGTGAGCTCACTATTATGTAGAGTGTGAAGCCACAATGTGTTCAGCTAATACAGTAACCTACAATGTTTTCTTTTTCTTGCAGTTCCTGGCTTTTATCTCCATCATCTTCATCATCATTTCCACCATCTCATTGTCCCTGAACACCCTGCCGGAGCTTCAGGTGGTGGATGAATTTGGCCAGTTCAATGACAACCCAAGCCTAGCACACGTAGAAGCTGTCTGCATTGCCTGGTTCACCATGGAGTACATGCTGCGCCTTCTCTCAGCACCTAACAAGTGGGACTTCATCAAAGCCCCACTGAACATCATTGATTTGCTGGCAATCTTGCCTTACTATGTGACCCTCTTCCTAACTGAGTCTAACAAGAACGTTATGCAGTTCCAGAACGTGCGGCGTGTGGTGCAGATCTTCCGAATCATGAGGATCCTGAGGATTCTGAAGCTGGCCAGGCACTCCACAGGACTCCAGTCTTTGGGCTTCACTTTGAGAAGGAGCTATAACGAGTTGGGTCTACTGATTCTCTTCTTAGCCATGGGCATTATGATCTTCTCTAGCTTGGTGTTCTTTGCTGAGAAGGACGAGGATGCCACCAAATTCACTAGTATTCCCGCCTCCTTCTGGTGGGCTACCATTACCATGACCACTGTTGGTTATGGAGATATTTACCCACAAACCCTACTGGGCAAGATTGTTGGAGGGCTCTGCTGCATAGCAGGTGTGTTGGTAATTGCCCTTCCCATCCCAATCATTGTCAACAACTTCTCTGAGTTTTACAGAGAACAAAAGCGGCAGGAGAAGGCCGTCAAGAGAAGGGAAGCCCTTGAACGAGCAAAACGGAGTGGAAGTATTATTTCTATTAACCTCAAGGATGCTTTTGCACGCAGTATGGAACTCACAGATGTGTTGGTGGAGAAGAGGGAGGACAGTAAGAATCCGGTGGACAATCATATGTCACCCAGCCGATGGAGCTACCACAAACACTACACCAATGATGAGTCGTGTAGCCAAGGCAAGTCGCATTACCAGGAAGTGGCGCAGCAGGGCTCCCCTGAACGAGTCAAGCCTTTGCCTAACAAAACTACGCCTCAAAACCTCAGTGTAAATCTGCTGGAAGAAGCTTTAAACAAGACATCAACAATTAAGGAGCAGAAGAAGAAAATGTTGGAGGAGCAAATGGAGATGAAAATGCTAACCTCCACCCAAGCCAGACAAACTTCTCCTGAAGACTGCATGAAACTCTCCTATGTTGGTTCAGTAGAAAGAAGGGGGTCCAGTACTGAAGGGGGTACAACTAGTGCTAGACACCAGCGCATTCCCCCTCCCTTGGATCTAAGTCAGATCAGCACCATAGAAGGCAACACGGACCCTGACAGCATTCAGCCAATGGCTGTCATTAAGGAGGGTTTGTATGAGTTTGTGTCCACCCCCAGAGGAACTGAGCCTGGAGATATGGGTGTGGACAGCTTTGGGATGACCTATGATAGCATCTGCAGCGCCAATCAAAATACAAAAGCCCTCAAGGTTGACTTCATTGGAGCTCAAGATGATGTGCTTATGGCGGTGATGACACCTGTAGCAACCTCAGCCCCCATTGGGTCTGCCAAGCTTGCCCAGCTGCTTTCTGACGACATGGTTTCAAGGTTTTCTCCGTCCTCCAGCTCCTCAACCATGGAAGCTAAGTCTCCGTTGGTGTTCCTGCAATCTCCGTCTCTGGTCCAACAATCTGTCAGTCCGTGCAACTCTCAAGGGGGAGGTGAGGGCTCAGTAGCCAGGAGCTTAGAAGGTGAAGGGCAGCTAACAGGCTTAAGCCACCAGGGGAGGAATCACATGGAAAGGTCTGCTGTTGGCTCAGGCTCAAATTCAAGCCCTCTATCTTCCAAACTCAGCCCGCTCAACTGCACCATGGAGCAAGGGACTTTGGAAGGAAGTGAGCAAGGAGGAGGGAGAGAAGAAGCAGATCAGAGCGTGGAGAAACAGGAAAATCACATTGTTCTGGGTAGAAGTGCAACACCACCCTGTGAAACAAGCATGTAAGCCAAAAACGAGAAAAGGTTCACAGATATAGAAGCCAAATGGGTGGGGAAAAGGTTGACGGGATCAATGGCAGCCACCACCCAGAATAAACCAGAACAAGTATTTCCAGGTGTGTGTTCTGCACCTGTTGACAAAGACAATGTGGAAAACAAACAATGTTAACAAGACTATCAAAACAGTTGTAGTTTTTCTGGATTGATGCACCTGTCATACCCCACAAGACGTTTGGACTCTCATCTCTCTTTCGACGAGTACTGCTGTCCAGAGAAAGACGTTTCCACAGTGTTGTCTCTTGGCTTTGAGGAAAGTCAGTAGCACATGCCCACTGTCTGGGTACTATCTGAAATACACTCTTTCATGTCAGTGTTTATGATATATTATTTGTAGACCAGACTGATTTGCTGCAAAACAGTGTCATCTAAAACATCTTTTAGGGCTCAGATGTGAGCATAAACAAAGCCTTGTGTGAATGAGAAAATATAGACGGTAAGAGAGTTTTTGCTTACAGCTCAAGAGGTAAGATTTACAGTTCATATTTTCGGTTTATTTCTTATAAACACCAAGGAAAGACAGAAGTTGTCTTAGCAAAATGTAAAAAGACTTGTAAAAAGGACAAGCCTCTATGTATGGGTCTTGCTTACCCATCGTTCTCAGTGTAGGTATTCCGTTATTGTAACGGTATCTAGATCAAACAAAAGCACATGGCAAAAGTACAACTTATGTATCTTTCTGTTTTTTTTCTTTTTTTTCCTCCTAATTTCTATGATAGCTGAAACAGGGTCTTGAATGTCAAAGGGGGATAGAATAGGGATGCAAAACAATTTCAAATTACAATTAAATTAATTAATTAACTCAACATCACTATTACACATACAGTAAGGGGACAGGAAGGAAAGCACACAAGGACTGTGGTTCACCAATGGCTCATGTGCGGGTCATCTCACATTGCCTGTGTCTAGATCAGGAGCTCCTCCTTCAGTGTCATGCTTTTCTGGGAACCTCCAAATATGGCTGAGGGATGTGATCATCCTTTCCCATCCCTTTTCTGAATTGGCTGGCTTCTGGTGTGTTCCGTCCGTCCTCATAAACTCAGGAAGTTGATGAAGAGTGCCCAAACAAAGAATCTTTGTTAGTCTCTGTGAGACTTCTTGCTTATTTAAAGATAATTCTGGTTTGTTACAACTTCTGTCCTGTTATCATTTTGACCTTCATTTCCTATCAGTTATAATGACTCTACAGCATGCTCAACAGTTTAATAGCTGAGAACTGGAACTCATTGACATCAATAAGACCAACCAGTTCGAGAAACATGATCAGCCAACCTTCAATCACACCTGACAAAGCCACCAATTCATTTTCAAGCTAATTACCTGTTAGCTTTAAAGGGGGAGATGGCTGCATCCTAACATTTTTATACGTTTTCCAGACAATAATTTTCACAGTGAATGGCTAGTGTGGAAGTGGTTCAAACTTCTCTAGCTTCGTCTTTTCATTCTTCTTTCAATCATGCATAAGATTTGAAGAGAATGTCTGAAAGTGTGTAATTCAGGCTTTCCCCCGGCCTTCAATTATGATCAAAAACGTGTATACAGTAGTTTCTACTGAGCATACTAAACCCTTTAGTTTACCTCAAAATAAAAGGTTTGAGATAATCGGGTTAAAACGTTTTACTATGTGTAACAGGTCAGATCATCTCACTGTGTTTTCTTGACTTGTCGGACAATGTCAATATGCCCTCAGCAATTAACTTGATGATTGTGTTATCATAACCAATATGAAAGATGGCCAAAAGAACAGACATAAGACAAAGAGGTAATTAACTAATGAACTATCCTTTGAGGGAGGAGGTGCAGGTTCACCCTATTCACCTTCAAGACTGCAAAGGCTACACCATTTAGGCTCACTGAAGGAGGGGCCCCTGAACTCATGTGACTCCACAAACTGTGTATTGCTCTTCCCAAGTAGTTTCATATATAATGGCTCGGGAGGGTGAAGAGAAATGGCATGTGTCTTTGCGGTTCGTTTTGGCATGGCTGATGTATTGTGAATGTAGTATGAGATTTCCCTCTACAGGCATTTAAGGCACTTGAATGAAAGGACCTGATGCCTCTTGTGTAATCTTATTTAATGAATATACAGTATATGTGTATTAGTTCAGAATTGCATTCTCTTGAATGCATGCTGACACACACATTTAATTGTGTGCACATTGGATTACTCACACACAGTTCAAAGTGAGTGTGTTGTGATGGGACTGTCACAGTGTGAATTCTAACTGTGTTACCAGTTATACTTACTCTCTCTAGATAAAGATGTCATAATTATCTTTGCAGTTAAAAACAAATTCATTCAATTTTTATAAGAGGAACTTGGAGCTATGTTGATGTTAACATCTCAGTTTATTAAAAAAATGGGTGCCTTTTCATAAATAGACAATTTATGAGAAGGTGAAAAAAAACGTGTACAATAACCCAGAGTTTATAATTTTTGTTTTCCCTTGTTTTTTTCTCTGTTAATATGGATATGTTGATATGCAAATCCTCAGGTTTTGCATACATTTGCTTCTTGTTGTCTGATCAACTCCAGTCAGTCACCTAGTTTTCATGCAAGATAGTTCTTACCTCACTGTGCCACAATGTCATTTGTATTCAGGAAATGAAGCTTTTTGTGGAAAGCAGTAGCTTTATTTTTGTTCAGTAGGGACTTGGATCAATTTGGTGCTGCAGGAGTACTTTATACTGCTCATTTAAACTGCAGCACTGTACTAAATGGAGAGTGACTTTTATTAGGTGTTGGTTTACCCACAACACAGAACCCCAGCATGTGGAAAATGATCACAATTAGGTCATGTGACAACCACATAAACTTCTGTACTTTAGCTTTAGAGATGCAGTGTGAGACAAAAACATGACTCCCTTTTTAAAATGTTGTGTTTGAGATTTGTGGGAGTCCACGATGGCCAGTTTAGGCTTTTCATCATATTTTAAGATTGCGAAGCACAAACAGGTCGAAAAACGCTGATGTGGCAATGCACACATTAGACTAGAAGGTTTTTTAAATTCATAGCTCAGGGTAGACGGTGTGCTTTACTCAGATGAGGATAACTTAAAGGTGTCACTGTATATCCCTGGTTCATCTCTATCCTTTGCGGAAGAAATGCATACTGATTCTGATCAGATGCTGCACTGCTTTTACCCTCCTATGCACAGCCTCATCTAATCACAATCTAATGAAAAATGTCACTAAATCTCCATTTGTCATTTTAATCATTTGAGTTTTGTATAGTTATATAAACATACAATCATGCAAACCAGACTCATGTTGCTGTAAAAACCAGTTTCTTCTCTCTCTAATCCATGTATCTTTTCTTTAATGTTTCACTCTTTCATCATCTACTTTGTTTCTTTACCAGTAACCTGTGTATTGATTAGTCAGTTTATTTATTTGTAAGTCAACATAATGATTGTGAATGATAGACTTTCGATTCTGTTACCAATATGCAAGACCAATAAAGGTGTATGTGACCTAATTGTTTGTGTGTTGTGTTATTTGTATGTGTATCTTTATTCTCCACTACATGTATCCCACAGCTGTAGCTATTTATGGGTCGAGCTTTTTCAAAAATTAAATACGATGAGTTTATTCAATGACACACTCTTAAGAATTACTACAGTATATGCATGTTAATGTTGGGGCCATAATGACCTCATTACATGTTATAGTTGGGAACTTGTGGGAATATATGGTTCTAAAGGTTAAACATAGGTATGCAAAACATGACTTCAAAATCCTACAGGTACTAAACAACATACCAATGAATCTCATTTAACTAAAAAGCACAAATAACGACAAGTCTTTACTTTAAAGCTATAATGATGATACATACAACATATGTACATACAGTTGCAAGAAAAAGCATGTGAACCCTTTGGAACTACCTGGATCTCTGCATAAGTTGGTCATAAAATGTGTTCTGATCTTCCTCTAAGTCACAACAATAGACAAACACAGTCTGCTTAAACTAATACCACACAAACAATTATATGTTTTCTTGTTTTTATTGAACACACCATGTAAACATTCACAGTGCAGGGTGGAACAAGTATGTGAACCCCTAGGCTAAAGACTTGTTCAAGAGCTAATTGGAGTCAGGAGTCAGCCAACCTGGAGTCCAATCAATGAGACGAGATTGGAGGTGTTGGTTAAAGCTGCCCTGCCCTATAAAAAATACACACCAGTTTTGAATTTGCTATTCTTAAGAAGCATTGCCAGATGTGAACCATGACTCGCACAAAAGAGCTCTCAGAAGACCTACCATTAAGAATTGTTGACTTGCATAAAGCTGGAAAGGGTTACAAAAGTATCTCTGAAAGCTTGATGTTCATCAGTCCACGTAAGACAAGTTGTCTATAAATGGAGAAAGTTCAGCACTGTTGCTACTCTCCCTAGGAGTGGCCGTCCTGTAAAGATGACTGCAAGAGCACAGCGCAGAATGCTCAATGAGGTGAAGAAGAATCCTAGAGTGTCAGCTAGAGACTTAAAGAAATCTATGGTACATGCTAACATCTCTGTTGACGAATCTACGATACGTAAAACACTGAACAAGAATGGAGTTCATGGGAGGACACCACGGAGGAAGCCACTGCTGTCCAGAAAAAACATTGCTGCACGTTTGAAGTTTGCAAAAGAGCACCTGGATGTTCCACAGCACTACTGGCTAAATATTCTGTGGACAGATGAAACCAAAGTTGAGTTGTTTGGAAGGAACACACAACGCTATGTGTGGAGAATCCAAAGGGTTCTTGCAACTGTATATACATGTATGAACCATAGACTGTATATATAAATGGACGTAGTGTCCGTGACGTCACCCATAGGATTCTGCAGAGTTGCCATGAAGCCCTTAGTAGGCGGAGTCGGCCACTAACGGCTCGACTGTGACGTCAGAGTCTAATCCCGTCTGCTCCAAATAAGGGCAAAGAGGCGGAGCCGAGGCGGGACCTGCTGCCTCCGAACTGTAGTAAACAGAGCTAGCTCAGGCTAAGAAGCTAAGCTAACATGAAATACATGCATACCAAGTTACTGCTAACAGTGTAGTTCCCCTATATAAACGTTACATTCATAATCAAATGAGACAATCTGCAAGAGAATTAGCTATATTTTGTTATTCTTAATGCTTGTCATTCACACGTTGAGAAAAGACGGACTCCACCGCCCGGACCTAACGGAGCCGCAGTGGGCTAGCTCCGGGACGCCGGCTGGAGCTAGCCCCCTGCGGCTCCGTTAGCTCCGGCGGCCACCACTGGGATAATTGGGTCCCCCATTAACATTTGCTCCCGTTTAGCATTATGGGCGTCATAGCCATAGACTATAAAAGTCTTACCCAAGGCTGAATCATAAACTAAAATGTATATGTATGTATAACTGCAAACATTGTTGCTACAACCCGCTGCTGCAGATACACGCTTTACAACATCAGGAGGATACGTCCCCAGCTGACCCAGAAAGCGACGCAGGTTCTGGTCCAGGCTCTTGTCATCTCACGCCTAGACTACTGCAACTCAGCTGGTCTACCTGCATGTGCCATCCGACCTCTGCAGCTCATCCAGAATGCAGCGGCTCGTCTGGTCTTCAACCTTCCTAAATTCTCCCACACCACGCCGCTCCTCCGCTCCCTCCACTGGCTTCTGGTAACTGCTAGAATCCACTTCAAGACTATGGAGAGGCGAAGTCACGCCCATCTACTTCCGGACCATGGGACCCCGGAAGCGAAAAATTTACATTGAATTCAATGGAGAGAGAACACGTATCTTTTGATCCCGTTTGAATTGTGCCACGAACTACACATATGATGTTTGTCAATCTTAAACAATCATTTCCATGTCAAAAAAGTCACATTTTGTCGTAAAACTGCTGAAATATAAGACTATGAAAAATACGCTACTACAAAGACTACAAATCCCAAATCCCATTCTGGGTCGCGTAAGTGATGTCACAGGCATGCTCGGTGATTTATAATAAGACTCGTAATTAAAGCGAAGAAGAAGAATATCTCATAACTGATTTATTCCCTCCAATAAATTATAGATCGCTAAAAATAAATTCTCTTTTACAAGATGCCTGTGTGCTTTGTACCAGGTTGTAGTCATAAAAGTGATCAAACCACTTGCTCCTTCTATCGATTCCTGTCTGATGAAAGGACCAGGAGTCGCTGGATCAGACATATCAGGTAATATCATAGGTAATATACATGTTGTGCATGGAACATAGTCAAGTTAGCTACCTAGCTAGTAGCGACGAGTAGCGAGCACGTTAGTTAGCATTACATTACTTAGCCTTGTCATTTTTAGTAGCCTTACCATGAAGTTATTATTTTATTACATGAAGTAAACCAAAATGTTAAACAGTAACCAAACATGATGGTAAGTATTTCGTGAAACTTTTGAAGAGTAGCCTACTGCGCCCTCCACCGGGTGCTAAGGAAGCAGTTCAGGGAGAGTCGAAGGCAGGCAGGGAGCTTTGCATGACATTCTTCTGGACGTGTTTCATTGTGATGACAATCTGTTTGTTGGAAAGACAGTCGTTGTGTGCTTATTGAGAGAAAATTGTTAGAAGAGATAATTATTCAAAGTGTTGTTACTTTAAAGTGTTGTTACTGACCTTTTTCTCTTTTATTTTCTTTACCTCACCTGTAACTGCTGAGACGTTGAGGAACATGCACACTGGACTGACCTGCTCTGGCAACCTGATTTCCACTGTACGTAATAGTATTTGGTTATGGTATATTATTTATATACATCAAAGGCACAATGCACCCCCCAGAGACACACATGTATTGAGTGTGATATTTTGCATAGGTCATGTGAAATCATCTTTACATACTAGAAAACTGTAGGAGCGGCAACTTGTTTTGAAATTGAATTTTTAATATCCGATAATAAAGTTGATCTGTTTTCTTTATTCTTCTCTCTTCCCAGCTCCATCACCATTCTCTGTTCCTGCAGGTCCTGCTTGCTAATCAATGCTCATATGTTTTTACACAATTACAAATAAAGTCATTGCATTGTATGACATGAAGTTGTGCTTCATTCGGAGTCAATAATAAATTCATTCTGCCTTCAACTGCGCAATGATTGTGGACTGCACCGACATCCATGTAGCTGCCCCCCGGTAAGATGAACCAAGCAAAGAGGGTCCCCATCATGCCCAAGGACATCCAGCTGGCCCGCCGCATCCGCGGAGAGAGGGCTTAGACTGACCTGAGACCAGCACACCCAAACACAACAGCTCTTTTAAGAGCCACCTACAGTTTCAAAGAGTTGCAATCCTACGTTATTATAATGATTAAACTGGTTCATGTATCACTTAGTTTACTGAACCGTGATGAATGAAAGAAATTAGTGAGGTAGTGGTTTACTGAAGTTACAAAGACATTAATATATGAGTAACAGGTCAGTGTAAACACAAGCTTCTGTCAATTATGGATCATTCAAACTATTTATATAAAAATATGTAATAAAGTTCTAAAACAAGTATTCGGTATATTCCTTGATAGCTTTTGGAGAAGGTTGTTTTTAAGTTTACTAAAATCTATCGTTTCAACTGTTTCACTTTATAAAAAGGGAACAGGTGAGTAGAGCATCATTGAGTTTCTTATTCTGTCAGTAAATTATCCAAATGAATGTTTTTCATTATTTTAGTCAACCCTAAACAAATTGATTGTACCTTTTAATAATGACCTTACATGGTCAGCAAAGTTAAATTAACTTCAGAAAATCAAATCTGTTCTGAGAAAAAACTAATAAATGTTTAAAGATAGGAACTTGCCATCCCACTGAAAAACAGTCCGTAGAGATTTAAAGGCGTAGTTGTAGTTCAGTCCAACGTTTCATTTGGATTCATTTGACAACAGTCAACTATTTTCATAAAGAATATATATATTTTTCAAAGTCAACTTTATTGTCAATCTTACTCAGTTTGAGAGATCAAAAAGACGTTTAAATAAAATTATACAATTTACAGATATGTATACAAATATATATATCCTATATACACCATCATGTATAATGATGGTGTATGATGTAGAAGGAAGTGTGGTAGATAACAAGTAAATATAGAGTTACATACAGATCCATGTTACAGCAAAAGATGGAATAACTAAGAAGCACGCAGTATAATAATAATTACATGCAACAATTAAATAACTGCTCAGCATCTCCACCACAATCACAATCTGCTGTGTCCTGTTTTCCTCCCCTCTGCATAACACCCCATCACACATACGAAACACAACGCAGAGTCCGAGGGTGTTAAGAGTATGTTTATTGAAATGTCCTCCTCTCTACTGGCCAACACAGGGAGCATATGCTGGGTGTAGAATTGTTCCAGGAGGAGGAGATTTCCATGCCATGCAGGGTCTTTGGGGATGGGGATGATGATCGCCTCCTTCGTGGTCCACACAACAAAGTAGCAGAGACTCCGGTCTGTGATGTGCAGCTGCCCTTGGACCTGGTGCCAGTATGGGTGATTCTCCTTGAGAATATATGACCCACCCTCCTCACGGAGACAGAAGGATGGTAACTGGACTGCCTCCGTGATGGTCATGTTCCTCTGGCTGTGTGGACACTTCACCTCCAGCAGGGCAGATGGCTGCACAAGTCCATCGGGTGATGCTCCCAGAACACCCGACTCACTCACAAAGAGACCAGATTCGATTCGAACACTGTCACTTGATAGGCCTCCACAAAAGCCTTCACCCCTTCGGCCTCGTTTACAACCCCCCAGTTGACAGTTGGCGATGTCTCTGGCCAGTGGGTTGTATGTCTCCTCTCGCTGTTGGTAAAGTTGAGACACCGGCTGGACTACTTTGGAAGTGCCAGGCTTCCTCCACTGGCACTCAACATCTGTGGAGCTGATCTGCCACATGGCAAATATTGCCAATGCTGCAGCGTGGCTGCATTTGTACATCTCCTGTGCACAATCACAGACAGCGCTCTGCATCGCGCCATCGTCTCCCATGCAGATCTGTAAAAATAAAGTAAGTACCATTTGTTAGCATGCTATAATAGATTGAATGAGCAATAATACAAGGATGGTCCGGATCTGGGGGTGGGAGGGTTTATTTTTCCATAGTTTTGTCCTCTTGTCTGTTGTTATTGTTTGTTTTTTCTGTATTTTTTGTAATTTGTGTTGTATTGGTTGTGATTGTACATTGTATTTTTCTAAATGTGTATGAATACATTTTTGAAAAACATTTGATCAACAATAAAAAAGGATTTGGTCAGGATCTAGACTCAGTGTGTAGTTTATTAATTAATCAATGCTCTCTACATTAGGAAAACACATACCAGTGTACCAGAGGGAGTCACACACAGCTGTGACTAGATAACCAAAATCCTTGAATCGACACACAGCAAATAAACTCAAATGACACAACGAGAAAAAGGAGATCACACATACAGTATAGTCGATATAAAACTGGCCGCTTCAATCTGAAGAGCAACTAAAACAAAACACGGGAGTGTACCTTGTTCTTGTGAACACTAATGTTATCCACAGCATACACAGAGACCACAAAGTTCTTAAGGAGAAAACTAGTTGCTAAAACAAAACACGTTAGTGTACCTTGTTAGCTAATGTTAGCTAGCTGACATTAACGTTACACATTGCACTCATATTACTCACCGAAACCTTGTAAAGCCGGTCCCGCATGCTGGCTCTTACAGAACCGACTAACTCCCCTTCCATATAGGTACAGCTCTCAACGTGCCCAGACTTGTAGTGATTTTCACCTCGTAAAATACTTTTATTCTCATTCTGAAAGAATGTGGTGAAATGTGCTAACGTGACGGCCATCTTTATGTTGGTGACGCGTATTGTGCGAGACGAGAGACCTGTAGTTCACTGAGCGGTTTCACACGAAAAAATGTGTAACTTCACAGTTTTACGACACATTTTTATTTTTTTGACTTGCAAAATGTTCTTTTAAATTGACAAACATCATATGTGTCATTCGTGGCACAATTCAAACGGGATCAAAAGATAACCTTTCTCTCTCCATTGACTTCAATGTATAATTTTCCGCTTCCGGGGTCCCATGGAGGCTTTCGGAAGGGGAGGGACTTCGCCTGTGTACCATGCTGCGAATGGATCTGGCCCTTCCTACATCCAGGACATGGTTAAACCGTACACCCTAGCCAGTGGCGGCGCCAGGGTATGGCTGGGGAAGGCTACAGCCATACCAATAAATGGCTTAGCCCTACCTTAGCCCGACAATGAACAATTATGTTAAAGTAAGCATGTTGAGAACACGGATTGCGAAAATCTACCGGTCGTCTCCACAACACACAAACTGATCCTGCTGTAACAACAAGTGCACGTTACTGACGCAATATGGTTGAGACCATTCGGGCTTATGCTAGAGGGGTGCAAGGAATAGTCTAAGTAGTGGGGGAGTTTTATACACTAAAGGTGTGAAAATTCTCTGGCGTTATAATATCAGCGCGGCCGCGGTCAGATCAAAATGCCTCCGAATGAATAGACCTACACAGTGCTGGAATTGGGCCGGTACTCACCGGTACGCAGTACCGGCACTTCTGGTTCTGACCCATGGAGTACCGGCACTTCTTGCTCAGTACCGGCATGCTGGCGGTACTCCGGTACTCATGCACCGTGCCAGTACTCAACACTCTCCCGCCGTTCTTATTATACATCCATATATATATATACAGCCGCCCGGTACTCAGTAGATGCGTCATGAGGTGCCGAACGGACATTCTCATCGCTCTAACCGCTGGAGTTTCACAGCGGCTGTCAGCTGTTTACTCCTGTCATTCAAACAGAACGTGCTGGAGAGGGGGCGGGGCTTATCTTCTCCATGTAAATACTGTGGTGGAAACGACTATGTCAAAATTAACCTATTTGACCGTGATTTAATAGTAATACACGTTTCAAAATAATAATAATAATAATAATGCCGAAGTAACAACATACTGAAAACTGTTAGTAAAACCATGTTTTAATGCTTTACAATTTACATACCTAGATGTACGTGTGTTGTGTTTATGCAGTGCAACTCCCACCCAGTGGGTGGCTATGTAGAGTGATAGAACAGAGCAGGCACGCCCCCGAGAGAAGGAAAGCAAGTCACGTCACAAATTAGCATTTCTAAAATGTTAGCGTGGATTAATAAAAGTGCAAAAAGACAGCGGTTGTCGCCGGAAGAAACTTCAAATACAGAGAATGCTGTGCCTGTGTTGGAAATTGTGTCTGATGGGGAGCTTTCTTTGGTTGATCCTCCTGCTCCAAGTTCTAGTGCATTAGCATTAGCACTAGCTCCGCCGCCTCCTCCAGAGCCTCTAACGTTAGCTGCTGCTGGCGCAACTGCCACCACCAACACCGGGCAAAGCGATGCACCTGACTGCTGGACAACGGACCAGGTGCAATATTTTTGCAAGACCAATGCATGGCTCCTTCTTAAAGATAAGAAGCTAGGATGTCGGATATGCAGAGATCATGTCAAATCTTTGGGAATACACACTGGACAAGGACTGAAACTGTCAACTGAATGGGGTGAGTGTGCAGTGTCTCATTTCGGTGTTGACAAGGGCAAACAACAAGCTAGCCTGAGAAAAAAAATCAAAGAACATAAAGAATCACAAGCCCATGTAAAAGCTGCTGACATCCTTACATCTTTTTCACGTGAAACTATTCAACATCAAGTGCAGGCTATGCATAAATCTGAATTAGACACCACTATCAGAGTTTTTCGAACGGCATATAAAATTGGCAAACATAGCCGGCCATTCACAGACATGCCAATTGATTTGAATGTACAGAAACTGAATGGGCTGAACGTGGGCAGGGTTTTGCACTCCAATAAAACCTGTGGCGAAATCATCGACCACATAGCTCATGAGCTGAAGAAAAAAAAATGGCAAAAGACATTACAGAAAACCAAAGAAAACTCTGTGTTTTGGTCGATGAATCTACCACTATTAGTGGTAAAACGGTGCTTGTTGTGTGTCTACGCTCAGCATTAGCTGATGCTGAGCCCGAAACGTTTTTTTGGGAGCTGATCGAGTTGGATGGAACAACGGCTGATGACATCACAAAGGCGTTAATGGAGTGTCTAGGAAGAGATTTTAACGAGGACTTTTTAGGTCAGTGTTTCGTTTCTTTTGCATGTGATGGGGCTTCAGTCATGCTAGGGAAGAGAACAGGCGTTGCTACCCAGTTGTGTAGTAAATTCCCAAGCCTGTTTGTGTGGCACTGCTCCAATCATCGTCTAGAGCTGGCAGTTGGGGATGTGGTCAAGGAGGTCTCAGGGCTCAATCATTTCCAGATCTTTTTTGACAAACTCTATTCCTTGTTCCATGCCTCCCCCAAAAATCAGAGGCAGTTAGCGCAGTGTGCGCAAGCAGTCGGACAGCGTCTCCTGGTGATAGGGCGTGTTTTGTCCATCCGCTGGGTGGCTTCAAGTGAAAGGAGCGTCAGAGCAGTCTGGGAAAACTACCGAGTGCTTCATGATCACTTCACAAATGCTGCAAACGACACGAGCAGGGATTCCAGAGACAGAGCAAAGTACAAGGGCCTGGATGATGTGCTCACATCTGCAACGTTTGTCAGCAATCTGGGACTGATGTACGATGCGCTCACAGAGCTCAGCGACCTCTCTCGGCAACTCCAAAAAAGAGAGATGACACTGCCTACAGCAGATAGGCTCTTAACTCGAGAAATACGAGTTTTTGAATCCATGGTCACCATGCCTGGCCCACACATGACTACAGTTCATACAGCTCTAGCTGAGAAGTCCTTCAAGGGTGTTGCCCTGCGTGAGAATGGCAGGCTTGTACAGATTCATGCAGGTCAGTTTTTCCGCAGTATGGTAGAGAATCTGAGACACAGAATGACTTCCACAACCTCCTCTCATGTCAGCACAAGAGAAATCCCATTACATGGCCGGGAGGCCCGGGACAATCAGCTAATCCAGGACATGAAAGTTATCCATCCTGGAAGTTGGCCTGAAGAGGAGTTAGACGTACAGTATGGGGACGTAGAGGTGCTACGTTTGTGCGAAGTGCTGAAAGTGGACAGAAGAGAGACTGTTCAGGGCTTTCGCGAATACAAGGAAACCAGGGCATCCCGTACACCTGCTGCCATGGAGCCTCTACTGAAAGCAGTCCGAACCATCGCTGTCTCCACTAGTGAGTGTGAGCGGGCATTCAGCTGCATGAACGATATCCTTACTGCAAAAAGGAATGCTCTCTCTGTCAGCCGACTGTCCAACCTGGTTTTCATTAAATGTAATGGACCATCACTAGGACAGTTCAATCCGGAACAGTATGTGAGGTCCTGGCTGGCAAAGGGAAGGAGAAGTGCTGATGAAAGAGCCTGTCCAGCTCCAGCCCCTGATACTGATGTCCCCAAGGCCTTCTGGAGCCTTTTCTAACAATGTGAAGTATATTGCAAAGCAGCTCACCCAGTGAGAAGACTTTTGGCATAATGTGCCGATTTGTACAGATCCTGGAGATAGAAGGACTTCAGACCAACCAGAGAGTTATCTGATCAGCTTGGTGTTCAATGTAACTGGCTCAGACTTTGTTACTTGCAGTTACAGTTTCTCATTTTAGATTGTGCAAATTTTGCATTTGTTTTTACATGTTCTTTGTTCATGCTCTTTATCATTTTTCTGAGTTGGAAAGTTAGATTGCATCATAGTTTACTTTATACATATTTGTATTCTTCAGTGGTGAAGTATATTTCAAAGCAGCTCAGCCATGTGAGAAGACTTTTGGCACTTTTTCGTTTTTCGTTTTCTGAGTTGGAAAGTTAGATTGCATTCAAAATGTACAGAAATACTTAATTTTGTTAAAGCTTTTTATAAAAAATGCTTCTGACCAGAGCTTTGTTTCCTTGTCATTAATGTTGAACACCACCAGAGGGGCTCTCACCTGAAAGGTCTCTGCTTCATGTGTCTTCAGCAGAAGATCTAGACTTTGATTGCTATATTTTCAGTTGATATTGACCTTACTGAGCTTTAGCCATATCCGCTGCCTATCATAAAACATGTTAAGTACAGTGAACCTTTCTAAAATATACAGTAGTAAAGAGACAAACCCACCAGCATTATAGTAGCCAAATTCTTGTTTGTGGGCTGTATATATAAAATTGACTTGAAAAAGTTGCTGATTTTAGAGTACTGGCACCTTTTTCATTCCAATTCAAGCACTGGACCTACAGCCAATCAGAGCAACGAAACGTTGGGTCTGCATCAAGCGGCAAACTGTGGGGTAGAGCCGGGAAGCCAATACGGAAGTGCCACACACTGCAGTTCATATATTGGCCGATAGGCGATGGCTGCAGAAAGGAGCAATTTCCATAGACCCCCATGTTAAAATGCCCGATTTTACAGCAGAAAAAAACATGTTTCTACCTCTGGCTCCATACATTTTATTATCGATATAGTTAGATTCCACCTTCATGATTATGGATCTGTGAGTGAATTGTTTTCTAACACGACCCTTTATATTTATATTAGGTCTTAAAGTTTGTGCATACATTAGGGCGTGGTCACTTTGATTGACAGATACGTGCCTCACTGTCAGCTAACAGCAACTTGTCCAATCTGCTAGGCTACAACCATAGAGGCTACAACGTTAGTTAGTTGTAGTTACTGTACCTGATCCTTTAGCTGTGTTCGTGGTGATCGTGCCTGTTAGGGAATATTGTTACAAATACCAGATAATTAAAATGTCGTGCTGTGCGCTTGAATGTACTAACAGATCTTCCAAGAAGTCTACTTTCAGCTTTTTTCGGTGAGTAAAATGATAATATTATACATGTTAACCCCGTTAGCAGGTGTTTGTGTGCTTGTTAGCTTAGCCTGTTATGTAGCTTATTAGCCAGCTAAGGACGTAACCCTTTATACATATATACAGTTTAGTTTATGATTCAGCCTTGGGTAAGACTTTTATACTATATGGCTATGACGCCCATAATGCTAAACGGGAGCAAATGTTAAAAGGGGTGGGCCGCCGGAGTCCACGCCGCCGAAGCTAACGGGGCTGCAGGGTGCTAGCTCGCTAGCGCGTCCCGGCGGCCGTAGCTAGCACCCTGGGGCTCCGTTAGCTTCGGCCAGCGGCGGAGTCCGGCGTTATAACTGGAGATCAAGGAATGCATCGTAACGCGGACTTGGTTCGCCTGCAGCCCGCTGTAGTATTAGCTAAATAAATGATGTTGAGCAAGGCTTATTAAGCTGAACACCGCCACAATTATTCTGCTATGTATCTGTACTTATTTTATTTTATTAACGTGTGAATGACAAGCATTAAGAATAATACCAAATAGCTAATTATCTTGCAGATTGTCTCGTTTGATTATGAATGTAACGTTTATATAGTGGAACTACACTGTTTTATCAAAACCAAAGTGCCACGCAGTGACTTGGTATGCATGTATTTCAGCAGGAAATGTGCAACCTAGATGACATTTACCAACACAGACTATATAGAAATATTTGTAAAAGTTGTTCATGCGTTACTAAGTGAATATGGCATTAACCCTCCTGTTGTCTTCGGGTCAAATCTGACCGATTTACTACTTTCATCAATCATGTTTTACATTCGATTGCATTAAGGCTTTATGAAATCCTTCACACTTCACAGTACACATTTGAACATATACTGATCACCACTTTCATTGAATTATGGATGATTTAGTCAACGTTGTAACACCCACGGTGTTCCCGGTCACCGCCATAAAGAAAAGGAATTACTAACCATCCAGATCAGATAAAACACACACACAAAAAAACCCACACACACTAGATGTGTTTCCCCCATAGACTGTATATAAAGCATATAAAGGTTCCCCCCCCCCCCCATTATGTGCCCATCCCCCCATGTGAATCACACCTGCTACACACAAACACACACACAGAACAATTTCATACATTTCCCGCTGTTATGTGCCCATCCCCCCACAGTTTGAAAGAGTGTTAAATGAAATGTGGTGATGGTTTTTGTGTTAATGTAATCGCAGTTAAAACAGGACCGGTCAAATTTGACCGTGAACACCAAACTAAGGGGGAAAACTCTTTTTGACTGTCACATTTTTACATTTCAGCATTGCATCACTAATTTAAGTTCTATGTTTTGCTTGTTAAGCAGTCTGTAACCTTACACACCTAACATATAACTTCTCATGTATTTTTGTATAAAGGTTTCCTTTAGATGATCCAGACAGGCTGGACCAGTGGGTGCTGAACATCCGGAGAAATAAATGGACCCCCAAAGTTTGTTCTCGCCTGTGCAGTGAACACTTTGAGAGTCATCACTTCAGCACGGACTCATGGGTACAGATCCTTTTTTTTTATTAAATAACTTTTATGGTTCAATTTGTAGGTGTCAATTGTTGTTGACCCTCTATTGTCTTTTATAATGCACTCTTAAATTTAAAACAACATTATTCAAAAGAAAGTTGAATATCTACAGACCTCAAACAGTTATTTTATGTGTTTTTGTTTATTATTTTTATTAGGGAAGGAGATGCCTGAAAAACACTGCAGTGCCCACCATTTTCTATTTCACCAAAGAACAACAGCGTATACGGAAAAGCAGGGTGAGTAGCAATGACGAGGTAAGTGACACTCCTAGTTGGACTGTTAATAGCAATGAGGAGGAGGTTGCAGATGTAGACCATGGTAGTGGTGAAAACAGTCTTGCTGCTGATCAGAGCAATATCATTATGATACAAGACACACCTGAAGAAGCCTTTGTTGTTCAAAATGTGGAGCATAATGACATTCCAACAGTCAATGCTTGTGAGGATGTTGGTTTGGGTAGCAGCAGCCAACAAACAAAACAAATTGGAAAACAGGCAGACTCCGCCTCTGTTCACTCTTACACCATTACAACACAGCTGGCTAGCAGCTCTCTGAGTGATCACTGCTACATTATTTCTGAGTCTCCAAAAACACTGAAAAGGAAACATTCCCACGTTGAGGTTAAGCTATGCGCAGCTCGCAAAAAACTGAGGTTGAAGGCCCAGCAGACAAGGAGACTGACGGCACGAGTTTCTTCCTTGGCAGGTGTAATAAAAGTACTTCAGAAGAAACTCCTTATTTCAACTGACTGTGCCTCTCTTCTTGATGGTCTTGATGAGGTTCCCCGAGATGTCTTTGAGAGAATACAAAAAAAGAAGTGTTTTTTTTTTTGTTCATTGTTTACCTCTTTTTGATTGTTCATCAAATTCACGTTCCCATTACATTTTTATCGAACATTTATCTCAGCTCTATCTTTCAAGACTTTGACAACTGCCTTAACCTGTTTTTTCTTCTTGACCCTTCTGCACTAGTTTTTAGCATTGTGTGCAGACTTTGTTGTGTGTGTTTGTCTCATTTTTATTTTGTGTTTGTCCATGTCCTGTGTCCAAGCTTTTCAGTTTATTTTGCATTTTTGTCCCGTCTTATATGTTCCCATTCCTGACCTGCACCTTGTCGTGGTGAGTGGGCTTTAAACTAAGACGGGTCATACTGAATAGTTTGTGCACACATTTTTAACATGTGATCTTTCTTTCATGTAGGACGCTTCAGGGAAGTTGCAACGCCTCGGCCAATGTGATGTCTTCTCCACGTGAAAGACATTGAAGGCATAACTTATAACTTGAGACCATTTTCCAAAAGTTATGACTTTTATTGGCTTAGGCAGTAAGTAATGGATTACATCTAACACGAATCAAGATCGTATAGAAAAAAAGGAAAATGTAATAGGAAAAGATGTAATCAGATTTGTTTTACTTTTTTTAATAATAGGGAAACTCAGGATTACAATCTTATTCAAAACCTAAAAATAGCATATAGTGTTTGTTGTAAAATGATCAAATTGTATCTCTTCTCTGGAAGCGGTACTGTTCTGTAGGCTAATACTTTAATTGTGAATCTATACACCTACTGCCTGAATCTGCTTTATGGTATTATATTATACATTTAAGTAAAAAAAAATCATATTAATGTTTATTTGCATTGCATTTGATATTGAGGTAATCCAAAAGAAAAAGAAAGTTATCAGATTACATTACTTTTATATCTTGATACTCACATTAAGTTTCTGGTTGTGTTTTTGGCAAGTAGCCGTCCCAACCCTGTACATAAGTTATATCATTTTAATTACTGATACAGTTGTTGCACATCTTTAATTTATTTTCTAGTGTACTTAAGTCATAAAATGATTCAAAACCTTTACTTTTCATAAAATGCAAGATGTAACTTTCAATGTGGCTTGTTATCACATTTTCAATGTGAAATAGATCTGATTAAATAAAGAGTAAAAGCACAATCTTAAATGTTGACATTTATCATTTTCCTATGCTTATTGTTAATGTAGTGGTGTTTTAAACAAAATGTTGTCGTAAAGGAAATTAAGATGTTTTTTTATTTGTTGACAAAAGATTTAAAGTTGATGCTCACAACATGTGGGAACATTTATGGAGAAAAATGTTTCTATTGTAAAACAAATATTTATCTGCATACTGAACAATTTCGAAACTCTCTAGAAGGTATTATCTTCTGTGATGTTACGACCCTGTAGAGCAGGGGTAGGCAAGTAAGTTTGGCCGTGGGCCAATTTTTTGCTGAGCCGCAAGATGGCGGGCCAGAACATAATCAAAGCCTAATTCAAGGAATTGATTTTGGTAAGAGGGCGCAGCGCCCCTGTTCCCCGGTTCAGAAAAAACTCTGATATCGCTGATAAGCCTCCCCATCAACACTCTGATGCGCAGTCAGATCCGCTGATTGGTTCACTGATGATATAGGCGCCCAATCCAGAGCCTCTGGCTAGACCCGATCAAAGGGAGGCTCGTCCTCTCTAGCCCCATTTCAGTCCCAAAGCCAGGGCTATTATCTGTATTTTAACAGACTTATCTTTTAAATTGAGGTGTATTTATTGTTCTCTTCAAACTTTATTTTTCTCTGAAATGTTAGGGAGGATGGTCCTCCCTTTCCTCAATGGACGAGCCTCCACTGAGTAAAGTAGAGTTATTATAGCAGTGTTATTTAACATACTTTTATTCTGATAGGTATTGTCAAGTTCTCTGGGTTTTTGGCATTTATTTGAGTGTTTGCCCACATTTGAGAGGCTTGAGGGACAACTGGAATCCTTTTTCCTTTTCTTTATTTCACCTTTTCAAAGACACATTAGGATTTTTTCAGGTTGAAAACCTTTAAAAAATACCAAAGGACAAAATAAATCAATTACAGCATGTTTTGCTTTGCAATTTAATATATTATAACCTAAATTAATCAGTAACCAAGTATTTTACTCAAACTCAATGTATTTGATAGTTAAATAAGTACTTTAATTGACCTGGTTCCCCCCAACCACACATTTGCCATATGTGACCCGCTCTATCGAAATCAGTCGAAAGTCGCAACGGCTCATTTCAAAATAAACGTGGATTTGCGTAAAAAAATAGTTTTTCGGGGATCGGGTGTTTTGTTTGATTTTAAATAAACAAAGTCTTGGATTTCAGAATATGACATTTTTATTTCCAAAATCACACGATAAATACATGTTTGAAGCTTGTAAAGGGAAGATGACAGGTCTCACTCCACTCTGCTCTTCCACAGCGCCGCTTCCCCTTCCTCCGCTGACATGATGAATGTAAACGGATATGTCGGGACAGAATTTATTTTACCGGACAAATTTGAAATGTACCGGTCATGTTTCAATAATAATAATAAGAATTGTGTAGCAGAGTTTCCGTTAGCAGGTAATCACCGGACTATGACCGGGTATGCTAATGTTTAAAACTCAGTTAATGGGGCTCATTTTATATTTCTTCAGTTTATAATCGTTACAGATCAAAAAATTCAGATTCATTTTTCAATAAATGATTCCACAAACAACATAATTATTACATTCAAACAAACTACTTGTAGTAGATAACGTACATTTTTCAAAAGTTTACATTAACTTTGAATAATAACACGGGAGAAACGAATGCTCTCTTTTCCCCTCTCCCTCCCTCTCTCTCCTGACAGCCCGTCAGTTTCTCATGCAGCTCGCTAAACAGTGGGCGGGGCTTCAGGTGATCATGCAGAGCTGCGTGTCTCCATCAGACTCAGCAGCTGATCTCTTCTCTCTCTCGGGTCCGGTTACACTTCACTCGCGTTTATGACCATATCGATCAGATCCAGCTCTCCTGATCGGCCTTTATAGAGAGCACGGATCAAACTATTAAGAGTGAATATCGGCCGATAATGACCGGCGGCCGATCGATCGGCGGCTAACGGAAACCCTGATGTGCAACTGTCGGTCCTATGTTGTAAAAAAAAAAAAAAATCAAAATAATATTTTATTTTTGATTCTCAAAATTACGGGCCAAATATTATTGCTGGCAGGCCAACAATGGCCCGCGGGCCGCCTGTTGCCGACCCATGCTGTAGGGATTGCACTTCATAATTACATTCTATGCTTATGACATATTTGATGCCAAAACACATGGGATTAGGGGAGACCTTCTTGTTGTTTGCATTGTCACTGATAAATGACAGCGTAGTATTGTCAAGATTTTGTGTTTTTAAACTTGGGACTCTTTTCAGACTGCTACGGCTTGGGAAAAGATTTGAGCCTTAATGTGTAACGTTTTCTGTATTGTATGGTAAGCTTATCCTTTCATTTGATAGTCCCATTTGGATGTGATAGCTAACATTTTCAGTAAGCCGTAGACAAAAGAAGTGAAAATATGAATGTAATTTATTTTCAATATTTACATAAATACAGAATTATTTTAACAAATAAAATAACAAAAAACATCATAACAAATACAAAATAAAAGGTTTGACAGACAGCCATGCCCAGCATGGGCCTGGAGAGCTACAGAGTCCATTGGGGGAAGAGGGGGGGGTGGGATGTGAGGAAGAGCAGCCATGTTAACAGTGTTATGGCTACAGATGTAATATCTAACTCAACATTAGCCATGGCAGTCTGGGCTTAGCAAGGGCCTTAGAATACATACTCTAAAGGCCAAATCCAAAAACAGTGATACTGACATTTTAGCAGTTCACAGTCTTTGGAGGTGGTCTTTCAGGCAATTGGCTAGTGACTTTAAAAAAATATCATTTCCCCTAGGGGTGAAATGAACTCTATCTCGCAAAAAAAGCCCAGGACTGTCATGTCTAATGTTGGAGTGGTCAACAATGACACCATTTAGGCTATGAACAAAAGTAGCCATAACACTGTTAACAAACTTCTGGGCCTTGTTAATTTTGACAGGATTTGCACCAGCCCTCCACCGGCGCCTCTGGTTGATCTGGGAGAGCATGATCTTCATGCCAGGGTGCCGATGGTGAAGCTGGTGCAGGTCCTCCTTCATCTGGTTCAGCAACTGAACACTGGGCACATCCCCCAAGTCATTGCCGCCACAGTGGATGAGGAGGACATCCGGGGCTGCTCTTCCTCGCAGGGAGTAGGAAAAGAAGGGGAGGACACCTCTCCAGCGCAGTCCACCCCAACCGAACCAGCACACCCTCAGGTCGAGGCCAAGGTTGCTGCCGATGGTCTCTGTAGCTCTCTGGGCTCCACGCCGGACATAGCTGTCTCCGATTATCCATACAGTCACTATGGGAGGAAAATAAATGAGAGTAACAAATGCTTCAGATAATGAGGAATATCAAATTAAGTATAAAGGGTTGCTCATTTTGTTCCTTTGACAATAACATACAAAATAACTATGAAATCACACCTGTATGGTTAAAAGTAACAAGAGAGCAAAACCTCAAAAAACAGATTAACAGCACACAGTTTATATATATTTATATACTGTGTGCTGTTTATCTACAATTGTGCACACATGTATATATATATACATATATGTATAGTATGTTTGTGTGTAATGTCAACCATCTGAAGTCATGTAAAGTAAGCCAGGACCATCAACTTACAGGTTGTGCAGTTTGGCGTGGAGGAGGTTGCCAACTTCTTTTTTCTTAATGCTGAAATAAATAAAAATGGTTTAATCAATATAAAAGCACCTTTCTTTTTCTACAGTCATATTACTTTTTCTACAGTCATATTAATTAATTATTATTATTAATATTAATTACATTTAATTCACGCAACACTGGCCATATCTCTGCTAGTTTACAAAGTTTAGTTACAAATGACATTTATATTTGAAAAACGGTGAAGCACTTAAAAAAAAATTGTATAGTGTAGGTTCAAGAACATTTAAGTGTTGTAAAGTTACAGGGTATCTTACCTTCAGAATATGCCGGGAACGAGGAGCAGTGACCGCAAGCTGTGTTGTTAGCATAGACGGTTGTTAGCATAGGTTGTTAGCTTAATACTGAGGGCATGTTAGCTTAGCTTCTTAGCCTGAGCTAGGACTCGAACGTTGATTGATTAATTGATTGAAAAGTTTATTAACAGCTTGTATATTGGGTACAGTACAGTACAGCTCAAAACATACAATTGTTAAGGGGATGCAGACCAGAGAAAGACTTTCGTCTTGTTTACATCAGGGTCCCCCATTTCCAATTCATCATGTCATTTAAGACATATAAGACATATAAGACATATTTGACATACAGATGGCTTATTTACAATTTACATACAGGTGGTTTTTTACATACAGATTGCTTATTTACAATTTTCATTTTAGATTTCGTTCTAATACATCCTAACCGGACATTTAAGACATACCAAGTCTACAGATATACAGTTAGTAACAGAGTCTAAAATGCGAGTATATACATAGATGGGGGGGGGGGGGGGGGGGGGAGCTGTCCATTGAACGACAGGTTGAGATTTGTACCATTACCGGGGCCAGTTTTGCAATGCTCTCCCCCGAAGGTGCTCTTTGAGAGAGGTTTTGAAGGTAAGTATAGTTTTACTTTCCTTTACAGTTGTGGGAAGAGCGTTCCACCTTGATGTGGCATAATTGCGAAACGTGTATTCCCCCTTTTTTGTGCCAAATCTGGGTTTCACATGATTTGTGGAGCTCCCTCTGGTGTTATGATCATGGTATTCCTTGACCTTTGGGAAGAATTTTGACATGTACATGGGTACCATAGAGGTGTAGTGGATCTTGTAGACCAGGCCCATTGCAAGTTTATTATCGGCGAGCCAGGTGCAGATTCTGCCGAGCTCGGAGCTGAGGGTTTTTTCAACCTGCAACCTGTTCCTGTCAGAGACCAGCAGGGCTGAGTCGTCCGCGAACAGGAACAAGTTGCAGTCACATGCTGATGACATGTCATTTACATAAATTAGGAACAGTAACGGACCTAATATGCTTCCTTGTGGAACACCACAGCTCACTGGGAGGGGGGGGGGACAGAGTACCGTTTACCTCCACCATCTGTTCTCTCCCCTCCAGGTAGGATTGCATCCAGCTCACCGATAGTTTATCAAAACCAATTGCTTTTAGCTTGTCAATCAGAATGGGGTGATTGACAGTGTCGAAAGCCTTTTGTAGGTCCAGCATCACCATGCCGCAGTACTTGCCCTCGTCCACCTCTTGTTTGATGTGGTCGCTCAAATAAAGAAGGCATGTGTCAGTGGAGTGGGATGTTCTAAAGCCAGATTGAAATTCATAGATTAGTTTATTTTCCGTGAGGTACTTTTCGACCTGTTCATATACTATTTTTTCCATGACTTTCGAGATGGAGGTAAGTATAGAAACAGGGCGGTAGTTGCCTGGGTCCAATTTGCTGCCCTTTTTGTGCAGGGGGGTTACTCTTGCAATTTTGAAGTCTTTGGGTACTTTTCCCTGTTTTATGGAGAGGTTAATTATGTGAGCTATGACTGGTGAGATGGCGGTTGCTGTGTCTCTGAGGAATTTGGAGGGGATATTGTCGTGGCCAGTGGCCTCGTTAGGTTGGAGGGCGCTCAGTTTAATGAGTACCTCTGCTGTTGTTACCCTTGCTAGACTGAAATCATCTTTGCGTACCCCTAGGTTTTTGTAGTAGGTCATGATGTGATCTACTCCAAAAAGCCCTGAGTGGGAGGGTAATTTATTTACAAGAGTTGTGGCTATGTTTGTGAAAAAAATGTTCAAGTACTTGGCCACATCCAGTTTGTCTGTGATGAGCCTGTTATCTGTCTTTATGTTTAAGTTAGAAAATCTCGTTTTGAGTTTTTTACTGCAGCCAAGCTGGTTATTGAGTAATTTCCAAAGTTCACAGGGTTTATTTTTGTTTTCCTCAGTTTTGATATTGATGAAATTCTTTTTGGCAGTTTTGATCATGGAGCTTACGTCATTTCTTAGTCTGTTTCTTTCAATTTTGAGTTCAGTCACGTGGGCCTGGAGTTCACTGCTCGTACTTTTGGAAAGCATTGACTGACTTTTATGAAACTCAGAGCATTTTTTGTCTCTGGTTTTCATGGCGGTCAGTATGCCGGAGTGCATCCACGGCTCAGCGCGATTTTTTACCCTGGTTGTTCTTAGGGGGGCCAAATCATTGAGTATTACAGAGAATTTGTTTTTGAAACCAAGCCATGTTTCTTCAACTTGTGTACCACTGAGCTCATCTGACCAGTCCAGGCTCTCCAGTTCTAGGTTAAAGGCCTCGCTAGAGTAGTTTTTGAGGTCTCTAGATATGACTGTTTTGTGACAGCCGGCCCTTTGTTTTAGCTTTTTGCGGGTACAGAATATCATATAATGATCACTTAACCCGCATGCTATAACCCCTTTACTGGAGATCCTGGACTTGTCAGAGGTCAGAATGAGATCAATGGTAGTTTGTGTTGTTTCACATACCTGGGTGGGTTGGGTGATTAGCTGGCTGAAGCCGTGCAGATCACAAATCCTACTGAAGGACTTGAAGACGGACGTGTCTTTACGTTGCATATCCGTGTTCCAGTCTCCAATAATAATTGTCTCTACATCCCCCACATCAGCCAAACACCCATCTAATGTATCATAAAAGTCACTCTGTTCCGGTGGTCTATAGATTGTCCCGACCAGGGGCGTCGCCTGGACCTGGAAACATTCGGGGCTTAGCCCACAGTGGCGGCGCTACAGTCGAATTTTCTACTGCAAGACTCTCCACACGCACATACACAATTGCGCCATCTGGTGTCACAAACGTGTGCCTGCATTAGCTTTGTTACGGCAATGCATTGTGGGAGATTCTCATAGCACGTGAGGATCTCTTGAGGGTAAGGTGCCTGTATTATCTCGGTGGACAAAATGTATGTTTTTATTTTATAAGGACAATAACGTACTGTTGTGTTTGTTTAGTGTAATGTTAATTGTTTAATGCTCACAGACACAGCAACATGTTTTTAGTGTGATTGGCTATTTGTTTTATGATTTATCAACGTGATCATCAATAGCTAATCTGAGCACCAGAACCCAGCTCACGTGTCCTTTTATGCTGTCCATTGAAATGCAGGTATGTGAGTTTTGTTCACCAGTTTATTTATGTGTAATGTTTCACATTTCCTCCACATGATGCCTCGACTACAAAGTCTTCCATGTTTCTATGCTTCTTCCTCTGTGTCACAGTTTCGGGAATATCAAGATCATTGCACAGGGCCTTGGTCTTGTCATAGACCTCATGTGCTTTCTCGTTACTTTGGTAACTTTTCAGTGTGTTCTCAACTGCTGTTTTGTAATCTACTGCCTGCACCAAGTCAAGTGTTTCTTTCTGCAGGTATTTGTGCAGGCCCTGAGTGGTTGAGAGCAGTGTCTGGAACATGACAGCATGTAGATCGTACTGCATTTTCAAAGCTTGCTTTCCAGTCCCTTTGCTAGAGGGGCTGAAAGGCTCCCTAAAGTCTTGATCAAAGCAGGGAGGTTTTTGACATGCCCAGCGAACAAGTTGTTTGTCTCCTACCTCTAGCTGTTTCTGAAATGTTTGCAATCTCTGATGGTGGACAAGAGATGTGGAGAAGAAAGAGTAGAGACACTCCAGGAGATCAACGCAGGTATGTGAGTTTTATATGAGTTTGTATACGTTTAATGTTTCACATTGCTTGTGAATATACTACCACTATACGATCACTGATGTTTTGTTGTTGACTGGACACTTATTTTGTAAAAGAGATAGCATGAGAGGATCTCTTAAGGCCCTGTCACACTGTCCCGAAATTGACACCCGAATATGGAATTGTGAATTTCGCACGAAGATGGCCCCGAACCACACACGAAGGCAACATTTACATTACATTTAAGACATACAACTGCAATGAAAGTACCAAAAACAATTATGTTACAGTACTATGATACTGTACTGATATCTTCAGACTTTGTTCTTTACTTTATCCGTCGTTATATGTAGAAAATATTACGTTTTCTCCGTAATGTTGTTTCCATAACAACAACAACTTCCTGTCAACTGTCCTTCAAAATAATATATTATATCCTTTTTAGTTTCACAGAACACAAATTGGGTTATTTACATAATATATTTACATGATTTTGTTGTGCAATAAAACAACCCGATGGACACACGATAAAGGAAATGTTCAAATTCGGCTGTGATCGTAGCAACATCGGGCCATTCGTGAGGGCATCTTAAGCCATCATATGACCGCCGGTGGAGTTTCTCAGGCTCCGGCAGCAACTTCGTGAGCGGTGGCAAAATCTTTGGCATGCCAAAAAATTGCCGAAGGACCTTGCGAAGGTTCATTTTCGTGTTGAATTCGTGTGTCAATTTTGCCCTTCGTAAGGCCATCGTGAGGGCATCTTGTTATCATCGGTGCCATCGGGCATTCGCCCCGATCAGAGTGAGGGTGAATGCACCGATGATAACACGAAGATGACACGATTTGACAAGATGCCCTCACGAGTGCCTTACGAAGTTGCCGCTCACGAAGTTGCTGCCGGAGCCTGAGAAACTCCACCGGCGGTCATACGATGGCTTAGATGCCCTCACGAATGGCCCGATGTTGCTACGATCACAGCCGAATTTGAACATTTCCTTTATCGTGTGTCCATCGGGTGTCAATTTCGGGACAGTGTGACAGGGCCTTTAAGCAATGCAGCTCACGTGTCCTTTTTATATGCTGTCCATTGAAATGCAGGAAAGTAATCACCAGCTCTGAGTGATCTGTTGCCGAGGGGACACTACACCGGAGTTACATAAGCAGAGATAAAGTGCTCTTTTGGGGGGAACTCACCTCCTCTGGGGTCCCCCAGGAAGACTTTTTTTAAATATTGAAGTTAAAAGCATCAATCTTGTGCACTTTGAGAGCAACATTAAGAGTTATGGATACATCTCTCAACACCCATATGTCAAAAAGAAATCAAAGAATCAGAAACGGGTTTATTATTTAAAAACACTTCATTTTCCAATTAAATCATAAACTATGTCAAATTATTAGAAGTTGTTAGTAATCAGATTAAACAGAAAAAAGGGATGGAAGGAGGAAATAATAATCCCTCATCACTTGCTGTTTGCGGTTGAAATGATCTCTTTTGCTGGCCAAACATGCTGGATGGAAAGCAGTGATGTCTCACTTGCCTTGGCCCTGTATCTGCAGTCCCTAAATCATTCATGTTACCCATTGACTCTTGTCTGTTCTGGTGTTCCTGTTCATTGTTGTCTCCATTGTCATTCTTGTCTGTTGTATCTCCTTCTTGTGTGTCCCTTTCTCCTGTTCTCCTTTCTTCATCCTCTACTCTGTTTGGCTCATCTGTGATGACTGTGTAGGTAAACACAAACAAGTATGTAAGTCAATCAGTTTCCAGCTCTGTCAAATAAATGAATTTCAAGATACACAAATGTGTCTTCATTAAAATGAGTGTCACCACACTCTCACAAAATGTAATACTAACCAATTGAAAATAGTTAAATTTACATTGGAAACCTCTTGTAGATATCACTATTAAGAGAATTTATCTGCCAATAGGACAGAATCATTCCTATACAAATGCAGTTTGAGTAATTCACTTAATATATTCACTTAACACTTTAATATAGTCATTTTCACTTAATACTCTAATATAGTCATCTTTCTGGATTCAACACTAAGGAAAGCTGTACAATTTGAGATGATAATGAGGAAAAAAGGCCTCCAACAATGCAGATCATTTTTTGATCATATCAATTTTAAGATGGGGGTCAAGGCTTAATATTTGGGAGCATAGTGTCCCTTCCCCCTTTCAGGAGCCCCACTGGATTAGCTTTGATCTGAAAGCTTGTTAGCTGGCTGTCCATCTCATAATGTTCACATAGAAACTAGCTGTCAATAGGAAATATCAATCAGAAGAATTATATTTTCATGCAAAAATCTGTCATAAAAAGAGGTTGCACATTTAAATGCAGGTGTTGTTATGGCAACGTCAGTGGCCAAACAGCCACATTTACTGCTGCAAATACGTTCAAACATGCTGTTGACACGTAAAGCAGTGGCAACTATGCCACCATTTCAGCTGACTTTTTCTCAGAAATACTGTCACATAACATCCATATATATTTCAGTGCTAGGTTGATGCTTAGCTATGCTAACTATGAAACACTTTAACTGACAGGACTCAGGATCAACTGTGTACTGTAGCTTCTAGCTTCATGTCGAACACTGACATGTAAGTCAACAGCTTTCTTTGAAATCACCAGGTAATGCTAAAAAACACAACATTTAGATTGAATGACAAAGTGTTTATTTAATATATCTGGCTAGCTATAGCTACTTGCTAACGGTTTAGCTTACCCCCGCGATTCAAAGTAACGTCAACGTAGCTATAATTGATGCTTTGCTTACATGTTGACATAACTTGTAAGTTTACTGACATGTACATACCTGGCTCAGGTGGTGGCTCTGGGGTTGTTGTGTGAGCCACCACTTGAGAATTGCCGTCTTTTTTATTAAAAAAATGTCTAATGTCCATCTTCAGAAACTCCGCGTCCGCGGCTGAAAGTTCAAACACTGTCACAGAGGAGAGGTACGTACCTGTCAGCCAATAAAACACGTTTATTTCCATGCAACTCTCTGATTGGTCTGATGGTGTCTTGCCTCTGTTGCATTCACTGAATACGGGAAATTACATTCCTGCCGTCCTCTAGGTAAAGTACGGTTAATGTATTATATTATTGAGGGAGAATTTGTCCGGGGCTAAAGAAAAAACATCCGGGGCTAAAGCCCCGGATGCCTACCCCAGGCGACGCCCCTGGTCCCGACTATTACAGATTTAGCATTGTCAAAAAGAATTTCACGCTCGTTGGCAGCAGGTCCCGCCCTGTCCCGCCTCGGCTCCGCCTCAGCTCCGCCTCGGCTCCGCCTCAGCTCCGCCTCTTTGCCCTTATTTGGAGAAGGCGGGAGTTAGACTCTGACGACACCGTCGAGCCGTTAGTGGCCGACTCCGCCTACTAAGGGCTTCACGGCAACTCTGCAGAATCCTATGGGTGACGTCACGGACCCTACGTCCATTTATATATACAGTCTATGGTCTGCATGCATTACTGATACGTCGATACGTCACGTTCACAGTGAAAAGTCCCCAAAACTCGCGCCGAGTAAATTGCAGCAGACATCATCAGCAGAACTTCTAGGATTAATTGTATATTTCGGATGGATAGATTTGTTCTTAAACGCCCTCGCATTGAGGTACAAGTCGAACAGGTGCCAGAGTCACACGACCCACCTGAAGAGTGAATAGTGAGTTTTGAATATATTTTGTAATAGTCATTTGAAAAAGTGTTTTGTATGACAATAGAGACACAGGCCACCTGTTGTGTGCTGTGACAGTCTCTCTCTGTTTACCTGTGTATGTCTCTCTCTCTCTCTCTCTCCCTCTCTCTCCCTCACTCACTCTCCCTCCCTCTCTCTCTCTCCCTCTCCGTGTCAATTCTATATGCCAACTTTTCTTGTTTCTGCCGCATGTTGTAACAACGTGGAATTAGCAGAATAGGCTATTGTATTGTTTAACTCACACCTGTTGCTCTCGATGTAATTTAGCTGATAAAAGGAGACTAATAAAAGCCTCACGCGTGGCGTTTCACTGTCAAGGGGGGGCGATATAGCGTGTATGTAATTACATTACAAATACTGACTTGAGCCCCACCACTGTATGGGTTAGCCCTACCATAGATTACCCAACAAAAATACTCTGGCGCCGCCACTGACCCCAGCACGTGCACTTCGCTCTGCATCAACAAAACGGCTCGCTGCACCCTCGCTGCGAAGGGGACCCAAGTTCCCATCAGCAAAAACACGTGGGTTTGCTATCCTGGCTCCAAAATGGTGGAATGAGCTCCCCATTGACATCAGGACAGCAGATAGCTTGCACACCTTCCGGCGCAGACTGAAAACTCATCTCTTTCGACTCCACTTCGAGTGATAGAACTATTAACAAAGCACTTATATACTAATAAAGGGCTGGCTTACCTAAAGCCAGTTGAGTAGCACTCAATGTTTTTGCTCTATGATACCTGATGTACTTATATGATTCGGTTTTCTTCAAGTTTGTATTTTGTTGGTCGAACGCACTTATTGTAAGTCGCTTTGGATAAAAGCGTCAGCTAAATGCAATGTAATGTAATGAAGGGTTACGTCCTTAGCTGGCTTAGCTAATAAGTAGCAAGCTAAGCTACCAAGCACACAAACACCTGCGAATGGGGTTAACATGTATAATATTATAATTTTAGACTTCTTGGAAGTTCTGTTAGTACATTCAAGCGCACAGCACAACATTTTAATTGTCTGGTATTTGTAACAATATTCCCTAAAAGGCACAATCACCACGAACACGGCTAAAGGGTCAAGTACAGTAACTACAACTAACTAACATTGTAGCCTCTATGGTTGTAGCCTAGCAGAGTGGACAAGTTGCTGTTAGCTGACAGTGAGGCATGTACATGTCCATCAAAGTGACCACGCCCTAATTTATGCAAAAGCTTTAAGGCTTAATATTAATTAAACAGATGAGTTGAGAAAAAATGCACCCCCCACACAGTAGTCATGAGGGGGGAATCTAACTATACAGAGAATATGGTTTTTTGAACCACGATGTAAACATGTTTATTTCTGCTGTAAAGTTGGGCATTTTAACATGGGGGTATATGGAAATTGCTCCCTTCTGCAGCCTGCTACTGGCTCCTACTGGCCACTAGATGAACTGCAGTGTGTGGCACTTCCGTATTGGCGTCCCGGCTCTTCCCCAGAGTTTGCCGCTTGGTATGTACATATACATTTTTTTTAAATTATAGTTCACAATTTATGACAAATCTTTCACCTAAAACAGAAGTCATAATCTTATTCAGGATGCCATAAGGATAATGTGTAAAATATTAGAAATTATAGTTTATACACTATAACTATAATATATTATAACTGCATATTATAAGTGTGCGTAGATGCTTGACAGGTAAATCAAATATGAAAAGTTAGTATTGCTATATAAATAACATACATAGCTACAAAACTTTGCCTAACCAGATCCTACTCAGTTTTTCCTTCTCAAAATCACTGATTCACTCATTTGTATACATTGTTGTCCCTTGAGGATTTTAATTTTAATTTAAAACTGTTATTATTCTGCTAACTTAAATGTATATTGTATTCAATATTTACATGTTTTTAGTTTGATAAACTAACCTATCATAATGTACAATGTCAATCCTGTATATTTGTATAATTTTATTGTGTATTCAATAGATATACTCGATATATATCCTTCATTATTGTAGGCTATATTCACTGTTTCGTTATCTTCTACTGCTGATACTGTATGTATATCTGTACAGTTTTTTATTTTATTATTTACTTCTTATTCATGTGCAATGTCTTATCTACATGCTGCTGTGAATAACATATTGGGGATCACTAAAGTATATCTAATTGTATCTAAAACGTCCGTTCAGAAACTGATGGATGACGTCACCTACGGTGCTACCATGTTTTGCTCATAGACTGGTTTTGCTCCAGCTCGAGACAGATTCCAGTGTTTTCATTGGTCGAGCACCGCACTCACTGCACATTATTCCCTGCCGATGGTGTATTCACACAGCTTTATATACTGTCTATGGTTCACAGTACATTTAACGCCACTGGTAATACGTTACTGTGTACCACCGTGATATTGACACTAGCTCGCCGTAGCTGAGAGTGAATGGAGGCGGCGTGCAGAAGGAGCACCGTGAGGAGCAGCACCGGGACCGTGTTCCTGTAGCCCGGAGGTAGGCGGCCTCAACCTCTGTCACACCGCAGACTGCACCGCTGTCCACAGGGCATGGCTGTGTGTTTCTCCCGGAGAAAGAAGTGTCGGTGTTTGGCTACACATTCAGTAGCTAACGTTACATTCAGGTGTCTAGCTAGCTTCATCTTTGTATTGCTTCAGAACAGTGATGTATAGTAACTAAGTACATTTACTCAAGTATGTCCTTTACTTGAGTATTTCAATGTTAGCGTGGTGAAGTTAGTTTTAGGTTGGATATTAGGTTGGATATTCGACAGACATTCGCGGACCAGCCAGCAGCGTCAGTTTACCCTGCTGCTGGCTGTATTATATGGGCATAGATATGTCTCATAATTATTTTTGTGAACATAAAAATAATTTGTCTGTAAATATGAGATTTGTAAATGTAAAACACCATCCACAAATGCATTTAAAAGATTTGCAAACTCACAAATACATTTGCAAATGTAAAACGGATCTGCAAATACGCAAAAATATTTTTACAAATAAAATAAAGATCTTTGAATATCTCTTTAACATTTACAACTTTTGATCAGGCATTTGTGAATTCATTTTGTATTTGTCGACCAAAAATGCGCTTGTGGATCTCACATTTCTGCTTGTGGATCTCAAATCTCTGCTCGTGGATCTCAAATCTCTGCTTGTGGATTGTGTTTTTACACACACAGGCTGAAGTCGAATAGTCCATTTAGTTTAGGAACCTTCCTAACAGAGTGAAATGACCCGGAAGTCCCTCAGTGGCAGCCATGATAAGTGCCATTCGAATTCTCTAGATCAGTGGTTCCCAAACTTGTTGTGCCCAAGGCACACCAAAGGACAAGTAAACATCTCAAGGCACACCTATTGTGCAAAATAGCTCTTATAACACGTGTTATCACTCATATCATGTAAAATATCTGTAAATGTGCATAATTATTTACTAATGCCAAATAAAATGTGACAAAGACAACTATATTACTCATGAAATATTTATTAACGAAATATTTCAGAAATTAATTTGAAACGTTATCAAATTAGGCTTCATCAAAGCAGCAACACACTCATTTAAACCAGACAGGTCACAACATTAAAAATGAGGCAAAGGAAACTCAGCAGAAATTCAGCACAGAGAACTGTCAATGCAAGCAAGCTGCATTGCATGGTCCTGAACTACAAATTATAAATGTAACATTTCAGCAATCAGCATTGAAACATGTGCTATTGTAAATATGTTTTGCCGAGTGAGATACATGTGCCTGTCGGGGCGCGCAGAATTTTTTAATCCTTGGTGGCACTGAGGAGAGGGGCACTCGCAAGTCCTGTTCAACAGAGAGCCGTGACCTCCTGTTGTTCTTCATGTAAACCAGAGTAGAGAACGCCAACTCCAGAGATGGGGTCGTTACTACATTTTTTAAATATATTACATATTAATTTAAAAAAAAAAAAGTAATATATTACACTACTACGTTACTATCTACATAAAGTAACTCGTTACTTTACTCGCCGAGCACGTACGAACTGCGCATGCGTGAGTGGCAATAACTTTCCTTACCAGCAGGCGGCGGTAGTGTGTTCATTCAAAACAGGCAACAACCGGAAGACAGAGAAGAAGAACAGACTGCGTGATATAAACAAACAACAAATAGCTGTGCGGTAGCTTCACCTTAGCATGTGTTCTTTGCAGGTGTTTGTTGAGGTTTGACGTGGTGTTTACAGCAGTGGATAACAGCTTCTGGCCTGGACACAGTTTGCACCTCACCGTCACATTCCTGTCTATTCTTCGGACGAACTCAAAATAATGGGCATACCTCCACCCCTCGAAAGTTATCGCTGACTCAGCCATGTTTATGCAGCACTGCACGTGGAGATGTGGACGCGCAAGTCGCGCAGATTACGTACATATAAACCTACAAAGCACTGATATAGTAAATTAAAAAATTATTATTTTTGTGTAGTTGTATATTGCAATAAGAACGTATGGTTGTCACAAAATCCCACGGCACACCCGGACTTGCCTCACGGCACACCAGTGTGCCGCGGCACACCGTTTGGGAACCACTGCTCTAGATGATAGGAAAGGAGGTTTCAAACTTCCTTTATAACCTCCTTTAGCTTAGGAACCACTGGACCTCCCTTGATGAAAGGAGAGGAGAAAATGCTGCCCCACAATGCATTGCAGCCGCAGCATTTGCCGTCACACAACAGTCGGCCGTTCACGGAAACAACCGATTATGACCGAGAAATTATATCGTGAAAGTTACGGTGCTTATTAAGCATTTTAAAACGTGGTAAGTTGCCAAAGTGCTTTGTTTTGAACGTTCATCAGTATAATAATCAAAAAGAGAAATATGAACGTTAGTTTTTACTGAAATGATCAAATAAAGTCAACATCTCACAGTCTTTACTGAGCTGTGTGGGGTTTGTTCAACTTTTAAAAGATGTTTGAATGGTGATATACACAGTGATAGATGTTAAGGACTAACGTTTATAATAAATACATTTGTATTGATTTTAAGATCTTTTCATACAATCATACGTATTGGGATCATTTGTATTAATGTGGACCGGAGGGAGAGGGTGACGAGCATAAGTTTCACTTTCCTTTTTTATTTCAATTCCAGCTTTGGTCCTGAAGAATATGTTTCTCTGTTGTCCACGTTCATAAAGCATAAAGCAACAGCATCAGAGCACAGAGTCTCTAGATGAGTTTACAGTAGTCCCTCGTTCTTATTGAACATCCATGTTGTAGTCCGCTGTATAGAGAACTGTAGTTTCCATAGTTTCCCCACAGCAGCAGACGCACATTTATGACGTCCGCTGGCGCATCATAAACACGTCGGATAGTGAAAGTGCATTCGGATTCTCTAAAGCAGTGGTTCCCAACCTTTTTTGTCTTGTGTACTCCCTGAGCCTTTTGTCATACCATGAGTACCCCCTCACTTATACGTGCTGATGATCCTTCACAAGTAGAACGTAACTGATTATTGAATGAAAATAACTTTATTTCATCTCCTTAATTTGAACATCTAATTCTCAGGCATTTTCTTAATTTTAACTTAAATCACTCAATAAAAATGAATATGTTGCCTTGAAAATAAATAATATAATCAAATAAATACATATGAAATCAAAATAATAAACTTATCTTTGCTATATATATCTTGTAACATTTAGGCTTAAACCATGGAGCCCCTTTGAATAAGTCCCCTTTAAACAGGCATTTCAACTTTAATTCAGGAACAAAACACTTAGCAAAATAATATCCAGAATCAGTATAGGCCTAGCAGTTTCTTTTCACCAGTCATGTGAGCTTTAATGAGACACTTGAGCTTGCTTGTCTTTCATAAGCTTTGATAGTTCTGGAGGCAGTGTGGAAACAGCTGTGACCAGGCTGGTCTCCACATCCTGTCTGTTCCTCTGCTTGGTTTTGATGTGTGTTAAAGCTGAGAAGGTCACCTCACACAAATAAGTAGAACCAAACGGCAAAAGTTCAATCAGTGCATGTTTTCCCAGTTCAGGATATTCCTTCTCCATCACACCAAAACTCAGTCAATGACTTCTCAGCATATGCCATCTTCAGACCACCGTGGTCAGATGATAATTCCATCAGAGGCTCCTGCAGCATTGCTGGAAGGCTGTTGCTGCTCTCACTCACAATGAATGGGTTCCTCACCCAATCCAGTCTTTCTGACTTATTTTCAATGTCCTGAAAATAATGGCTGAAATCAGTGCAGAGTTTGGACAGGTGTGCTTGCACCAGTTTGACCACTAGACCCCTGGCAACAGCAGTGGTGGCAAGATGGGCATTGAGTAGTGGGAAACAGCTCACGTCTCCCTCATCACATTTACTCTCCCATAGTTTGAGCTTTTTTGTGAATCTTTGAACTTTGTCATACAATTTCAGGATATGTGACTCCTTGCCCTGAAGTGATAGGTTGAGCTCGTTGAGTTTGGTAAACACATCAGCAAGATATGCCAGGCGCGCCACCCACTTGTCATCCTCAAGCTGCACAGCAAGAGGATGCAGATGCTCCGTCAAGAACACCAAAACTTCATTGCGAAGTTCATAAAGTCTCAGTAGCGTTTTCCCACGAGACAGCCAGCGCACGTCTGTGTGAAGCAATAGCTGATCGTGCTCTGTGCCGTTCTCATGACAAAGAGTTTCAAACAGCCTGTGATTCAATGGCCGAGATTGGATGAAATGTATCATCTTCACAGCTTCATCCATAACAGCACTTAAATCAGGGCTCATCCTCTTGCTAGCTAGTGCTTCACGATGAATAATACAATGCATCCATTTAATGTCTGGATTTACCTTTCTTACGTGCCCAAAAAGTCCCTTTACGCGCCCCGTCATCGCAGCTGCTCCATCAGTACAGATGTGGCTGCAGGTTTTCCACTGCAGATCATGTTCTCTGAAGAAGCTGTCGATAACCTGGAACAATTGTTCCCCAGTTGTCTTTCCTGGCAGCGTTTTGCAAAATAAAATATGCTCGTTTATGTCCGACGCATCTTTGTAACGCACGAAGGACAGGAGCTGCGCTTCTCCACTCACATCTGTCATTTCATCCAGCTGCAAAGCGAACTGACCGGCTAGTTTTATTTTGTTCACCACTTGTCCAATTATATTCACAGACATATCATTGATCCGACGGGATACGGTGTTATTCGACAGGGGAACTTTCTTGAGTGCTTCGGCTGCTTTCTTGCCTATCATAATTTCGGCCAACGCAGTCGCTGCAGGGAGAATGAGCTCCTCAACAATAGAGTGAGGTTTTTTTTATTTAACCACAAGCAGGGACACGGCGTAAGATGCCTCGAGTGCTTTCATTGACACATTCGTGGCTTTCATCATTACTGTCTGGCTCGACTTAAATTCCGACAGCTTTCGTCTGTAAAATTCTTCACTTTTATCGACACTTCCCGAGTGTTTGGTAGTCTGGTGTCTCTGTAAATGCGCTGGCTTCATCGCACTATTAGCCAGGACTTCACCGCAAAAGAAGCACTGAGGCTGCGGTGGGTCTGCAGAAGTAGAAATGAATCCAAATAATATATATGTTTCACTGTACTGCCTTGGTTTCAGTTTGGCCTCTTTCTTACGTTTCTCGGCGGGCTCCTCTGAACCCTGGCCTGAATCCAGAGCAAGCGGACATTTCAGCCATTTATCCATAGCGCAGACCTACCAGTATTTTTTTGGCTGCAGGTAAGCAGCTGTTTTCATTGTGGGATTTTGGTGCGGTTGTGCCTTGTGCGTGCCACAGACTATTGTCTCCCTAGGGAAACAAATCGCGCACTATCATTTTTGACAGGATTTTTTTTTTTGTACTTGTCACCTTGGAATTCCACGTCCCCCCTACAGTTCCCTCGCATACTACTAGGGGTACGCGTACCCCCGGTTGGGAAACACTGCTCTAAAGTACCACAGTCTCTTCTCCTAAATCCTTTTGAATTCTCCTATCCACTATCCCTTAACCCTGTGACGTTTCACTCAGAGGTCAAGGAATAGACGATAGGGTTAGACGTTAACCTAACCTGGTCGGGACCAGGTTAGGTTGCAGGCTAAGAGCTCAACTCAGTGAAAGTACTGCCTGCTGACCAATCAGAGCTCAGTGTGCGGAGTTTAAAGCAATCAAGTCATATTACAGGAGAAAGGAAATACAGAAAAGCTGCCGTTGCAGGAAAGACGGCCGGCAAAAATCACCGACTGTGAGAACGTGAACATTAATAGAATATCACCTCCCATCTTCAGAGCAATCTGACTATTATAACATTAGCGTTAAGAAAGCATCTGCTAGGGGTGTAACGGTATACGTACCGAAATTATTCGGTACGGGCCCTTCGGTTCGGTACACATGTATATAATGAATATAATGTTAAACGAAAAAAATTGAGAATGTGAACAACTTCTTGGAAGTAATCTCAGGTGCTACGTCACAGCATTCAGAGTAATTTGCTCACATTGGGTTCAACGCGTCATAGAGCGACCAAGTCATTTCATTGGACGAGAGGCATACTATGAGAGCTGGTCAAAGGGATGCGTTCAAATTTATACAGTAATTTGAGGAACTGTCGAAATGGCGAACGCAGATAAAGTTGAGCTCGAAAATCCTCCAGCATCATTGAAGTCTCCGGTTTGGGAACATTTTGGTTTCACAGTTACGTACAAGGATGACGGACAAAGACAGGTGGACCGAACCAAAGCTGTTTGTCGGTTACGCGGCTGGCAATACATCAAACTTGCACACTCATTTGAAAAGGCATCACCCGAACGTGAATATCACCGGTACCAAAATAAAAAAGACTGAAGTGCAAACCCAACTCCCTCTAGCATTTAAGCCTCCACCACTCGCAAAAAGTTCAGACCGAGCCAAAGCTATTACAAACGCCAAATATCTTTATGTTGCCATGTTAGCAAAGCGCTACCTGGCTGTATCTGCTACCTCTGTCCCTAGAGAGAGGGTGTTCTCCACAGCAGGAGACATAGTTAGTGCCAGCAGATCTGCCCTTTCAGCAAGCAATGTGGACAAGTTCATCTTTCTTTAAAAAAACATGAAAATACAATGACAAGCAAGTCCTAATGTCAAACTGGCTGCTTAGGTACTAGCACAGTTCAAATACAGATTATTTCAGTTCATTGAAATGCTGCACCTTAATGTTTATTTTATTATATTTTGTATTTATTTGAGTGAATACATTATTCACAGTTTAATAATAATTACAAAAAATATATATATATTTTATGTTTTGTGATAATTTTTTCTGCTGTACCGAATACGTACCGAACCGTGACCTAAAAACTGAGGTACGTACCGAACCGAAATGTTTGTGAACCGTTACACCCCTAATATCTGCCACAACATAAGTAACCGGATCAGAGTAACATTAAGTACAGTCCGCGGCATATCACATCACCCACGGAAAGATCTTATCCTCTTCTGAGACGGTGTCTTGCCATCCAGCTCTAGTGTTTCCCCTATATACAAATAGCGGCGGCGCAGCTATATGCAAATAGCGTACATTTGCCCTGTATGATGGGTGCTGTAAGTGATGAAAGTGGGGGATGTTGGCTTATCAGGCGCTCACTGCCAAAGTGCGAGCGAGCGAGGGAGAGAGGGAGGGTGCACCGGTACCGGCGCTGTTGTTATTAGAATCTGGTGCTAGCTGCGCTAACGGATATAAGAAGTAGATGTTTCTACAACCAGGGTGGAGGAGAGCTCTCCTGTCAGACTGAGAGGCTCAGTGAGGTAAAGGACTCTCTGAGTGTTTAGATAGTTAATTTTAGTCTAAGTTATCTCAGTGGGTCTCAAACAAATATGTGTTTACAAATTATGTAAACATATATTTCCAAGGCACTCCTTTATAATTATTAGGATAAATAAAAACAGGTTTGAAATCATTCCAATGTATACTATAGGACAGTAACCAAAAATATTGTTTAAAGTTGGAGAGATATATGCATAAATAAATAAATGTTAACTAGGTCAAATAAGATATAAATTAACAAAAATAAAATAAGTTACATGTATTTGTTATTGGCTATGGTAGGTTATTGGTTATGTTCACATACTTATTTGATTATTAAAATGTAAATCGATCTTTTTCATATGGGTGTTTTAGAGTTGTACCCCCTAGATCAGGTCTCTAGTAATTGTGTGCTCAAAGTGCACCAGATTGAAGCATTTTACTTTAAAATGTTCACATTTTTTTTCATAAAATACTGAATACATTTGAAGCCATTTTCACATATATTACCTATGTCAATAACTTTCTGTTTTTGTAGTGTATTTGTCTTTTGTAGAGATTTTTCATTTATTCTTTATATATAAAATATCGCCTAAAATCTCGCCTAGGGCAGCAAATTGGCTAGAACCGGCCCTGGTACTAGGCCTCAAGAGCCTTTCTTGTGCTGACACATAGAAACAAATTAGCGGGGCGCACTTCGCACACACTAAAAAATTCCACGCACTCCGCGCTCACATTATGCTGGGCCCACGTGCCTTAGCACCGCTGCTATGACTCCATCCTAGGGGAAACACTGATCTCCATGAGGTCTGCACTTGTCATGTTCGCGATGCTCTCCACCTTAGATGGATCAGTTGAAACACCATTCTCACCAACGATATGGCCGAGAAACTTCACTGTTCTCTGCAGGAAGAAGCACTTCTTGGGGGACAGCTTCAAGTTGTGACCGCGTAGCCTGCTAAACACCATCTCCAAGCGATGTAGAGCTGCCTCCTCATCAGGTGCAAACACCAGCAAATCATCCAAGTAGCACAGCAAGCTCAGATAATTTTGGTCACCAAAATCATGCGCATGAAGCTGCCAGGGCTGTTGCATAGACCTTGTGGCAACCGGTTGTACTCGAACAGGCCCATTGGCGTTGTAAAGGCTGAGTACTTCCTGTCATCCTTATGAAGGGGCATGTTGTAAAAACCCGAGGTCAAATCCATCGTACTGAACAGACAGTTGCCTCCCAATGCTGCCAAACAATCCGCTTGGTGGGGGAGAGGGCGGGCATCCTTCAGCGTCCTCTTGTTCAACTACCGAAAATCTGTGCAGATGCGGAGATCCCCATTCTTCTTCCAAACTAGCACCAAAGAGGAAGCATATTCACTGGTCGATTTACGGATTATCTCTTTCTCCTCCATATCTCATTCAGCACTTGGCGTAGTTTTTGGTACTGACCAGGGGGCACTCTCCTGTATGCAGAGATGGGGTCGTTACTAAAAAAATGTAATATATTACATATTACTTTAAAAAAAAAAAAGTAATATATTACACTACTTCGTTACTCTCTACATAAAGTAACTCGTTACTTTACTCGTTACTTTACTCGCAGGGCCGGCCCGCCCTCCCTACAGGCAGACCACGCAGACTGCTAAAGTTTCAAATGTTCTTTTTAGTTCAGTTTCCATTGTCACATAAGACTGATCCAGATAGCTCCTGAATGCTTTCCTATCTGACCGTGGCTGTCCTCTGTCTCCTGCTATCTGTATTTTGCGCAGTATATCTCTGAACGATGGTGATTCCACTGTGCAAATGGGCAACATTTCCTCTACTATGAAGGATGCTACAAGCCTGTCCATCTCTGCTTTGGTTTCCGGTCCTCCAAATTCAAATTGTTGCTGCTTCGGAATCGGCGGCGGGCCGGCGGCGCACTCACAACATCCTAACTCTGGGTTCGGGGGTCCTTAGCTATTAAGGCCCTGACACACCAAGCAGTCACCAGAGAACTTGCCGACACCTGCGTTTTGGCCATGTGTTGCACTAGAACACACCGCAAAGACTTCAGCCGAGCACGTACGAACTGCGCATGCGTGAGTGGCAATAACTCTCCTTACCAGCAGGCGGCGGTAGTGTGTATTCGTTATTCAAAACAGGCAACAACCGGAAGACCGAGAAGAAGAACAGACTACGTGATATAAACAAACAACAAATAGCGTGTGCGTTAGCTTCACCTTAGCATGTGTTCTTTGCAGGTGTGTGTTGAGGTTTGACGTGGTGTTTCCAGCAGTGGATAACAGCTTCTGGCCTGGACACAGTTTGCACCTCACCGTCACATTCCTGTCTATTCTTCGGACGAACTCAAAATAATGGGCATACCTCCACCCCTCGAAAGTTATCGCTGACTCAGCCATGTTTATGCAGCACTGCACGTGGAGATGTGGACGTGCAAGTCGCGCAGATTACGTACATATAAACCTGCGGCGGAAACCTCTCTTGTCTGTCAGTGTGATTATGACTGATTTTTGTAAGTAACGAAGTAACGCGTGTCGGGGCAATGTTAGTAACTGTAGTGTGATTACTGAATTATAAAAGTAGCGCGTTACACTACTCCGTTACCGACAAAAGTAATATTATTATTATTATTACAGTTACTTTGTAACGCATTACACCCAACTCTGCTTGTATGGGAGCCTGAATGGTCTATTGTCTGACAGGTGAATGCAGTGAACGAAAGCCTTCGCCTCACCACAGTCCAGATTATGACGTGAAAATATGTCCTCATACTGTAGAACAAGGTCAGCCATCTTTCCAACACAATCCGCAGACACTTCACACGAGTCAATGTCAACACTACTGAGCCCAACTGACTTGAGTCGATCTTTGGCTGAATCAGCAGCAGGCACACTTTTCTGCGTGTGACAGGACAGGTGAATATCCGAGCTCTCAGCAACATCCATGTCTTCGAGTGCAACACAGGAGAATAAATCAGCCAATTTAGCATTACGCCTCAGCAGAATAGACTTGGTTGTTGTGTTGACAAGCTTCAGTGGAACCCATCTGTCTCCCCAAAGCGCAGTAACAAGCCTTGCAACCATAATGCCTCTGGGAATAGAGCGGGACGATGTCGGCTCTGTCATGACAGTACTGCCAGGTCAAATGACTGTTTTTGGGTAGTTTTCCCCATATGAGATACTCATGACCAGGTTCAAGACAAGAAGCTGAGTTACATCTGACTGTCCCAACCTTGAAGGGAACCTCCTCTCCTTTCCAGGGGTCTAAGCCTAACAGCATGGACAGGAAATGTTCCGTCTCTGGGTCAACGGTTGGACAAGGACCAGACACAGTCTTCCAATAGGACTCACACAGCTTAGATTGACGCAGAACGTGTTTTATGACATTTGTTCCTAATATCAACTCATTGTGCTGCCCTGGGACTACAAGTGTGGGAACCAGAATCTTACAGCCATTTCCACATCAAACGCACATTTAGGCTTAACATGTAGTCCGCCACATCCAATGAGAATCACATCTACATCAATGCATCTTTGGTCAGTTATTATTCCAGCTTCTCTCAGTCTCACTTCAGCATTTTTACTAATGCTGCAGGTCATCGAACCACTATCCAACATGCCACCAATCACAGTGTCATTCATCATAACAGGTGTGTAGAAAAGACTGTCACTATTACCAACCCTGTGGATATTCTGATAGACAACAACAGAGCCATCACAAGAGTATTTTACTGAACTGTAAACAGTCTCAGCATCTGACATATCATCAGTGTGGGAGCTAATTACATGACCTGTCACTCAGAATACAGGTCCGCTAGTTTCCCTGAGACTGGGAGCCTTTTGTGGGGCAGTTTGGTCTGGTGTGGCCAGGAGCAAAACAGCCAAAGCATAGTCTTTCAGACATACAATGTGAAGTGGTTGTGTGGCTAGCATCATTACAGACCTTGCAGGCAGGCTCTCTGGAACATTTGCCACTTGAGCTGGGGTGAAACCTCCCACCTTGGGTCGGACGGGCTGTATCACGCTGCTGTACTTTGTCCATCATTCCCTGAAAAATGTCCACCATCCTAGAGAGCAGCCTCTCCTCTGACTGTTGGAGACTTTGTGCCAGAGTTGGCACAGGAGCATAACATGCAGCAGAGCGTACAGCTGGTACGGTAGATGAGGAAGGGGACGGGGAGTGGAACATATGCGGCTGAGATTGGGGAGAGAGGGACATAGGGCTCGGAGCTTGGCATTGCTCAGGTACTGCTGGGCTTTCCATTAGTGAACTGAGCTGCTCGGAGGTGACAGTGTGACTTTTTAACTGACCGACATTAGCAGTCCTGCCGTTCATTTCATTTCATTTCAAACCATTATTTATACAGATAAATCCCATTGAGATCATTGATCTCTTTTTCAAGGGAGACCTGCTCAAGTAGTTCCACATGAAACATACAAATATAAATAGAACAACAAAAGGACATCATACAGCATCATTTACATAACTATCCACATAAACAGGTACCAATAGCTTCCGATTGACTAGCATCCAACCGAGCTTTAAAAACATTTAGTGGCACCAGATTGTTCAGTTTCCATTTAATTTGCAGACTATTCCAAGACAGAGGAGCTGCGCATCTAAAAGCTGTCTTCCCTAAGACAGTCCTAGCAGTTGGCACTAGGGATGTGCATCTCCATCACTGAGGCCGATGCGATGCGCATCTCGATACGTTGCCACGATATGATACATTAATGATACCTTTGAAACACCAGGCGATGCGATACGATACGATTCACCCCTGTTGCGATACAGTTCGATACGATTTGATTCAACATTATGCGATTCGGTGCGATACGATGCGATTCAACACGATGCAAAAATAATGATACTTCAATTTGGTACGACAGAGGATTTTTGTTTTATTCCTTATATGCAGCAAATCATACATTAACAAAAAAGTGCTTTACATATTTGGTACTGCACATCCCATCATGCCATTTATTTTTTTACCTTTAAAAGCTCTCCAGAGTACAGTACAATTGTATAACACCTCACAGTTAAACAATGTAAGGATGCATTGCTCATGATTAACAATGTGCAAATAACAGCTACCATAGTGCAATGCCCATACAGCTGCCAGCCTGATGTGCTTAACGCTCATTCATAGGCTCACCAGTGAGCAGAAAGCAGTGGGTTCTATATGAACAATAAAGAATACAAATAACCTTTCACAAACAGGTATTTCATAACTGCTTACAGTAAGGAAGACATTTAAAGTATTATTGGCAGTCACAGTCTGCTGTAAACTAAACACCACTCTCTCTGACAGAACACCTCACTGAGTGATTTCACTCATATGTCTAACTTTCAGGTTTCTCTTTTCAGCCGCAGACCCCATGTCTTTATGTGCGTCGCTAAGTTCCTCGTACTACTTGTGTACTTTAAAGCGGCTTGGCATCGTTAACAATTTGCGAGTGATTTTTTAAGTTTGTCCGTCTGTAGTATATAGTGCCGCGCACATATACCATCAGGACGTTACTGATGGGGTGCGGCTGAACTGAGACTCTCGGCCTCCGTGGTGGCTCTTTTTATTGGGTTCTTTTATTTGGGGTTAAGTACATTGTCAGAATAAGTGAGAAATGAATTTAACTTCTGTTAGACAGCTATATGCCATACATTTGTGCACACATTCACAGTAAATATGTATTCAGTATGATAGCTGTCTAGCAGAAGTTAAATCCATTTCTCACTTATTCTGACAATGTACTTAACCCCAAATAAAATAATCCAATAAAAAGAGTTGTTAAATAATAGTGAAGTCACGTTGTAATAACAATAACTCATCTCTCTCTCGTTTTATTTTTGAGCTTTGCCAAAAGCCACTGTGTCAATGTTGTCCTACTTGGGTTGCCGTCCGGAGTTGTCCAATATGGCGGACCATCTCGCACATGCGCACTGCAGATCGGGCAGAGCTGCAGATCGGGTAGTGACACCGGCACGTTCATGTTACAGACGGACCCATATCGCCTTACTGCCAACCCCACGGAGCTGTAATAATGGATATTGCACAAGTTTGCTGTATTTCATCATTTGTAAATTATTATACTACATGGGCTGTATGATGTAAATCTTGTACCGTAAATGTTGTATTAAATAAAGTGAATATTACCGACGTAGATTAACGTCCCAGTAGCTTCTTATTGCACTTGCAATATACCATTAAAAGAGTTGAACGTAGCTGTTTGTTATTACTATATAATACCACGCAGGGATAAGCCAGAGTGTACAACCTTTGCATGTGGGCACAACACGTTTTTATGAGGGGGCGTGTAGGCCACAATTCAAACTCACCTCACACACACACTACTGAAAACATCTGGCCTTGCACACACACTACTGAAATACTCTCACATTCACTACTGAACACCTCACACACACACTACTGAACACATCTGGCCTTGCACACACACTACTGAAATACTCTCGAATTCACTACTGAACACCTCACACACACACTACTGAACATTAATCACACACACACTCTCACTTCTCAGTAGGGAATGTGCATGTGTTTCACCTATGTGTGTGTGAGGGGATTCTTGCTGTAACGGAAGTCATTCTAATGTAACGGAAGTCATCTGCTAGTGGTCTCTTTGCTAGCCCCGTTAGCTTAATTAGCTCCAGGCTGCTACTCGGACGTGTTTTTTGTGTTGATGCCTGGTGGAGTATTCTTCATTGAAATATCGCACTTATCTTATGGCTCTGCGGTTCAAACAGACCGTCTATGAATGCAGTTTATTCGGTAAGTGAAATTCAAGCACTTTATTTCTTACTTGTCTTTTTATTCAGCTAACAAGCGAGACGAAGCTACATCTGTGCTAACGATGCTATCCGTAGCATACAAGTTAAAACATAATGGAGAAGTGTAAAACATTAAGAAGGATTATACTGTAAAACATAAGGCTTCTCGGTGAGGTTGGTAAAATAAGGTCATGCTTGTACATTAGTTAGTTTGCTAGTTAGGTAACTGTATGCATTGTTATTGTTAATTTAAAATAGCTATGCTCGACGATGCAGACAGCTAGCGTCACATTAGTGTTGAAGAGCAGAGTACGGTATGAGATTAACCCATAGATTAACCTCACTATAAAATCTGTGTATCTGAAAAATATGAATCTCACATTTCCAGTTGGTTCCAGAAATAACGTTGACGTAGATATTGCAATATGGTTTGTTGAGCTGGAGTTGATTGTTGAAGCTTACTGGTTAACGTTCATCATATTAAACGAACGAACCCAAACGTTGTTGTTTTTATTAATATTATTACCAATACTTACTTAGCATTTTATTATCATTACACTGGAGAAACCGACGTATTGTGACAGAAGAACGTGAACATGTAACTTAATGCCTGCATTTGAGGACGAAAAATAGCTCAGTCAATGCTTTAGGGACAAGGAAATGATTTGTTTAAATATTAGATATGACGTTATGTGTGCTTCTGTGACAATGAAGCTTATTCATTGCATTACATTTGTTGAAGTTGTTTGTCTTTTACCCTTACGTGTGTGTTACAAATGAATGTGAATATGGCATAGTACAAATATTTAAATTGACTGTCTCATGAAAAACGATTCTAAAATAAAAAATGACCCCAAAGTGAGTCAGCAAAACTTTCAATAATAATCTAAGTTATTGAGTTTTGGGATGTTACTTGCATACAAATCTATAAATGCCTTAAGGTTTCTAAAACATACAATATGTGGTAAATTCAACAGTGGACCCAGCAAAGATTCACATTTTTGCATGATTTGTTATTGATTTGTTGCTGTTACTTCATTTTAATAAATTCAAGTCAAGCTTAGTTACATGTGATGGTAGCTATATGCTCTTACCTGTGTGCCTCCTCCGCAACCAGACTGTATTCAAACTCTTAAGTACCAGTTCTATCTACTTTAAACAATTAAAAAGACAAAATCAACTACATTTATTGATATATCAATCTTTATTTTTGGGGCCTCTTCTTCTTTTAAATTAAACTTTCAGACATGAGATATTGAAATACAGTAATAGTTTTGTCTATTTAAAAAAGAATGAGCCATTCCTTACAGTTAACTTCATATTTCTTATTGTCTAAAGCATTTATGACACACATTTCCCCCTCATATTCACAGTGTGGATCAATTGAGACAGCGTGCAGAGACTTTGGAGAGAAACCTCAGCATGACGGATGTCCTGTCTGTGGGTTTGGCTGGAGAGGACTGAGGTGGAGAGGTCTTTCTCTGGGAGGAGGCCCAGGCCTGATGAAGAAACCCCCTAACTGCATCTGTGAGCACATACTGGGCTCAGCTGTCACAAACAAATGATGGTCCTGTTTGACTTTGTGTTCACAATAAAAGTGTAGTTTCTTAGTGAATGTCCTGTATTGGTCTTTAATCTGAAATCAGCTTTTCATTTTCTTCTTGCCCCTCTGAGAAAACGGTGAGGCAGTTGTGTCCTTCAGGTATGTCCTTTCCTAACAGAAATGACAAGAAACATGACATTATTGCAGAGCAAGTGTGTTATTTATGAAAGAGGTTTGTTTATTTAGCGGCTGTAGAAATAATGTCTTTTTTTAATTTTAATGTGTTTTTTTAATTCATCACTTTGTACTACAAAGATAATCAGATTATGAATGAACAGTCTGCAGTTAATCAACATTAAAATATCTTATTAAATAATATTCAACTGCTCGGTTGTCTCACTGCAAGAACCACTTTTACCACGTCTTTTACAGACAATATGTAAAGACAAATGGTAGCAATTCTCACAATGTAAAATAATAATTGCCTTAAATACATTGAAATGTGAAAGCTGATTATAGTTGTTACTTTATCTATTTAAACCAGAACGTTTCTCGATTCTTTGTACAGTATGAAAGGAGTCTTTGTACCTTTGAGTCCATGCTGAAGTTCACTGATGTTAGGAATAGGTCTGTCTCTCGTGGTCAGCATCCTCTGGTCTGTCTGCATCACCTGGAAACTTTAAACAAACAGATGTATATGTAAAGTAACAATGTGTTGGTCACAGACTTTTTTTTTTACATGCAAATGTCATGTGATGATCTTTTTGTTATCCTTAAAAGTGCTGGATATCAAAGCCCACACACACGTAAGGGTAAAAGACAAACATCTTCAACAAATGTAATGCAATGAATAAGCTTCATTGTCACAGAAGCACACATAACGTCTAATATTTAAACAAATCATTTCCTTGTCCCTAAAGCATTGACTGAGCTATTTTTCGTCCTCAAATGCAGGCATTAAGTTACATGTTCACGTTCTGCTGCCACAATAAATCGGTTTCTCCAGTGTAATGATAATAAAATGCTAAGTAAGTATTGGTAATAATATTAATAAAAACAACAACGTTTGGGTTCGTTCGTTTAATATGATGAACGTTAACCAGTAAGCTTCAACAATCAACTCCAGCTCAACAAACCATATTGTAATATCTACGTCAACGTTATTTCTGGAACCAACTGGAAATGTGAGATTCATATTTTTCAGATACACAGATTTTATAGTGAGGTTAATCTATGGGTTAATCTCATACCGTACTCTGCTCTTCAACACTAATGTGACGCTAGCTGTCTGCATCGTCGAGCATAGCTATTTTAAATTAACAATAACAATGCATACAGTTACCTAACTAGCAAACTAACTAATGTACAAGCATGACCTTATTTTACCAACCTCACCGAGAAGCCTTATGTTCTACAGTATAATCCTTCTTAATGTTTTACACTTCTCCATTATGTTTTAACTTGTATGCTACGGATAGCATCGTTAGCACAGATGTAGCTTCGTCTCGCTTGTTAGCTGAATAAAAAGACAAGTAAGAAATAAAGTGCTTGAATTTCACTTACCGAATAAACTGCATTCATAGACGGTCTGTTTGAACTGCAGAGCCATAAGATAAGTGCGATATTTCAATGAAGAATACTCCACCAGGCATCAACACAACAAACACGTCCGAGTAGCAGCCTGGAGCTAATTAAGCTAACGGGGCTAGCAAAGAGACCACTAGCAGATGACTTCCGTTACATTAGAATGACTTCCGTTACAGCAAGAATGACTTCCGTTACAGCAAGAATCCCCTCACACACACATAGGTGAAACACATGCACATTCCCTACTGAGAACCTTTCAGTAAAATGTTTTTCAGGAGTGTGTGTGTGAGGTTAATTTTCAGTAGTGTGTGTGTGAGGTGTTCAGTAATGAATGTGAGAGGATTTCAATAGTGTGTGTATGACGTTAATTTTCAGTAGCGTGTGTGTGAGTTGTTCAGTAGTGAATGTGAGAGTATTTCAGTAGTATGTGTGCAAGGCCAGATGTTTTCAGTAGTGTGTGTGTGAGGATTTCAGTAGTATGTGTGCAAGGCCAGATGTTTTCAGTAGTGTGTGTGTGAGGTGTTCAGTAGTGAATGTGAGAGGATTTCAGTAGTGTGTGTGCAAGGCCAGATGTTTTCAGTAGTGTGTGTGAGGTGTTCAGTAGTGTGTGTGCAAGGCCAGATGTTTTCAGTAGTGTGTGTGCGAGGTGAGTTTGAATTTTGGCCTACACGGCCCTTCATACGTTTTGACTCAGTTTGATTCATTCGCTATACCATATGATATCGCCCGGGGAAGTCGTCATACTTATACATATATAAATAAAGATATATGTTTCAAAGCTTCATTTTGTTTAAGGAACATTTATTGACACATGCCATATGATAAATGTTAAGTCTTTGGTGATTATACCCCAATCCTGAAATCGTATATCTAAAGGGAGAAATGCAGCCGTGAGCATATAGGGAACCCCCCGGGGTCTAGACACTGGTGATGATGATGAAGATCTGGATTTGATGAGGAGATGGGATGAAGAGGGGATGTGATGAGGTCTTTGGATTAGCTCTCCTGGCACTGGATGTGATGAAAGGAGGTGGGTGGGGAGGAGGCGGTCGGCAGCATGAACACCTGGAATCACAGCTGACTGCAGGAGAGAGGAGAACCATTTTAAAGTTTGGCTGCAGCACAATGATTTGCTGCTGGAGATTGAGGTGAAATGTAATAGGTTAAAGAGAATGCCCGTGATGAGCTGATTATATGCAGCTGCAGAGTGAATGTATACCCAGTCTTCCTGAAAGAACTTGCGCTGAGCTTCATTTAGTGAGTCAGACTCATGGTCAGCATGCTGGTTGGGAGGCTCAGTTCTTCCTGTTGACAGAAGATGGCACTTTTCTGAGAGGGAGCCAGCTGGCAGACACTGGACAGTGGCAAACCAACAGATGAAACAGGAATCCATCTGAGAGGCTATGTGGAAAAGGATAAAAACAAGAATGTCAGCAAGACATGAACATATTTAACCACTATCATTCAATTCTGTAATTGCAGGTTTGTTAGCATGATATTTCAAACATAAATGGCCTGTCTTAGTTTAAAGCCCACTCACCACGTCAAGGTGCAGGCCACGAGTGAGGACACAACAACGATCACAAACAGTACGAGACAACACTTACATACAGTACATATAAATAACTTACATATACAATGAACATTTAACAAATAACATGTTTGGGTAGTTATTTTAATACATTGAATACATTTAACACATTGAATATGTTGAATACATTTAACACATTGAATACATTTAACACAAATAACACAATTGAAATATACAATAACTAAACCCTTAACTACATACACTATACATCTCCAGTGTGGCAATATTGCAGCAAGATTTGGTATCAGATATGAACAAATACTTGTTTAGAATTTTGCGTGTCCATGTTCAGTACAGACTTGTGCCGCGTTAAGCGTACTCCAAGTAGTATGTTGAACACAGACTTGCAAACAAAATACACCAAATGTAACTTTCAGTTACAGTTGAAGGTACAGATACAACATAATAAATATTGGCTAGAAAGAAGCTTGGGATGTTGCTGTTGACATTCACATAAATCGTTCCACTGTTGAAAACCATGTGTTGCGTTGCTTAACAATAAATAAACAGAGGACTGTGACATACATTCAAATACAAATATAGAAGAAGATATAGAATAAATAAGTTAACTTACAACAGTCATAAGGAAATCCTTTACAACAGCATTCCACTATGGTTGGGGATGTCTGTAAAAAAGAGGAGAAATAATCTTAAACAAAACAAGTGTCGCAATATAGGGAAACAAACTGTGATAAAAACATATCAATTAGATCAGAATCAGAATACATTTATATTGTTACAGCAGAAAAGAGCCTAAGACAGCCTAATGTTACTTAAAGTATGCATAATAAAAGTATTAAAGATTAAAAACAAGAAATTATAATAAAAAAAGTTACACATTTTACAAAATACACATCCTGTAACATTTTGGAGGATTTAGCAGCCAGGTATATTACACAGTTTTTTATCGGCATATATATATATATATATACATACATACACATGGTTGGTATTTAACAACAAGGGGTGTTGTACTGTGTGATATTGGTATTTATGGAAACATTTTACACCTTTCCTTCAAGTATTATATGTTTTAGTTACTTGTGGGGTACTTAACATGATTAATTACAGTTACTATCCTTTTACTCCATCACATTTCAAAGAGAAATAGGCTATTGTTATTTTAACTCCACCACAGTAATCCATCATCAGCTTTACTTTTTAGATAAAGATTTAAATCACAATTGATCATAACTCAAAGTACATATATTTTTATATATTACCAAGTGGTTTCATGTACAACCCACACAAGTATCATGCTAAATGAAGCTCTGTTGCTTGGATATCACTAGATCCTGTTACATCAGCGTAATATAAAAGTAAATAACGACTGATGTGTAAATTAGCATAATTACTAGCTAGCCGCTAGCTGCTAACTGCCGCCTCGTTAATATCAAATCCATCATAATAACAATCCAGTACCATGCTGTCATGAACGCGCGTTGCTGTTACGTGTACGCAAATTGACGTGCTTGATGTGAACGAGCCTTTTGGGGGGCGTGGTTAAAGTTGCGCATGCGCTATGAGCGCTATGAGCATGCCTGTACTTCTCAGGCATGCTGGGTAATCTGTGACGTTTCGCTCTCTCAAAAGTTGGGCCATTTTGTCATCATGCGCCATTGAGCAACTCTCATAGGAATGAATGAGGCCCCGCCTCCCACGCTGTATCCAGTTCTTATTATACATCCATGGGACCGACGAGCGAGGAAATTAAAATAATCGACCTGAAATGCAGCCCATATCTCAGGTCGATTAAATGGAATCCTTGCGTCCCTGACTTCCGTCGTTTCCCTGCGTTTAGTTCCTCCCACCACCAGGGAAGCATGGAGAGACGCAAGGAAACCATGAGCTCATACATTAATTATCTACATACATTTGGTGATTCTTGAACTCTAACTCTAGCTCATGCTTAGGTGAATATGTAAAATGTTTGGGTGTATGACCAAATGCCTGCAAATGAATGACATTTCCATTAACCTGCATCACCAAGTGTCTTCATGCTAAGCAGCCACAAACTGAGCCTTTGATTGGTTAACAATGTACGTGTGTGTGTGTGTGTGTGTGTGTGTGTGTGTGTGTGTGTGTGTGTGTGTGTGTGTGTGTGTGTGTGTGTGTGTGTGTGTGTGTGTGTGTGTGTGTGTGTGTGTGTGTGTGTGTGTGTGTGTGTGTGTGTGTGTGTGTGTGTGTGTTGTGTGTGTGTGTGTGTGTGTGTGTGTGTGTGTGTGTGTGCAGAATGCCGTCTCTGTCGGAGCAGCTGCAGGAGGTGCGGAGTCGGGCTGAGGTGTGTCTCTACTCTGGTGGGAGGGTATCAGAGGTGAGGGTGGGGGTGATGGCTATTTCATATCTGCCTTTACCGCCCTGCTCCAAATACTGCCACATCGCCGCAGAGACCATGGTCATAGAAAACAGCTTCGGAAGCAACCGGAAGGAGGTGAGAGAAACAAGTGCACAAAGAGTATCCTCACCTGGAAATGCATATTTGCAGCAATGCATTATGTGCATTGTCTCTGTAAAACATCAATTAATGCATACTGGAACATATGACGCTATAACTTCAGTCAATTACATCAATGCTGCTTATCATATTAGCATATAGCGTTGCATGTTGATAGCTGTTGGGAATCTCTGTTACAGCTCTGCTCTGAACAATCAATGAACATGTCCCTTCATTGACACCGACACAGTTTCACAAAACAAACATGTTTACTAATGACTGTATAGTTATAAATCCCTAATAGGTGTGAGAATTTCTGTCTGCCTGGAGTTTTTAAGTCAATCTGACAATGACCGGTTAAAACTGTATGGGGGGAGTACTGTTGGGGCATCAACATCTGGGATGCACTGACGCTTGCATGGTAGCTCCCAGCACATCATAGAATTACAACTTTATCTCAATGCATTCATTCTGTGTATAAAGCAAACACTTAATCTGTAGGAAAGCCGGAGAAGCATATGCACAAAGATAACATAGATAACTAGAGACCCCACTTCCGCTGTACATAACACCAAAAGTAGAAAAAAAGAGGTCCAGCTGACACAATCGTTGTCTCTTTTTCTAAGTGTTACATTCTCTGCTCTGTGGATGTGAGATTCGATGAGCATTTATACTAATTTAACTTGAAGCGTAAAGCTTTTTAACCTTTGGTCATGTTTTCTTCTCTCTGTATTCCTTCCTCAGACCCTTGCCTCTCTCCAGCGCTTGTCTACAGCGTTGAATATCCTAGAAAAGTATGGCTGTAATCTGACAAATCCCAACAGGCCAAAGTACTGGAGGACTGTGAAGCACAACAACCCAGTGTTCAGGGCCACTGTTGATGCTATTCAGGTAACAATACATACAAGGTATAGTATAGTTTTAAAAAAAACTAGGGAATTTGAAATAATTTGCAACAACACAATACAAAAACATCTTTATGTTTAAGCCTCACGGCATATGGAGTGATGCAGGAATATGTTTTACACCCGGGTAGCATTTTCAACATTGTTTTTATGTGTTTTTATTAGTTGCCTGGTATAAGATCTGTGGTTAACACAAGCTGAAGATATTTTTATGTTTTTTTCTATGACATAAAATACGTCAGTAAACACCCCACTGGTGAATGTCTGAAGCTTCTATGTGTCACATAAACACGGGTTGCTAACAAGTCACTAAATGAGACTACTAAACGTCATCACGCACAACATTAGCCTTTAGATGTTCTCTTACTGCCTAATGTTAGCTTTTTACTTGCTGGTGATATATGTGATATTTGATAGATGATGATGGGATTTCTGCTCCAAAAATCACAAGGTGGTGGTAATACATGGTGATTATCCTTTTGAGCAACACCTAGTGTCAAAGTATCATAAACATGTGTATGCTACAGATATTTTTTTCTGCAATATTCCACACATTGTATCGATGGTGAGATGCCCTGAATATATTATGCTCGGTCCTGTCGTGAACTTCTCCCAAAATTGTCCCGAACCTGTCCAATTACCTCCACTGAAACTGCACAAAAACCTGTTCCAACCCTGTCCTGAACCTGTCCCATACGTACACTGATCCTGTCCTGATCTTGTCCTAAATGTGTCTTTATCCTGCTCTGAGACTGCTACAGTTGTCTCTATCCTGCCCCTCTCCTGTGCTGACTGACAGAACTTATACATATACTGTAGCGCCTGGGAAGGTCCACCCTCTTACCTTGATGTTTGGGGAAAAAAAAAAAAAATGGATTTGTTTTTCTGCTTTCAGGGAGGACGAGCAGTGCTTTGTCTCTATGGTTACTCCAATCAGCAGCCAGATGGGCTCAGCTTCCCCGATGATGTCACAGATCCTGATGTTGGCCGAGTTGCTGCAGTGACGCTGGAAGTGATGAGTCTGAGGATGGAACTAGAAATGCTTACCAAGGTGTGTGTGTGTTTTAAGATTCACCGATTCGCATCAGTGCACCGGCATAAACGTTCAAAATCCGAGTGCACTGGTTGAAAGAGTGCACATCGGCTACAGTTTGGGTTGAACTTGCGATGCATCGACTGTAGCGTCTTTGCATCGGTAGAAAAACGATTCATTCGTCAGCAGTGTTTCCCACAGATCTGAAATATACTTGGGTGGTGGTAGGGGGGGGGGGGGTGGGGGTTGAGGTGACGTGCCTTTGTGACGTGCAACAACATTAACATTAACCTTTCTGTTGGTCGCTTGTTAGCAGACCCTTCACGCCATGGCAGAGCAAACAGGTACAGGCAGGGCCCATAGTGATAGCCCTATAGTTTAAATCTACTGCCCACAAATAAACATATGGACATGGGTTACTATTTAAAAAAAATGGCAAATGTATTTAGGAACATGTCCATGTGATTTTAAGTGGGGGTGGACCTCAAATCCTCTAGGGGTGTCTGGGGGCATGTTCCCCCGGCAAGATTTTATTACATTTTGGAGTTAAATGCATCAATCTGGTGCACTTTGAGGGGAAAATAAAGAGACTAGATCTATGGAAACACCTATATGAAACAGAACTGTATACATTTCAATAATCATAAAATCATGGCCATAACCAAGAACAAACCATTTCCAATATGAAAAAACACTGACACCCTCAAATGGAAATATATGTTTACATAAATGGTGACCACACCGTTTGAGAACCACTGAGAACTTAGACTAAGTGAACTATCTAAACACTCAGAGAGTCCTTTACCTCACCTGAGCTGAGGTTATCCTGAGCTTGAATGACACAGAGAGACCAATCAAGGGCTTTGATTTATGATCTGTATGACAGTGGCCATGTCGGCAGGCCACATCATGTGGACAGCCAGTCACCCAAAAAATCCTCAGGCCAGCAGGCCACTTAACAGGCCAGGCCATCGGGAAACCCCCCGGTCCTCCCGATGGCCAGTCTGGGACTGGGTACAGGAGGCGTAGAGCGAGGGATCATTGTCCACAAGTTAATCGATCGCAGATGGCGTCGTGGTCGCGGACCTAAATGGGTCGTGAAATATACTTGAGCGGCCGTTAATATACCTGGGCGGCCCGCCCAAGTAAAGTCTATGTGTGGGAAACCCTGCGTCAGGCAGCAGTTGTATGAGCATTGCTCTATGGTAGTTGTTATTTGCACATTGTTAAACATGGGCAGTGTGTGTGTGTGTATGTGTGTGTGTGTGTGTGTGTGTGTGTGTGTGTGTGTGTGTGTGTGTGTGTGTGTGTGTGTGTGTGTGTGTGTGTGTGTGTGTTATGTTGGCAGCACAGCATGAGCATTCTTAATATTTCTCATTGCCCCTGCACCGTTATTTTTCTGCCCCAACTTTGCTGCAGAGTCACAGAAAGCTTTAAAAACGTTGCCCATTGTGCACCACATTCTTGTAGAGAAGTGTAAACGCTTCTTACTCCACTAATCCACCTCTGCACTGACAATTGCCTTCTCATAGCAGCCTTTTCAGTGCAGTGTTAACACAGATGATGTTGGTAAAATTGATTATGGTCCCATTTTATTTAGTGTGTGTTAGTGAGCGAGCATGCACATCTCTAGGATCCTGGTCATGTCTATAGTTGTTTCAATCCAGTTCATTTTGACCCGTCCTAACCTTTTTTTGAAATTATACAAAACAAATAATGCAAATACAGACAAATGAACATGAAGTTACACAACAATAATCAAAACTGTGTGTAGCAGAGAACCAGGGGGAATTACATTACAAATATAGTTTTTAGTTGAAGTCTTGTCTATACGGTTTTACAAACTCAATCCATCCCTTCCAACACTTGTCAAATGTGTCTGTCTTGTGTCTTAGAGCAAATGTTAATTTTTACATAACAAAAATCTCGTGCATCACATTAAACCAGTCTGCTAGAGTTGGTGGTACTTGGCTTAACCATTTTTTCATTATGGCTTTTTTACTGGTGACTAGCATTACTTTAAACATGTACATTTTAGAGAAACCAAGAAGCTGTTGTGGCATCTTACCCAGGTACAGTACTTGAAAGCAAAGGTCAATCTACATTTTTTTAAACTCTTTCCATTCCATCTCTTATTGAGTCCCAATAGTGAACAATCCCAGGGCATTCCCAAAACACATGATGGTGGCCCTCACTGATCCACAGCCTCTCCAGCACACTATCTGCCCCCTCCTGTTACGACTGAGTAAACGGGTTTGAACTCAAATGCACGACTCACACAGGTTTAAACAAAAAAGGGTTTATTCAAACCAAAGCTCAACTACAACGGTACAAAAAGCTAAATCACTCTTAATGAGGAAAAACAGTATCAAAACAAAATCACTCTTAATGAGGAAAAACAGTATCAAAACAAAATCATTGTTAATGAGGAAAAACACTAGGAGCATGAATGACAAAATACTTAAAGAAGACGTGGCTCAAAGCTCTGCTTGGGAGTATTCCTGGCAAGATAACGCTGGTGTTTGTCACAAGGAACGAAACGAACTGGCACAGGACAAAGGGAGACGAGGACAATAAATACACAAGGTAATGGGGAACAGGTGGAAACAATCAGGGGTGGGGTAGACACACAAGGAAGGGAGGTCAGAGTATCTGATACGAGAGGGAAGGTTACTATTCAAAATAAAGGGGAAAGTCACAAGACAAAGACAAAAACAATAAAATAAACTTAACATAATTTGCGAGACATAACACCTCCTTGGCTGCACTGGTGTCTGACCAGATTTTTCCAGTTAAACTCTCCATGTTAGTGAGTTGGTTGATTTCCATTGCCTTTCATTTAAGTGTTCTCACTGTTCTACTGATAAGACAAAGTTTCCTTCACTTTCCCACTTTTCCTTTATGTAGGATGTGTTCACCCCACTTGGAGGCTCTCATACAACTTAGAAATAATCTTGTGATGTTGGTCAGCTCTGTATGCCGAAATAAAAACTCTTAATATACCAGTTCCAGATAGTGATTTTACCATATCCTCTTTACTAAACAGTTTATCCACATGATGTCTGAGCTGCAAACATCGGAAGCCGTATTGATCCCTTAGATTATGGAAGCTTTTAAGTGTGTTTTTTTCAAATAAATCCAAATAAATATTCAGGCCCTGCACCTGCCATTTTTTTAAATGTGCATCAAGCCTGTTTGGAATAAAAACCTGGATCCCAGGCCACCCAACTGATCAGCGAGTAAGGTTCTATGGTCCCAAATGTCTTAGACAGATCTAGACATGGGTTGGATTGTTCCCCCAGGTGGTGCCTCAATTCACTGTCACCAATAACTTCCTGTAGTGGGACCTTGGTTGAGTATTGACACTCAATTAATTTCCATATTGCTAAATAGGCGGGATTGCATATATTTATCAAAGGTTTAATCTGAGCTGCTTGATAGTATGTTTTAAGACAAGGGAGGGCAAGGCCCCCTTGTCTCTGGGAACCTGTAGGGTTTTGTACCTAACTCTTGGTTTCTTTCCCTGCCACAGGAAACCTGAAATCCACTTTCCTTTCCTAATGTTGGAAAGCAGTGGGTCATAATTTTTGGAGGTTAGGTTTGTTAGATCCCTTGGAATCTGCACACCCAGGTATTTCAAACTGTCGACCTCCCTAATGGCATATTTGTCTTTGAATTGCTGGCTGGTCCTATAATTAAATGTAGCCTGATACTGCTCCAAACTCTGACAGTGTTTGCAGCAAAACAGGAAGAGAGTGGGCCGGGCGAGTCAGGTACACAAGGACGTCGTCCACGAACATCGCTTTATTGTTTTCTCCTGCCAATAAGACTCCATGTATTTGATCATTTTTGCCTTATCATTTGGCCCAGAGGCTCTATAAAGAGCGCAAACAGGAGGGGGCTTGCAGGACATCCCTGGCCAACACACTCTCACTCCCTAAACGTCCAGGAGCGACGCTTGGTCAGGGTCCCGTGGCGTGCAGTTGTGACGCGCCGAGGCTCCTTCAGCTTCATAAACGGACGCAAAGAGCTTTCAACTGATTGCAATGTATTCCCATCGGCGGCGGTATTTGACGCTCAGGGAAGCACCGCATCCATTTATGTCGGCAGCTCTTAAAGGCAATGTGAGCGTCCATTCCCATTGGATAACGGAGAATTGTACACCCGGAAGTAAGTATTCTCCTTACTGTCAATTGATTTGACAGTGAGATCTCCACTACTCATCAACTCAAAAACACCAGATTATCCTTGTTAATTAAACAACATTGATAGGTTTAAATTGTGTACAATGTTTTTGTGTTTTTCCCCTTCAATTCTGAGAACATGAATTGAAGGGGAACTTCAATTTTCTACATATCTTTGCCATTTATTGTCTTGCTTATAATAATGATAATAGTCATTTATAAATATCATTTTAGAGCACACATTTGAAATCGAGAATCAGGCTCGATATATGGTTAAATTAAAATCAGTAGGCGAGGCTGTAATTTCGCCAGCTGTTACTCTCATGAGCGAGGCAGAAAATAATAGTTTGAACATGCCAAAAAGCTGCCGTGTCGTTTATTGCACCTCAAACATTAAAACAAATCCAGAGTTACGTGTTTCTGTACTTCCTCTAAGCAGAAAGGACAGTAACAGAAGATCTCTGTGGCTTCAGGCTTGATCGCCGTTCAAATGACAGCGTTGGTTTCCCCAAAAGTGGGCGGGGCTGTAAAGTGACGTAGATTTTACTCTCATCTATTATTCAAAACCATTCTATTTATTCTAACGTAAATTACATGCCAGTGTTTTATCTTTGTATTACTTATATTTTTATACTTTATTTGCTATGAGTTATATCTGAAGCAAATTATGTTTCTGAAGATGTGTAGTCAATTCCACCCTTCAATGTAGCATAAATGTGAACTCTCATTACAGGCACAATACCGGAAACAGACATAGGAAAGATCCTCAGCTCGCTGATTGGATGTTTTAGCCGCAATGCACGTTTTTAAAGATATTACTGATTTTCTTTGAATATAAGAACGTAAATACTGAGTTGAGAGAATAGTCAGGGGATTTGGGCGATGGGAGACACATCTATGGAATCACAATTTCAATAGCTTACCATTAAATGACGGATATACCTTTCTCTCTGTGATGTTTTACAAATCAGATAGAAGTAGAAGTAAATGTGTAGAAGTAAAACATGAGAAATAGTAAGCAAGTACAGCAATATCCTGTAAAATTATGTAAAAACATGATTAAAACTAAATATCTTCAGATGTTATACATACATAAGTGTCCTACACTAATAATTAGTGCTGTCAAAATTATCGCGTTAAAATATTTAACGCATTTAACGCATGTGCAGAATTGCCCGCCCCATACGTGCCACCAGTGGCAGCGCCAGGGTATGGCTGGGGTAGGCTACACCAGAAATGGCTTAGCCCCACCATGAAAAATGATGTTAAAGTAAGCAAAATAAAGTCTGCCAACTCGCGCGTAGTAAATTGCACAGACAGCAGTTAGTAAGATTGATTTCAGTAGCCACGGTTTTTGAAAACTTTTGTCACGTAGTGATCGTCTTCTCAATAGAACATCTTTGATAACGGCGTGGTGTTGTTGCAGGAAGTCGCGACGGAGAATACTTTTGCTGTAGTACAGGGGTGCACATAACTGGTACGCAGGTTATGTGCGTAATCTCTCTGAAATGCGTACCGTCACTTGTGTCACAAAGCGCATTTGCGTACCGACGTACTTGTGAAGCTTTTCCAGAAGGCGGTTAGATCACCGGACGACAGAGTCGGTCTCCGTGTGCACAGACAGGGCTGCTGTTAACGTCGGTCTGTACAACGGAATTGTGCCAAAACTACGCCAACCGGCTGCGGAGGGAGACTCCCCCCCCTTCACTGGAGAACTGCCCTAAAACAGCTGATCACAACGTTCACACTCTGTGGTCACGAAGTACTCCACTAGCCGCCACCGCCCCCCCCTCTGTCGACTTTCCTGAAGTACTCCCCCATTGATAGAAATCAACACATAATGAATTAAGACCCCACGGTTTGATGATTGATAGGTGTGTGGGTTGTCTTTCATTTTGACACGCAGAAAAATGTTATAATAAACATAGATACTGTATGTTAAATGGATATATCCGCCTTCTTTCATTTATCTTTCCATTCCCACAACAATATACATAAATAAATGGCATATTTTGGACATAGTTCGAATGGTGATTAATCATGATTAATTAATTTTTAAGCTGTGATTAATCTGATTAAAATTTGTAATCGTTTGAAAGCCCTACTAATAATACAAAGTTATTATTAGTATGCTGTGTGTACCTTGTGTGTACCGCCTAGTGGTTAATGCACGTCATTGAATTATTTTTGTTGAATAATGTTATTTTTGTTGAATAATGTTATTTGATGAAAAAAATATTAAGAGTACATACTTTCATAGGGGGAAAGTAGAAGGTCAATGATAGAAATATAGAATATAAAAAATCAAGAAGATACTGTAAGTGATCTCTACAATAAAACAGTTTAGTGCTGGATGTACAAAGATATTCATATGAGGATGTGCAAAACAGACAAACTAATTAACCTTTATTAACACATTAAAGAATACTTTAGGTTAAGGTATTCCAGGGGCGCCCCTCCCTACAGGCGAATCACGCAGGCTTCATGGGGGCCCGCCTTGCGCAGGGGGCCCCGCCCAGAGGGCCTCAGCTGCTGTGCGCAGTTCTCCGCTCAGTTTTCCGCGCACCCCCCGCTGACACGCGAGAGTGAGAGGTGACAAGGGGAGCACGTCTGTAACCCGACACCGTTGCAATGAATCGACATCTGATCAATCACGGCTTTGATATGGTCACTAGTGCAGGTGAAGAGATGTCGGTGAAAAGACAGTTTCAGTCCGGCGCAAGCAAGAGGGAAACAAAACAAAACATGAAGAAACTAGCATCACTCGAAGGTGGGTTATTGTATGAGTCAAATGTACAACTTGCGAATGTTGTATAAGTCAAATTGCCAATTGCCATATAGAGTGGCGAAGTCCCTCCCTTTCCGGTGGACCTCCATGGGACCTTATTTCGGAAAAATTATGTATTGAAGTCAATGGAGAGAGAAAGATTATCTTTCGATCCCGTTTGAATTGTGCCACGAATTGCACATATGATGTTTGTCAATTTAAAAGATCATTTTGCAAGTCAAAAAAAAAAAAGTGTCGTAAAACTGTGAAGTAACTGTACACATTTGTTTGTGTGAAACGCTCAATGAACTACATCTCTGGTCTTGCAGAACAACACACGTCACCAAGATGGCCGTCACTACTGTCCTGTCAACAAAACTTGTTGTCTACCCTCACTATCACCACAATGAAACACGTCCAGAAGAATGTCATGCAAAGCTGCCTGCCTGCCTTTGATTCTCTCTGAACTGCCTGGTCTTTTTAATGTTTAATGTCAACCATTTGTGCAGATAGCATGAAGTAGAAAAGATCGGCGATCACCGATGCTAGCGTCAGCGTTAGCATTTCTCCCCCGGGCTTACATTGTGTATTATAGAATGATCACACCGGTGACATTACTCTTCAAAGGGTTTACGAAATATGACTACTACTCTTACTGTTTAACATTTGGGGTTACTTGATGTTACTTCATATTAAGGCTAATAAAAATGACAAGGCTGTAATGCTAACTAACGTGCTAGCTACTAGCTAGGTAGCTAACTTGATCCAGCCACTCCTGGTCCTTTCGTCAGACGGGAAGCGAAAGAACGAGCAAGACCAACCCAGTCTCACAAAAAAACGTGTAATAACTACGTTGGTCCACAACTTGGGACGTAGTATTTCTACAAAAACACCTCTGAAATTGGAAGATCCCTATGTTTTTTTTTTCACCATTCATTCCAATGGCTGGCGTCTGTCACGTGATCTTCAAATTTCTCCCTGCAGAAAGAAAAACATGGCCGACATTCGTTTTATTCTCGGTGGAAAATGCCTATTTTAAGGTTAGTTTGGCCATTAAAATGCGTTTTGATGTCATTTGATGCGAGAAATATGAGTTGTTATTTCAGATTATGTGTGCAGTGGATGTACATGATCTTTAGTTTGCTAGTTATTACGAAGATTACTTCAGGAAATTGTGTCCATTCAACGTTTTCATTGTTACCAAGGTGGTTGCTAGGGACGCTGCTATCGATATTATTTCTGTTATGTTGTGTAACTGTTTAATGGTGTTATCTTTATTGCTACCCCCTCCCCCGTCAATGTATAGTGTTGGTCCACAGCGCAAACGTATTAGTTTAACAAAATCCGCATCTAAAATTGTGGCATACGTTATTTTCCCCTGTGCAATTCTCCATTTACTCAACAATAACACATAATTATCCTTGTGTTTATTTATTTGTTTGATTAATAAACACAAGTTGGAGTCCGTCAGGACCGAGGGTCGGAGCAGCTCATTTGCTTTAGAGAATATTACACCCGGAAGTAAGTATTCTCTCTGCTTCACTTGACAAACCCCGTGATAGTCCTCAAGCTCTGTGATTGGATGTTTGAGTGTGCTCCGAGGGTTACGCCAAGCGTCGAACAGCACTTGAAATGGGATGGAACCACGGCAGACTGTCCAAAACTGGATTTGAATGGGTCCACCCCCGTCCTACTACACATGCTGGCTATTGTGTTTCGCAACATGTTCTCTATGGCACGTCCCTGGAGGTTTAGGGGATAGGAAACACTCAAATGTAAAACATATAATTAATAAATGGGTGAAAATTGCTTGTGCCCATAATGGGCAGCATTAATATATACCCACATGCCAGCTAAGGTCAGAAGAGCTTTATTTAACAGCTGTTCTTATGTCTGTGACCCCTCCTGTTGTTAATTGATAAGCCGGAAACATGTACTTGTCAAGGTTCAGAGGCACATTTAGCAAATATGGCAGTAGCCATCGATCATCTTAAGATAAGATATACTTTATTTTCCAGAAATATCTCATGAACTTCCCCACTCAATCTATCAAGACCCGAGCAGTTCTAATAGAAGTACACGGTTAAAAGGCACAGGCCGGCGCATGCCGCCAATGGAATCCCTCGCCATATGAACTCTGACCCCCAGAGTGTAAAAGTGAAGAGGCACAACGAGACTACGTAAATGCACCCCTAAAAAAAGTGAGAAAAGGTGAAAAGTGAGAACCAGGAATATGCACTAAACCGTGCTATCCCTGTAGACTAGGGTAACCATAGAGACCAAACGTAAAGAACAGAGGTCAGTCGGCACCACGTTTAATTAATTAAGTTTGATCTAATTTAAATTTAGATTTTAATCCTGATCTTTCCTTAAATTATAATGTTTTCCAAATTCATTACTTTTTCAAATTAATTAATCATTGATTTCATTTTTTTGACACATCATCAGTTTTGGACCTCGGGATCATCGAGTGTTTCGGCCATTACCACAAGACACTCTCACCCCAGGAGGGCCCTGTCAGGGTGATCAAATCCCGCAGTGTGTACATTTGACAATTGGAATTAACCATGTTTGTCACCATTAGGACTGTATTATTCTATTTTCTATTTTTTGGGACGGGTGGCGCAGTGGTCTGTGCATCCGATCATCAGATCAAGGGGGAGTGCTGGGGTACTCCAGTTCGAAACCCGCTCCTGCCGCCACTGCGTCAGGCCGTTGTGTCCTTGGGCAAGACACTTCACCCGGATTTGCTCCTGTGGGTATTGTCCACAGTACATGTATAATACCAATGTGTACTTGTAAAAGCACCTCGAGGCGTGAAGATGGACGGTGTGGCGCAGTGCGCTGTGCAATGATCATCAGATCAAGGGGTGAAACCCGCCGCTGCTGCGTCTGTAAAGCCGGTGTGTCCTTGGGCAAGACACTTCACCTGAACTTGCTCCTGTGGGTATTGTCCACAGTATCTGACCATTGCATGTATGATATATGTGTAATGTGTGTATATGTAAAGCGCTTTGAGTCATTGAAAAAGCGCTATAATAAATGTAAGGAATTATTATTATTTATTGATCCCAAGTTGGAAACATTTGCGTTACAGCAGCATGTGTAACAGTTGTAAATATGCAGTGGTGTTTATTTGTTAATCATTTAGTATAATCACACAAATTCTGTGTTTTATATTTAATAATTCTGTGTTCTTTATTTATTGATTGTTCAATACCTGACAAGGGTAGCAGGTTCCTCAACAGTGCATTACAAGACATATATCAATATGTGTATACCTCCACCATTAAACTGTCCTATTCTGCACATTTCTTATACTATCTACATACATCTTATAAGAGTATAATACATGTGTATAATATCAGTTAAAATAAGTGCTTAAACATAGTTAACATTGCTGGAGGTATACACACATATTGATAGATGTCTTGTAATGCACTGTTGAGGAACCTGCGACCCAAGTTTTTCATTCATTGCATAACTACACCATAGTTGTGTATATGATATGTCAATAAACCTTGAAATCTTGAAAGGGATGTGCAAAATAGTCATTATATACAGTCTTTGATTAATTATTAGTAGAGAATAACGATTAATGAATATACTTTATAGAGATCTGTAAGGCAAGGCAAGGCAAGTTTATTTATATAGCACTTTTCAACACAAGGCAATTCAAAGTGCTTTACAAAAAATGAAAGAGATTAAGAAAATGGCATTTAAAATCAGTCATTAAAAAGAAAAGCTAATAAAATAAACATTAAAAGAAAAAAAATACATGGCAGTCAATTAAACATTAAAAGAAAAAAGTACATGGATAAAAGTTACAGTGCAGTCTAAGATATGAATAGTTCAATTAAAAGCAGCGACAAAAAGAAAAGTCTTCAGCCTGGATTTAAAAGTAGTCAGAGTTGCAGCGGACCTGCAGGTTTCTGGGAGTTTGTTCCAGATATTTGGAGCATAATAACTGAATGCTGCTTTACCATGTTTAGTTCTGACTCTGGGGACAGAAAGCTGACCAGTCCCTGAAGACCTGAGAGATCTGGATGGTTCATAATTTAGCAGGAGGTCAGAAATGTATTTTGGGCCTAAACCATTCAGTGCTTTATAAACCAGCAGCAGTATTTTTGAAATCTATTCTTTGACACACAGGAAGCCAGTGTAAAGACTTCAGAACAGGAGTGATGTGATCCACTTTCTTAGTGTTAGTGAGGACTCGAGCAGCGGCGTTCTGAATCAGCTGCAGCTTCCTAATAGATTTTTTTAGTGAGACCTGTGAAGACACCATTGCAGTAGTCGAGTCTACTGAAGATAAAAGCATGGACAAGTTTTTCCAAATCCTGCTGTGACATTAGTCTTTTAATCCTAGATATATTCTTTAGGTGATAGTAGGCTGATTTAGTAACTGTTTTAATGTGACTGTTGAAACTCAGGTCAGAGTCCATGACTACACCTAGATTTCTGGCTGTATCTGTTGTTTTGAACATTGCACACTGAAGCTCAGCGCTAACTTTGATACGTTCTGCCTTGGCTCCAAAAACCATTACCTCAGTTTTATCTTTGTTTAATTGGAGAAAGTTCTGACACATCCAGTCATTGATTTGTTCAATGCACCTACTCAGTGTTTGAATTGGAGCATAGTCTCCTGGTGAAATTGTTACGTAAATTTGTGTGTCATCTGCATAGCTATGGTAACTTATTTTGTTGTTCTTCATTATCTGAGCCAGTGGTAGCATGTAGATGTTAAAGAGAAGAGGCCCCAAGATGGAGCCTTGAGGAACCCCACATGTCATATTTGTCAACTCAGATGTGTATTTACCTATAGAAACAAAGTTGTTTCTGTCCTTTAAGTAGGATTCAAACCAATTCAGAACTGTTTCCGAAAGTCCCACCCAGTTTTCCAGTCGGTCTAGTAATATGCTGTGGTCAACAGTGTCAAACGCAGCACTGAGATCTAATAATACTAACACTGAAGTTCTGCCACTGTCTGTGTTTAAGTGGATGTCATTAAAGACCTTTACAAGAGCAGTCTCAGTGCTGTGGTTTGGACGAAAGCCTGACTGGAACACATCAAAACAGTTATTTAAATGCAAGAAATTACTCAACTGTTGAAAAACAACTTTTTCAATGATTTTACCTAGAAATGGGAGGTTTGATATGGGCCTGTAATTGTTCATTACTGAAGCATCTAGATTATTCTTTTTTAAGAGCGGTTTAATGACTGCAGTTTTCAGGGCCTGTGGAAAAATACCTGAGTGAAGAGATTTGTTTACTATATGAAGTAGATCTGAGGCCATGCAAGGCAAAACATCTTTGAAAAATCCTGTTGGAATAATATCAAGGCAGCAGGAGGAGGATTTCAGAAGTTGAATAATGTCCTCTAGGTTTTTATCATTAATCTGATGGAATTGTGTCATGATGTCTGAATTGATGTTAAGTGGAGATAGGGACAACACATTTGCTGTTCCTGATGCAGAGGCACTGACTGCTTGTCTGATTTTCTGAATTTTGTCAGTGAAGAAGGCAAAATCATTGCACGCCCTGGTGGATAGAAATTCAGAGGCTACTGACACTGGGGGGTTAGTTAGTCTGTCGACGGTAGCAAACAAGGCACGTGCGTTGTTTTTGTTTTTGGTAATGATGTCAGAGAAGAACGATTGTCGTGCGTTTTTCAATTCCAAATTATAAAGGCCAAGTCTCTCTTTATAGATTTCAAAGTGAACCTGGAGTTTTGTTTTTCGCCACCTGCGTTCAGCTTTTCGACATTCTCTTTTTTCTGTTTTCACGCTCATGGCCTTTCTCCATAGAGATATTTTCTTGCCAGTCACTTCCTTTACCTTAGTTGGATTAATGGCATCTATAACATTTTTAATTTTTGAATTAAAATGATCTACTAGCTCATTTACTGAGATGTTGGCAGGGGCAAGTGTGGAAGAGAAATTCTGAGTAAACATTTCCCTAGTATTTTCAGTTAAATATCGCTTTGTGGTTACCTCTTTTTGAACATTTTTGTGAACAGAAATAGAGCTCTCAAAGAAAACACAGGAATGGTCAGAGAGTGCAACATCAGTCACCACAACCTTAGAGATATTCACACCCTTTGAGATAATTAAGTCCAGAGTGTGCCCCTTATTGTGCGTGGGCTCCATCACATGCTGAGTCAGTCCATAGCTATCAAGAACACAAAACAGTTCTTTAGCCCCTCTGTCCTGGGGGTTGTCAACATGGATGTTAAAATCACCAACAATGACTAGACGGTCAAAGTCAATACACACTATAGACAGCAGTTCAGTAAAGTCATCAAAAAAGCTTGCACAGTATTTGGGTGGTCTATAGATATTTAGGAACAGAGCTCGAGAGGAGCATTTCAGCCGAAGGGCCACATATTCAAAATAATCAAAGTTTCCATACGATGTCTTCCTGCATTGAAGGGAATCATTGAACAGAATAGCAACTCCACCCCCTTTCTTATGCATTATTTCCTGACTCATAAAACTAAAGTTGGGAAGGGTTGATTCGATAAGAACAGCTGCACTAATATTTTGATCAATCCAAGTTTCTGTTAAAAACATAAAATCGAGATTGTGCTCAGTGATAAAATCATTGATTACAAATGTTTTTCCTGCCAAAGACCTGACATTTAATAAAGCTAGTTTAAGTTTGTTAAACACACTATCAGTCATGTTTTTTGTAACAAGCTGTGGCTGACATGGAATCACTGCTAAATTAGATAAACTCACACAAACGTTTGAGCGCTTCCTGTTTCTATGATTCACCGCTCTTAATCTATTACCTATCAACACAGATATCGGCAAAGCTACTGGCAGATAAATGTTTAGTCTTCTCAAGCACCAACTATCAAATATCTCTCCTGATTGTTGGCATTTGACAATCACCTTTCCCTGAATTTTACTCAGGTGTAACTAAAGTCTGATTTAAGGTTTTTTTATATTTCACATCATTAATCAGAATCTGCAAAGTAACTCAAATAAATGTAGTGGAGTACAAATACCAGTTTATCCTCTGAATTGTAGTGGAGTAGAATTACAAAGTAACAATGAGCTGTCATGTGGGTATATATTAATTCTGCCCATTATGGATACAAGCGATTTTCACCCATTTAGTAATTACATGTTTTACATTTGTACACACCAATTTGTTTCCTATCCCCTAAACCTCCAGGGCTGTACACAGTTTAATACTGTCAACTTCTAATTTTGGGAAAAACGAAAACGTCTTTTAAAACTACAATTCCCAGTAGAGACGTGCCATATAGAACATGTTGCGAAACACAATAGCCAGCATGTGTAGTTCTGGGGGGGCGTTCGAGTCCAGTTTTGAATAGTCTGCCGTGGTTTCGTTCCATTTCAAAGAGCTTGACGCTCGGCGTAACCTTGGTGCACTGCCACTCCAACATCCAATCCTAGAGCTTGAAGATTAATCACAGGGTTTGTCGCAAAGCGGACAGGCGTCGTCACAACAATAGCTGGGGATTGTGGGTAGTTAGATTTGCACGGTGTACCGATACTTGAAAGGTACCGCGATACTCTGCCCTTAAAAACGTTACGATTCCTCCATTTCATTAGTATCGGTACTTTAAGAATGACGGGGAAAAGTACTTCGGTGAGAAAGCGCCGTTTTAATAAGAGCTGTGTGTGTTCAGCACTCTGCTTCCACTCCCTGCGTGCACTGCAGACGTGCCTGCAGTCCCGCCCCTCTCAAGCACGTTCTAAGTGCCTCCCCTCTCTCGTGCACGCGCTAGCTGCCAGAGCATGTGAGAAAACGAGAAGCATGGCTGCAAGTGGGAGTGCAACTTTTGCTACGCCCCGGCTTGTTGACAAAAAAGACGCCAGAAGCTAAATGTGGAAGTATTTGAGCTATATCTCTGACAGTGAGGGCAAGCCTACGGACACCACGAGGCCTGTCTGTAAGACATGGTTTAGATCCCTGCAAACCAAGGGAGCCAACACATCAAACTTGGCTAAGCACCTCGCCGACCGGCATCCAGAGCTGTTTAAAGAATTTACAGACAGACAGGTTAGCGAATGTGATAGATAACATAATTACATCATGCTCAAGCCCATGCAAACAAGTGTAATTTATTTAGTGACAAACGTACTTTTTCGTAGTTTGACGAGGCAATTAATGGCAATGATAACTGTCTAATATGGCTATCTTTTTAGCTAATTTACCAATGTAGCTAACATCTGCAATGTACATTTTGTCAATAATTATTTATATTACTGTACTATTATTACATGTTAATAAAATATAAAGTTAACTATCAAATAAATCACATAAACTCAAGTATAAAGAAGAGACCATGTTGTAAGAAAACACTTAACAGATAAACTACAATGTTATTGATCATGAAAATAATAAAAGAAAAGTATCGAAAAAGAATCAGAATCGCAATTCTTGACTTGGTATCGGTATTGAAACCAAAATGTTGGTATTGTGACAACACTAGTGTAGTCTCTTTGGCGCACCACATTTCAGAGAAAACAAGTTGTTTCTCAGAATTTAAGGGGAAAAACACAAAAGCATTGCACACAATTTAAACCTATCAATGTCATTTAATTAACAAAGGTAATCTGGTGTTTTTGAGTTGATGAGTAGTGGAGATTGATGGAGATTTAAAGGGATAACTGATCCGCTTTTCAAATCTCTGCGTGTCCCTATCAAGCTGGTTATAATACAGGAAGGAATCCAGAGCTACCAAGTAACCGTTAAACAATAATCTACTTTAATGGTAATATGACAATGCAATACAATCAATACAGTACAAATTCAATACAGTTATCTTTGGGATCCCGAATTTACCTGCACGTGAGCCAGCCAGAGGAAAGAGACTGAACACCGCGTGTGTGTCTGTGTTTATACTTTCTAACAATGGGAGGAGTTATCCGATCCTCCCATTTGGACCTCCTTGATTGGCAGCCCCAAATATCACTAACACCTCAGATCTTAGGTTTCCCCAATCACTGTAGCTAGATCTAAGTTGAATGCAAATCAAGACATGCTCTCACCTTCCCCCATCTTCCTTTGTCCTCAAAAACACATGTCAACAGGCCCCAAATCCAGCTCACAGTTTTACCCAAATTATTCCCATTTTAAGCTTATCCATAGTTTGCTAACATGAATACATACAAATATTTCACTACAAATCCCCCTTTTTATCTCTTTCTCCAGAGATAAACTTAAACAAGGCATTTTGAAAGATACCCACTGTCATTCTTTTCTACTGTGTCCGTCCCCCAAACATTGTATAAATCCATCCGAAGCTGGTATTTAGAGTACTTGAAACCTTCATGGAGACAGAACACCACTTTCCATGGCAGTGAAGGAACCATGAGGGGGCAGCTGAGTGCTAGAATCATCAGCCCACCCCCCCCCCCCCCGGAGGAATAGCCCACAAGGACAGCTAATAGGGAGGGGGGGATGCGGCTTTCCCTTCACGGGTGGAACTGATCAGAGAGAAGTAGACTCCTCTGCTGCCTCGACAAGTCCCCTGTGCCGTCCTGACTTGCCGTGTCTTTGTCCCCCCGATCCACTGACGGCAGCTTCTGGGCTGCCTGCTAGAGAGATGTCTTCCTCCTCCTCCTCCTCCGGCCCGCTGATGGCGGCTTCCGGGTCGATGCTGTAGAGATGTCTTCCCGATCCTCCTTCTCCGGCCCGCTGATGATGCCTCCCGGGTCGTCTGCTGTAAGGATGTCTCCAGGGTCCTGCTCCTCCAGTCCGCTGCTTCCGAGTAGTCCACGTCTGCCAGGGCCACGTCAGTCCTGATGTCGTCCCCTGGTCCTAGCAGGTGGTTTCCCCGCCGCACACTGGCTCCCGTGGTACGAGCTGTCCCCCTTTTCTCCCAGGCAGACGGCATAAGAGGTCCGCTGGGTCACTCGGTCGGGGCCGGAGAGCCTGGGGTTGAGCCACTTTGTCCTGATGACTTTCAGCCTTTTAATTTTTCTAAATTAATTGTAGACCTCCTATCTGCCAGTGCAGCTTCAGAATCTTAATACTTGGATTGTGCCAACTAAATAAGAACCCCAACATCTTTAGGTAAACTAAATAACATATTTCAATAGCTCTGAATTTCTGACAAGCATCCGTGTCTATCTTTAAATGAAATCCTATTTAAAATCCAAATATAATATGAACTGCTAATGTTTCTGGTAAAGAAACACACTAATGTTATGGATTCAAAAACAACCAAAATCACGATGCTAACAAAGTGAATGATTTCCTGGTGATACTGCTTCCACCTGTCAGTGCTTAGATATTATCACGCTGAAAAAATGAATACAGAATTCCAACAAACTGTCATCAAATGTCTTTCTATTATAAATGTAGATGAAATGTATATCCCCATAATGACCTAAACAATAAAGTCTATGGCTTTTACTTCTTTACCAGGCTAGTTACATGATGTTGTCTAAATTAAATTCTGTCTCAATACACTACTATGTTTTAGCTTTAACTGTAATATGTTCTTTCTACATTTCAAACCTCAGTTACTCTAATGTCTGTTAAAATATTACAAAATTGTTTAATTATCACAGGTCAACTTCTTCGGTATTCTATTCTGGAATTACATCTCTCACAGTAGCCCCTTGGCCACTGCTTCTGTGTTACCTGTTATAATTCAAATCAATATTTAGAAACATCTCAACATTCATCAAACAGTATCTTATCCCCAGATATGGAGCAGGTTAATTACATTCAATGCTCAGTTTGAACATCTGGGTTGGGGCGGAAGGTTTCTGTCAATCCTTAAAAGAAAAATTTAAATTGTGAATATTACAGCCATGTTGACATTATACATTATACACACTCCCCCCTTTTTACACATGAAATCATGTGTAACAAAACCCTGTAATGGGAGGGGAACAAAAACTGTCAGGTAATTGGTTAGGAACATAACGAACATTATTTACAATTTGACATCCATTATCATTATTTCCACAGTAAACACTTCAGTGAAAAGAAGTGTTCCTCTCCGTCCTTCAGGCCTAAAATAAACAGAATCTTCAGATTTTAGTTTTACATTTGCAAACCGCCAACTCATGTGAGAGTAAAATATCATCAAGTAGATTAGAACCGGGTCACATGTGCGGTTTCCCCTTTTTGTGGAATTTTTAGGAAACCTCTCGTTTCCCTTGGAGCACCAAAATAATATGTTAGTCCAAAAACATGCTTGGTTAGTTATTGTTTTAGAATCATGCAGTTACACTGATCACATGCCGGCATTCATTCACACTCACACTGTCTGGTTGTCATGTCAGGTTTGGTCAGGTACACCCCAGAGTCAGTCATGGACAGTGCTTTTGTCACACTGTCAGTCAGGGTCAAAGGTCATTTGGTCTCGGTCTTTTGGCCATGTCATGCTCTGCAGAGTCTTTTCAGAGGTATTTCAGCATAGGGTACCCTTTATCTACAAAAATATATCATATGCGGAGCGCCATTCCTTATTCATTCACGATTCCAACTATGATTTTCAAGATGGTTCTAACTTTTCATTGGGACTTCTGCCTCCCACTTTTCCTGAAACTTGGTACAAAACTCACTTTCTTAGAATACTACTACTACTGCAATTCATTTACACCTAATTAGTATTAAAATGTCTAATGATCTATTTCAGAAACTTGTGTACATAACTATTATCTTGAGTCAAAACATTACTAGGATCTGTGTCGCTCTGCATTTCATAGCTCATTATACTCATTTATCTTTAATTCTGGTCTACTTAAAAAACAATGTTAAACTCTTTAGCAGTGTGTGGAACCTTGGGTGTCCGAACATGCAACAATTACTCCCTCCTTTATCAAGGATTCAAAACAGAAGTAATTTTATATTTCCATCTTAAAGCCCTCCTATGGTAATAACTATGCTACAATGGTGAAATCAATACTTTAGATTGGAACTTTATATGTGGCTTGGCACCAGCTCTCCCTTTAACATTATTCATACAAATAAAGATTTGTCTTATAGAGTGGTTCCTAAAACTATCCTTTTAATGGTGATCAATATTGTAACAAATGAGATCACTACTTTATTCACACGTGAATAAAAATATCTTAAAGAATGATTTGTTAACATGATGAAAAGATTGAAGAATATGGTTCTACTCTGTCATGTCTTCCCCTTTATCCCTCAGTGTGTTTTAGGATGATTCTCATTTTACTTTAATAGTTTCCTCTTTACTGCTATTTTTAATTTACCAATTGATTAATTCATGGTTAAAAAATCTTTCTGTCTTTACGTATTTATGAAGTTAATTAAAGTTATTTAAATGTGCGTTTTGTGAATAAGTGTGTTTATGTGTAAACTCACTCATTCCCGTTCTCCTTTTCTCCTCCCCTGGTTTTCTCAAGCCGTGACCCCGGCCTCCTCACTTCTAATCGACCATGCCAACTCCTCTGATTCTGTCTTCTCTTCAGTCCATCAGCTGTTGAATCCATCCGCTGTAACCCTTTGAGGCAGCCCTTGGCCCAGTCACATCTGCCGCCCCATCATGCCACTGTTGTTGCACTGCTTTGCATTTCATCTCCTCCTTTACAGTCTCTCTGCTGTTTTTAATGGAGGGCGGATTCTGCTCTCATGTCCCACACTCTGCTCTGGTGCCAAATCTCGTGGCTCAGAACTTCATGCCCTGTCTGAGGGGCTGATGAGAGTATCTCTCTGTATGTCAGCATGCCGTTTGGTTCTGGATGCCACAGGTGGAGATAGTTCTGGTTGCAGTTCTGGATGTAGTCTTGTTGTTGTTGTTGTTGTTGTTGTTGCAGCTCTGGTTCTCTGTCTGTTCGATGGAGAAGGAGGAGTCTCCTGTTGGGTTAGGTATTTTGTCTGCTTGGAGGGTCGGGATCGTAGCCTTTCTAACTCAGAGGGGGAGTCCAGGTCTCGGGACGCATTACCTATAAGTCTAGCACACTGAGGTTAAATAAATCCAACCCTTTCAACTCTGTCTCTTTCTAATCATACTATCTGTCTTAGTTGTTAAATGCCATCTAAACAACATAATTAATGTCTACTAATGATATTACAAAACCTCACTCTAAAAATAGTTTCATCCATTTCTATATATTTACCCAACACAACTCTTTCAGGAAACCATTTTCTCCTATAAATTGAAAAACGTACATGTTTCCAGCATCACATATTCCACACACTACGAAAGAACATATCCATATTTTAAATCCCACTGTTACTTAGAACAATAGTAAACCTGCAGAGCACACTAATCAGATCACAGTAATGAAATCTGACTCAAGTGTAGGCCTATGTCTACTTTCCATTATACTTATTACTTGTGCTGAACATTTATTTATATTGTCTAAATTCCTTGTCTATGATGTGCAAACAGTTTGAGTGTAAAATGTGTTTTTCTCAATGTATTTACACTACAGATTCTTGAGTTTACTCATCTCCTGGTGCTGTCGTTGTAAAAAATGTTCAATTCCTTATTGTTTTGTACCAGTTTTCCAAAATCAGTTCTAACTGCCGTGCCGTTTCTGGAAAGGTGGCGGTACGGCTACACAATGTGTAAGAAGGTGCCAACATGTTCCTTTTTTAACTTTGCTTTTATTTATCTGACTTAATTAATATGTGTTCACTTGTATTAATATACTGGGCTATTGTCGTTGTTACTATTAACGTGCTTCCCGTCTTCAATACTGGCCAGCAATGTAATGATTAAACTCTAAGCTTGAAGCTAAACCATATAAAAATGTCAAGGGTGTGATACCCCCTTTCAGCCACTAGATGGCAGCATCAGAAAAATCACACAGATTTATTCCCCGTACAGTTTGTCCAGCTTTTATAATGTGATGTTTATTTCAACAGGCTAGTGGACCTCGAATGATGAAACCCAGATCGTGAAGAGCCCTTTATCACACGTTAGCTTTTCAAATTAAGTTTACAGACAAAGGGAAACGAGAGCCGGTCCCGTCACAATTTTGGTGAGGTTCGCGTTCTCTCCCTCGATTTAACATATAACAGACCTCTGGCTTTTAGCTTTCAGCTGTTATTTAACCCCAGTTTTAAACGGCAACCCGATCTGAAATATCGAGTTTCCAGGTTTTGTCGTGCAGGAATCAAACCTCACAACCAACAAACTGCACCGTCTCCACGCCACTCAGGAATAAACTACCTGTAGATCCGCGCCAAACTGCTCTATTTACGTTACGCAGGACTTTCCGTCTACCTGGCGATCAACGTTTACGTTTTGTATATAACTTTCCTAACATAGTAAAATATGCATTGTATATTCCATTTAAACTATAAAAACACTGTGAAACGCCTACAGACAATCCTAAAGTTTTAGCGTATCCAATTACAGACAGTCGATTTTCATAATAGGCGTCTGCGTACCTTATTTGTATAGTTGTGCAGGGCCCTGCCGATTGTCTGAGATGTTTGAAAGCGTTTGTCCCCGACCCATTCCGGTCGTCTGGATTCTTCCTCAGCTTCGTTATATCTGGCACGTCGAGATCACCAATTGATGGAGATTTAAAGGGATAACTGATCCGCTTTTCAAATCTCCGCGCGTCCCTATCAAGCTGGTTATAATACAGGAAGGAATCCAGAGCTACCAAGTAACCGTTAAACAATAATCTACTTTAATGGTAATATGACAATGCAATACAATCAATACAGTACAAATTCAATACAGTTATCTTTGGGATCCCGAATTTACCTGCACGTGAGCCAGCCAGAGGAAAGAGACTGAACACCGCGTGTGTGTCTGTGTTTATACTTTCTAACAATGGGAGGAGTTATCCGATCCTCCCATTTGGACCTCCTTGATTGGCAGCCCCAAATATCACTAACACCTCAGATCTTAGGTTTCCCCAATCACTGTAGCTAGATCTAAGTTGAATGCAAATCAAGACATGCTCTCACCTTCCCCCATCTTCCTTTGTCCTCAAAAACACATGTCAACAGGCCCCAAATCCAGCTCACAGTTTTACCCAAATTATTCCCATTTTAAGCTTATCCATAGTTTGCTAACATGAATACATACAAATATTTTACTACAAGATATCACTGTCAAATCAATCGACAGTAAGGAGAATACTTACTTCCGGGTGTACAATTCTCCGTTATCCAATGGGAATGGACGCTCACATTGCCTTTAAGAGCTGCCGACATAAATGGATGCAGTGCTTCCCTGAGCGTCAAATACCGCCGCCGATGGGAATACATTGCAATCAGTTGAAAGCTCTTTCCGTCCGTTTATGAAGCTGAAGGAGCCTCGGCGCGTCACAACTGCACGCCACGGGACCCTGACCAAGCGTCGCTCCTGGACGTTTAGGGAGTGAGAGTGTGTTGCCCTGGCAGCAACCACGCTCCAATTCGACGGGTCCTGAAAGGGAGCCATTTATTTTTATTCTCGCCGTTGGTTTGTTATAAAGAGCCTGTATTGTCTGTATGACATTTACAGGTCGGTAATTTGAACAATCTAGCCCATCTCCTCCCTGCTTGGGGATAACAGTTATTACTGCTTCTCATTTCATTTAATTTCAAACCTTTATTTAGACAGATAGGTCCCTTGAGATCATAGATCTCTTTTACAAGGGAGACCTGCATCAATTTAGTTCCACATGAAACATAAAAACAACATAAAAACAAACAATAGAGGACATCATATTTACATATTCACCAACACTTACAAACACCCATAGTGTCAGAAAGCATCTCGTGCAGACGTGCCTTAAAAACATTCAGAGAAATAAAATTGCTCAATTTCAATTTGGACTGTAGGCTGTTCCAAGCAAGTGGAGCTGTGCACATAAAAGCTGTCTTACCTAAAACAGTCCTTACTCTTGGTACATCTAACAAGACTACATCCTGCGATCTCAGACAATAGCTGCTTGCAACTTTCTGCTTTACCAGAGAACATATGTAATACGGGAGTTTGCCCAACATAGCTTTATAAATAAAAGTGTACCAGTGACTGAGCCTCCGTACAGAGAGTGATGGTAAACCTGCCTTGGTATACAGTGTACAGTGATGTGTAAGCGCTTAACAATTCTCTCCAGGAGGGGGGGTCTCCCCTGTCTGGAGCACCCAATTAAAGGCCCTAAGCAGTAGTGGAGTTAAAGGTTCTTTGAATACCTTGTACCATTCAGCTGTGTATCCATCTGGCCCTGGGCTTTTGTTGGTTTTGATCCCAGAAATAGCCCTACTCAATTCCTCACTTGTAATTACTGCCTTTAAAGACTTATTTTGGCTATCTGTCACCGTTGGGAGTCCAGAGTCTCCGCTTGGTCATCGTTGTTTAAACGTATCTGCTATCATGACTGACACCCCTAGGTCCAGATTTATGAGGCTGAGAAGACCTCTGCCCTGTACTACGAATCCAGTTCAACATACCCTGGATATGTTTGAGTTATCTGGCTTAACTAACCCTAACAAACGAGATCTCGCTAAGCGTTCCTACGATGCTGGTTATCAACTCTGTAAATCAACCCAGGGTTTCTCCATCCGGCTGAGTGCACGTTCACATGAAAGGGGCGGGGTTAGCAACATTTGACCAATCACAAACATGGAGAAGCGTACTGACAGCGCAGCATAATACTTCCTGAATGAAATTGAAACTATAATATTAGACAAATATGAAGAAGTTAAACTTTAAACATCCATGACTTAAACACTTTATCTAGGATAAAAGCAACATAGTTGCAGCTGCCAGAGTTAACCCTGAAGTTACCTCGCTAACCAAACATCCTGCTTCGTAGTGCAGGGCACTGATTGAAACCACTTCTCTTAAGTTTAGCATGATCTGGTTCTGACAGGTGTGTTTCTTGAATAAAAACAACACCCACATTCTCCCTTTGAATTTTACCCAATATTTTACTCCTTTTGATCGGATTGAGAAGGCCTGGCATTATCAAACCTGGCATTATTTCAATACTTCTGACATCTCAAAGGCTACCTTACCCCTATTGCTATACACACACACATACAAAATCCCTTCACAGGATTAATAAATATAAAAAAAATTCAAAATACCAAACAGATCCTGCATTTTAGCCATGCCTCATTTCGCTCTATATGCCCTTTCCAGCCCTGTTTTTGCAGGGGGTTGATTCTGTGAGCTACAGCTGACCACGCCCCCCTGCAGGAGAGGGGAGCGTGCTTTGAGATCAGCTGCTAGGCTGCAGCGGGGAGAAGAGGGGGACAAAAAGAGATCTCCGTCCTCCGTGTTTTATTCTTATATATGATTATATAGTCATTATTCATTTGTTTTAATGCTCAATAAATAACAAAGAAGACCTTTGACCGGCACTTTTCTAATTTTGTCCAGAAGATTTAAACTTTAACGGTCATGTTGACCGGCGAAAAAAAATCTAACTGAAACTCTGCCGCACGGTCCCCTCGTTCCTTGGAAGAGGCGGAGAGGTGGGTGTTTGTCATCTGCTGGTGGACTAACCGGAGAGAATTACAGCGAGGGAGGGATTGCAATGAATAACAGCAGCGGGAGCAAACGCTTGCCTCGGGGAGGGAGAAAAAGAGCCACAGCGGAGAATAAACAGAAGGGCAACCATGCGCGGGAAGTCTTCTTCGCTGCTTCAGTGGCAGACTACAGCGCCACTTACAGGCCTGGCATATGTACTACAGCGTCTCCAGCGCTTTCGAGCGGCAATGGCCGGCGGTGGCCCAACCCCACATTCCCCTGATAGGTGGAGAGTTGTCCATATAGGCGGAGCACCACTTCTGTGACGTAGAAAATATTTCAAATCTGGATCAGTCTGTATCAGATCCGTTGCAGCCCCGTTTTTAGAGATTTGGGTATGGAGGAAAAGAGAGAGGGTTGTGTTTTCTGACACTTGGTGAGTTCCCTGGAACACCGGGGACACATGTTCATGTATAAAAGACGTACAAAAGTGCATTTTGCATGATAGGTCACCTTTAACAGTTTTATGATATCACTGCCCCATCTAAGACACGAGTGGATCTGACTTTAATTACATTTGACTCTAGTGTTTCGTCAACTTAATGTGTTGCTTAAAATAATACTTCTGCATACAGTAAGTGTTGCACGGCCAGATACGGCTCGAGAAGCTGACTCAGATAAGAAAATATATGATATATGATGTGATATATCTATCACATCTATGATAAAGGGGCGGTGGTGGCAAAGTCAATAGGGACTTGGCTTGGCAACTGGAAGGTCACCAGTTCAAGTCCCGGCAAGACCAAGTGCTACCGAGGTGTCCCTGAGCAAGGCACCGTTCCCCACACTGCTCCCCGGGCGCCGTTCAAAATGGCAGCACACTGCTCCTAACACTAGGATGGGTCAAATGCAGAGAAACAATTTCCCCACGAGGGATTCATAAAAGTCCATCTTAATCTTAATTAATTTTCTTAATCGATATGATGTGATATGAATGATAATGGGACACATGAACGTCTGCACTAACAGTGTTTCGGACAGTACATAATGTTACTTTGATCCGGTTACTTATGTTGTGGCAGATATTTAAGTAAGCTTTCTTAACGCTAATGTTATAATAGTCAGATTGCTCTGAAGATGGAGGTGTTATTCTATTAATGTTCACGTTCACACAGTCTGTGATTTTTGCCGGCCGTCTTTCCTGCAACGGCAGTTTTTCTGTATTTCCTTTCTCCTGTAATATGACTTGATCGCTTTAAACTCCACACACAGAGATCTGATTGGTCAGCAGGCAGTGCTTTCACTGAGTTGATCTCTTATATGGAACCAAATCTGTTCCGGAGCAGGTTAGGTGTTCAGCACAAGTTACCATGGAGATCTACCCCGGTAAGAAGTGAACCAGCGTCGTAGGACCGGAAACCCAGAGTTAACCCTGAAGTTACCTCGCTAACCAAAAATCCTGCTTCGTAGTGCAGGGCACTGATTGAAACCACTTCTCTTAAGTTTAGCATGATCTGGTTCTGACAGGTGTGTTTCTTGAATAAAAACAACACCCACATTCTCCCTTTGAATTTTACCCAATATTTTACTCCTTTTGATCGGATTGAGAAGGCCTGGCATTATCAAACCTGGCATTATTTCAATACTTCTGACATCTGAAAGGCTACCTTACCCCTATTGCTATACACACACACATACAAAATCCCTTCACTGAACACACACTTTGGTACTTAAAACACAACATTGCAAACAATAACACAAAGCTGACTCCCTGAACTGAGGTCCTATCTGTGACCCTGTTGGAGCCGTGGTGTTTTGACGGCTCAGAGGGATAACCTTCCTCTCCCACTAGGGGTAGAGGGCCCTCTGTAGGTGGATATAAGCGGCAATGCATTGCAGTTACACCCCCCAATATTACAAGCTTAACAAAACAACTTAAATGCCACTCTAGAAGACAGAGTATAAGAAGAGAAATAATGAAAAAAGATCCTTCGTATTTAGCAAATCCGTTGTTTTTGGCAATATTGTAAAACGACTTACATTTAAACTCACCAATATGACATTCAGTCCCCATGCCACTCCGTGAGATAGAATAACTCACAGTTCTGTGCCTATTGCTCGGTCAAAGTCTTTCAGATCTCCTAAAAGTATCCAGCTTCTCCTTGAATCCTGTGCGTGAAGCGGGTATCTCCGTCTCTCTCCCCCTGGAAACCAGCTCAGCCGCTTGATCCTCTCCGCCCACATCTCCGGGGGATTGAACACCTTTACCGGCAAGCCCTTTGCAGCCATATCCTTGGTTGCCTCCTCCACCGAGACGTAGATTTGGGTCTCGTCTTCGAAAAAGACTCTCAGCTTGGCTGGGAATGGGGTCTGAAATCGTATTTTTTTCTCCCGCAGCACCCGTTTTGCCTCCGCATATTCTTTGCGTTTTTTTAGCACCTCTGGGGAGTAGTCATGATCCAAGTTAGCCTTTCTCTCTTGTTAAACAAAACCCCGTTTCTGCCAGGCCGTTGGAATTATCTCCTCCTTGATTCGGTGGCTCGCTAATGTAACCACTATCGATTTCGGCGGTGCGTCTGCAGGCGGTTTGGTCCCCAAAGCCCGGTGGGCTTTTTCTATCTTCAGGTCCCAAGAGGGCGGAAGATCCAGATTCTCTTTCATTAACGTCTCAACCAAATAAATCACAGAGGGTGAGGTTTCTTCAGCCCCTTCACAGATACTGTGTATCCTAATATTGTCTCTTCTGGATCGGCCCTCCTGGTCCGTTAGCCTGGCTTCCATGTGTGTCTGTAGCTCCGACACCGCGCCCTCCACGCTTTCTAATCTCTCTTTCGCAATTCTCTCTTCAGCTTCATCAATCCTATTGTTTGTCTTATTTATATCCTCCTTGATGTCCCGCAGCTTCTCACAGTTTTCTTGGCGAAACTCTCTCAATTCTTGAAGAATCACTTCCAGGTTCGCCATGTTTCCCTCCTCACGTTGCCCTTCGGTGTCTCGCTGGCTAAAGCTAGCGCTCCTGCTAGCTCCTCTCTCTTCGACGAGGGGCTTGTTGTTCACGGCTTGCTGTCCGGAACTTTATCGTGGTTTGATTTCTTCAGCTGACTTTTAGGCATCTTATGTGCCCCCACTGTGATTTTAATAAACTGAAAACACTTTAGAGCCAAGTTACAGGGGCTTTAGATATTAATTTGGGGGGAGCTGTTAAGTTACTCTGCTACCAGCATGGCCGCTCAACCGGAAGTCCCGCCATTAGTCTTTTTCTTTTTTTTTTACAAATCTTTTTATTGAAAACAAGTCATAATCCAGCAAATGACAAGAAGTAAGAACAGTAGTAATCAATACAAAACAGTACAGATGTTACAGTTAGCAAATGTAGACAATGGGGATCATTACAAAGGACCTCCTTGAAAATAAAATAAAGTAATGTATTGCTCCATATTCACTTCAAGGTTTGTAGAGAGTCCTTGTTTACAGTTTGTTTTTTGTTTTTTTCATTTAACCCCCCCACCCACAGGTATGGTTGGCCCCAAATAGTAAAATAACTGAATAAGTCAGATAAAATCATAAGTAAAACATAAATAATAATAATAATAATAATAATAATCATACAAATACAAATAAATAAAAAGAAAGTCGAGAGCGAAAACAGTCTGTAAGAATCCGGTATAAGGGAAGAAAATAATAGTAAACATTGTCGTCTTGGTGAGGAAAAAGGGTTTCATTAAGAGGGAAAAGGAAATATAGAAGAGTAGTCTAGGGCAAAAGACAAAGGGTCATGGCGGAAGAACAGTAATATGAATGGTCACCTTTATTTAATTTATTTCCTTTCAGAGAGCTACCTGCGACTCAGCGTCAGAAGTGATAGGGAGTTCTTTGATAAGGCCTAATAGTGGGTTCCAGGTAGTATGGAAGGATTTCAGAGATCCTTTTAATGAGAATCTTAACTTCTCCATCTGAAGGCATTGTAAGACATCACGTATCCACTGATCATGTGTTGGTGGGGAAGCATGTATCCATTTTAAGAGAATAGAGCGTCTAGTTAATAGAATGGTGAAGGCAATGACACGGCGTATAGTAATGGGCATATTCTCAGATGGAGGAAGGCCGAACAGTGCAGTCATAGGATTAGGGTCTATCTTTGTGTTAAAGGCCCACTCAATGGTTCCAAATATGTCAGACCAAAATGTGTCCAACCTCGGGCAAGTCCAGAACATGTGCAGATGGTCAGCTGGGGATTGATTGCATCTGGTGCAGGCATCACTCCGATCTGAGAATATTTTAGCCAGCTTAGCATTAGTAAAGTGAGCTCTGTGGAGCACCTTACACTGAAGTAGGCCATGTCTAGCACAGATAGATGATGTATGGACTAGGATGAGAATGTCACTCCATTGATCATCGGAAATGTTGCTACCTAGATCACGCTCCCAGAGTTCCTTAAGAGGCACCATAGGGTCCGGACTCAGGGAACCAATCTGACCATAGAGAACTGAAACCAAGCGCTTTTGATCAGGGTCGAGTGTGAGAAATGTATCAATTGGCGATTCGGGGGGGGGCGGTTAGGAAAATGGGGAAATTGCTTTTGGATGAAGTGCCTGATTTGGAAAAAACGAAGAAGAGATGACTGTTGGGCAGGTTGAATTTGACTGAAAGGGACTCAAAGGATGAAAAGACTCCATCCTCGTAAAGGTCATTAAGCGTTGCGAGACCGTTGCGAGACCATTGTTCGACCAAACGCGGAAGGCCGGGTCAGTACACGATGGGGAGAATAGGTGATTGTTTGAAATTGGGGCGTGAACCGAAGCTCTATGTAACCTGTGCTGTTTCCTGAATTGGAGCCAAATGCTTAAGGTGCTAGTAACAATTGGGTTACTCAAATGTTTATGGGTTGCTACAGGGAGCTGAGAGCAGATTATAGCAGAGCAGAAGATGACTGCTCGATATGTACCCAAGGTGGGCAGGGGTCTGAAAGGTTATAGTTAGCCCAATAGAGGAGTTTGTTAATATTAGAGGCCCAGTAATAGTGGCGAAAGTTGGGGAGCGCCAGGCCCCCTTCTGATTTAGGGAGTTGGAGACACAACCTTCTAATACGTGCAGGCTTGTTGTTCCAGATGAACGCATTCAACTGCTTATCAAGATCAGGGAAAACAGATGTATTGATGCGCACTGGGATGTGTTGGAAAAGGAAAATAAACTTTGGCAGGATGACCATCTTTATAAGGTTGACGCGACCCGCAAGAGACAGGGGAAGGGAGGCCCACCTAGACATATCGGCTTTGCATTTATCTAGAGGCTGAAAGTGTTTAGGGAACAGGTCTTTAAAAGAGTTTGCAACAAACACCCCCAAGTATTTGAACCCCTCCACAGCCCTTTTAAAGGGGAATAGGGATTGGGGAAGTGCCTCTGCCATTTTATTTACAAAAAATACTTCGCTCTTTTGAATGCTTAGTTTGTAACCTGATACACTGCCAAATTGATCTAAAATCGACAGTATGGGGGGGAGAGAGGATAAGGGGTTCGAGATCATAAGAAGAAGGTCATCAGCATATAGAGACAGTTTATGAACAATGCCATGACGCGTAATGCCCTCAAACCTATCATGGCTTCTGAGCCAGATAGCGAGATGGCTATATTGAACAACAGCGGCGAAAGAGGACACCCCTGGCGAGTACCACGTTGGAGAGAGAAAGGGAGAGATCGAATGCCATTAGTGTGTACAGAGGCAGATGGAGAGGCATATAGCTGAAAGTATCGCTGGTGTTTTATTTTATTTGGTTGTTTAGCCCCTCATGCTATAATCATGTGTATTTTCTCCATTCCTGTTTATGTGTCTTCTCGCAATTATCACTGGCCCCGTGTATCTCGTAATCGATATAACCGGCCTGCTCTCGTCTATCCCAAATGCTCCACTGAGATCCAACATCTAGTTTCAGGCGGCCTGTGGAACTGCCAGTCAGCTGTTCCTAAGGCTGACTTCATTTCTGGCTACGCTTCCCTGCAGTCTCTGGATTTCCTTGCTCTCACTGAGACGTGGATTACTCCATCCAACACATCCACCCCAGCAGCTCTCTCCACAGCATATTCCTTCTCCCATACACCCAGACCCACTGGCAGAGGAGGTGGCACTGGTCTCCTGCTCTCTCCCAAATGGAGCTTTTCCCTCTTCAAGCTACCTAACTTCACTCCTTTCACCTTTGAATTCCATGCCGTCACAGTAACCCATCCTATACAATTAACCATTGTTGTTCTCTACCGTCCACCAGGCGCCTTGGGGGACTTCTTGGAGGTATTAGATCATCTCCTCTCACACATCCCTGAAACTGGCCCTCCCGCTGTACGTCTCGGAGACTTCAACCTCCAGACAGGGAAGATAGACGAACTAACATCTCTGTTAACTGCCTTTGCTTTCTCACTGTCTCCGTCCCCACCAACTCATAAAGCTGGCAATGTCCTTGATCTCATATTCTCAAGGAACTGCACTACTTCTAACCTCTCTGTAAACCCGCTCCACACATCCGATCACTTCTTCATTTCATTCTCTCTACCCCTTTCCAAACATAACAAACTAATCTCTTCTCATCCTGCACCTGTCCGCCGTAACCTTCGTTCCCTCTCCCCCTCTACCTTTGCCTCATCGGTGCTCTCAGCCCTCCCTTCCTCGGACTCGTTCCAACTACTACCTCCAAACTCTGCTGCAGAAACTCTCCTCTCTACTCTCTCATCCTCTCTAGACTCTCTCTGTCCTCTCACATCTCGGCAGGCTCGTCAGTCCCCTCCTGCTCCCTGGCTAAATGATGCACTGCGTGCTAATAGAACCGTCCTTCGGGCAGCAGAGCGGAAATGGTGGAAATCCAAACACCGTGACGACCTCCTAACCTATCAGGCTCTCCTCTCCTCTTTCTCTGCTTCGATCTCTCAGGCAAAAAGCACTTTCTTTCAAGATAAGATCCAATCTTCCTATTCCAATCCCAAAAAACTATTTTCCATCTTCTCCACCCTCCTGGACCCCCCCAAAGCCCCTTCCCCCTCCTCCCTTCTGTCAAGCGACTTTGTTAACCACTTTGAAAAAAAGGTTGATGATATTCGCTCTTCTTTTTCTGACTCACCTCTTCTCACCGCTGGGTCACCAGACCCTCCTTTCACCCACACACTGACCTCCTTTTCCCCTCTCTCTCCAAGTGAGGTTCTTACCCTCATTACCTCTGCCCGCCCTACCACCTGTCCTCTGGACCCTATCCCTTCAAACCTCCTTCAGACTATCGCTCCTGATATTCTACCGTTTCTCACCCATTTCATCAACACTTCTCTAACTTCTGGTCACTTTCCAAACAGTCTCAAGGAGGCAAGAGTAAACCCTCTCCAAAAGAAACCCACTCTCAACCCGTCTGATGTTATAAACTACAGGCCTGTCTCTCTCCTCCCGTTCCTGTCTAAAACACTTGAACGCGCTGTCTTTAAACAACTCTCCTGCTATCTCCATCAGAACAACCTTCTGGATCCGCACCAGTCTGGTTTTAAGGCAGGTCACTCCACAGTAACTGCCCTCCTTGCTGTCACTGAGGAACTGCACACGGCTAAAGCAGCCTCCCTCTCCTCTGTCATCATCCTTTTGGACCTGTCTGCTGCATTCGACACGGTGAACCATCAGATCCTCCTTCGCACTCTCCAAGATCTTGGAGTTTCAGGCTCTGCACTTTCCCTCCTCACCTCATACCTCAAAGACCGTACCTACAGGGTTACTTGGAGAGGGTCCGAGTCCGACCCTTGTCAATTAACTACAGGGGTCCCTCAGGGCTCTGTTCTTGGTCCCCTCCTCTTCTCCTTGTACACAAACTCGCTCGGATCAGTCATTAGCCCGCACGGTTTTTCATACCACTGCTACGCTGACGACACCCAATTAATTCTGTCCTTTCCCCGCTCAGAGACCCAGGTCGTCGCACGCATCTCTGCTTGTCTAGCTGACATCTCTCAGTGGATGTCTGATCATCACCTCAAGCTCAACCTTGACAAGACTGAACTGCTTTTCCTTCCGGGAAAAGATTGTCCCACTCTTGACCGAACAATCAACATTGGCACCTCTGTTGTTTCCCCGACTCAGACTGCAAGGAATCTGGGTGTAACCCTAGATAACAACCTGTCCTTCACTGCAAACATCGCTGCTACAACCCGCTACTGCAGATACATGCTTTACAACATCAGGAGGATGCATCCCCAGCTGACCCAGATAGCGATGCAGGTTATGGTCCAGGCTCTCGTCATCTCACGCCTAGACTACTGCAACTCCCTCCTGGCTGGTCTACCTGCATGTGCCATCCGACCTCTGCAGCTCATCCAGAATGCAGCTGCTCGCCTGGTCTTCAACCTTCCTAAATTCTCCCACACCACGCCGCTCCTCCGCTCCCTTCACTGGCTTCCGATAACTGCTAGAATCCACTTGACAAGACCATTCGCAGCATGGTACTTGCGTACCATGCTGCGAATGGATCTGGCCCTTCCTACATCCAGGACATGGTTAAACCGTACACCCCAGCACGTGCACTCCGCTCTGCATCAACCAAACGGCTCGCTGCACCCTCGCTGCGAAGGGGACCCAAGTTCCCATCAGCAAAAACACGTGGGTTTGCTATCCTGGCTCCAAAATGGTGGACAGCAGATAGCTTACACACCTTCCGGCGCAGACTGAAAACTCATCTCTTTCGACTCCACTTCGAGCGATAGAACTATTAACAAAGCACTTATATACTAATAAAGGGCTGGCTTATCTAAAGCCAGTTGAGTAGCACTTGAAATGTTTTTGCTCTATGAAGCCTGATGTACTTATATGATTCTGTTTTCCTCAAGTTTGTATTTTGTTGGTCGAACGCACTTATTGTAAGTCGCTTTGGATAAAAGCGTCAGCTAAATGCAATGTAATGTAATATAGGAGTTTAATCCAGGAAATAAATTGGGAATCGAAACCATATGTATCAAGACTAGAAAATAGGAAACCCCACTCAACCCTATCGAAGGCCTTCTCTGCGTCAAGTGTCACTATGACTGCGGGGGTGTTAGAGGAAGGTGAGAAAATGATATTGAGCAACCTCCTTGTGTTAAAAAAAGAGTGTCTCCTCACCATAAAGCCTGTTTGGTCCAGCGAAATTATATCTGGCAATACACGTTGGAGGCGGATAGCCAGTATTTTGGCCAGTATCTTACAGTCCACATTTAACAGTGATTGGTCTGTAACTGCCACACAAAGTAGGATCTTTGTCTTTCTTGAGAAGCAAGGAGATCTACGCAATGGACAACGTTTCTGGCAATCGGCCTGTCTGGAGAGAGTCATTGTACATCCTAGCCAAAATCGGGGCTAACTTGGAAGAATATGCCTTATAGAATTCAACTGTATAGCCGTCAGGCCCAGGAGACTTCCCACTTTGCATAGATTTTATTGCATAATCTCAAGGGTGGAGATGGGGCCGCCCAATTCGCTAGCGATGTTCTCGTTAATTTTGGGGTAAATTAAGGAGTCAAGAGGATTGGGGGTCGTGGCAGGGATCGGGGGACAATCCGAAGTGTAGAGATTGGTGTAAAATTCCGAGAAAGACCTGTTAATATCAGCTGGGTTAGAAGTAAGGTTGCCATCGGACAATCTGATTTGGGGAATCAATCTGGACGCACGAGCTTGTTGAGCTAGGAGTCTACCAGCTTTGTCGCCCTGCTCAAAGTAACGCTGCCTACACTGTCTCAGTTGTCTCTCAACAATGCCTGTCATCAGAAGGTCGTGTTCTGAATGTAGCAGGAGGCGTTTTTTATAGAGAAAAGGAGAGGGAGAGGAGGAGTATGTTTCATCGAGTAAGCGAAGCTCAACACAGATTTCTGAAAGCCTTTTCATCTTTTCTCTTATGTGAAGTGTACGAAATGACCTGTCCCCGCACAGTGGCCTTAAGAGCCTTCCAAAGAATACCGCTACTAACGTCGGAAGTGTCATTAATTTCAATGTAGGAAGAAATCTGAGTGGAAAGATAGTCTCTAAATTCACTGTCTGACAGCAGGGGAGAATTGAATTTCCATAATGGAGGGGGGGACATACCAAGAGGGAAATTAATGTCAACCGAGGTGGGAGAATGATCTGAGATGGCTATCGGATGGTATTCTTATGAATTAACTAGATGAATCAAATTGTTATCGAGTAAAAATAAATCAATTCGTGAAAAAGTGTGGTGCCTATGCGAGAAGAAGGAAAATGCTCTACTTTGCGGGTTAATACATCTCCAGGGGTCTGAGAGTCCTAATCGTGATGCATTGTGCATTACTACCTTGGCCGAATTGGAGAGAGTGGCTTGTGTGAGCAATGACCTGTCGAGACTCACGCCCTGGACCAAATTCCAGTCACCAGCCATAATAATACGATGGTTGTCGGCGTTTGGAATTTGAGCAAAGAGGTTCACAAAAAAATTACCATCATCCCAATTGGGAGCGTAGATAGAAGCTAGTATCACTGGTGTGTTCTGTAGCATGCCTGAAACTATGACATAACGACCATTAGGATCTGATATCGAATTTGTCAATTCAAATCTGACATTCTTGTGAATAATAATTGCTGCCCCTCTGGCTTTGTGGGAGAATTTTGAGTGGAACAAGTGACTCATCCATGCCCTTTTAATACGAAGGGTATCAGAAGATTTAAGATGAGTTTCCTGCAGGAATATGACATCTCCATTCAGTAGGGGTGTAACGGTTCACAGAAGTCACGGTTCGGTTCGTACCTCGGTTTGGGGGTCACGGTTCGGTACGGTTTCGGTACAACAAGGAAAAGCAAAGAAAAGTCCCAAATGCATAATTTTTTTTGCTGTTATTTATTTGTAACAGTCGTGCAAGTTTTGTTATGAAAATAAGGAACTCTAACATTTGGAATCATTAACTGTATTACACAGTTAAAAACAAAACACAAACAGTAACACACACACTCAGATGGCCATAGTATTTATATTGGCTGATGTCAAACAAAAAGGTTAAATAAGCTGTACAACTAAAAAGAATGTCTTGAAAATATTAAAATAAATAATAAGAAAGTGTTTCAATCACAATCAATAAAAGGCAATACAGAACTGTATTTCAATCATGAGAGACGTGATGTATGAAATACATGTTTAATACCGGACACGTGGTATAGAAAATTATGATTGACAGATTACAACAATGAATCAACTGATGTTTGGAGATTAGGCCCCGGTTTGTAGGATATCATTCAGGAGGGGAAAACCGCTCCGATGAACCCCCCGGGGTCTAGACACTGGTGGTGGTGATAATGGTTCGGTCTGGTCTGGAGGAAGAAGGATTAGCTTGGCCCTGAATTAGGAGACAGCAGGCGAAGGGGTGGAGGCGGGTTGTGCGTTGACACCTGAAATGACAACTGACAGAGAGGGAAGAGCAGATTTAAAGGGTTTAGCAGGTTTAATGATTGCTAGCTGGGGAGTACCGCCCCTGATTACTTAATGGGAGAAGAGCTTGCAGTGACGTGTAACACCAGGGGGTATGGTCTTCCTTCTTGAACTTGCGCTAAGCTTCATTTCAATCATGAGAGACGTGATGTATGAAATACATGTTTAATACCGGACACGTGGTATAGAAAATTATGATTGACAGATTACAACAATGAATCAACTGATGTTTGGAGATTAGGCCCCGGTTTTGTAGGATATCATTCAGGAGGGGAAAACCGCTCAGATGAACCCCCAAAGAGAAGAGAAGTAAGAAGTGCTGAGATGTGAAGCATTTCTTACCTTGCTGGCTGATTGAGGAGATCTGTGGATGAAATGAGATAACACAGGGACATGATGAGATTGTCGGAATAACTGTAGGGTTAATGTGAACGCCAACCATGCTTAGCGCCTGCATGTTGGATTAGACGATGCTGACCCACTGGCCGCAACCTGCACGCGCAGGGTTAAACATGACGCTGACCCACCGGCCGCAACCTGCACGCGCAGGGTTAAACATGACGCTGACCCGCTGGCCGCAACCTGTACACACAGGGTTAAACAAAAGCTGACCCATAGGCCGCAACCTGTACACACAGGGTTAAACAAAATGCTGACCCATAGGCCGCAACCTGTACACACAGGGTTAAACAAATGCTGACCCATAGGCCGCAACCTGCACACGCAGGGTTAAACAAATGCTGACCCATAGGCCGCAACCTGTACACACAGGGTTAAACAAATGCTGACCCATAGGCCGCAACCTGCACACACAGGGTTAAACAAATGCTGACCCATAGGCCGCAACCTGTACACACAGGGTTAAACAAATGCTGACCCATAGGCCGCAACCTGCACACACAGGGTTAAACAAATGCTGACCCATAGGCCGCAACCTGTACACACAGGGTTAAACATGACACTGACCTACTCGCCCTGCACGTGCAGGGTTTAAACATAATGCGGACCCACTGGCCGCAACCTGCGCGGCAGGATTCAATACGAGCGAACCTGAAGGTCACGACGATATGAAGTGTTTAAACATGAACACGGTGACACGTACATGTGCTGACTTGCTAAGACCACCACCAGTTGTATGTATAAATACCGTTTAGTGTTCGGACCTTGGATGGCCAGCACGCACGGATGTCCGGGCGAATGTGGGATATGAAGGCGGAGGAGGACCACCGTCCGAGTTGGCAGGGAGGAGGGAGATATGCCTTGAATGGCTGCACCTGTCTGAACGAAAGCCCTGATATGCTATTAGTTATATGCATATTTACCATAGGTAAACTGAAGAGATCTTGATTGGCGGCACGAGCCGATGTCCGGTGAAGAGGGAGATGTAGACGATATAATGCCCGAGAGCTGTTAGCTTGAGTACGGTGATGCATGAATATCGTAACCTGGTTTACCACGAGCCAAGTGAGCATGAACCCGAGAATATGAATGAAGTGCCGGATGCACGCAGAAAAGACGTACACTTAGTTAAATACTGAGACATGGCCCATGATATAGTATATCTTAATTAGCGTTAAGTGTGCCGGGATGAGTCATAGATGCTGATGAGCTGATTGAGTGATTAAGACTGTCTTCTATCATCTGAAGTGAGGATGATGGAGGGACACTAGTGTTAGATCCAGCAAGTGTGATAATAAATGTGTAGAAATAGTGGAAATCTGAATGATCTCATGCAGATATCCCCCCCAAAACGGAGGATGTGCAGTGCACGTCCTTAAGTCGGGGAAAACACGGTCGTCGTGAGGCCGGAGGATGTCACGTCCAGGAAACGGGAGATGATGCGTGCCGAAGAATCCGCATGCAAAGTACGGTTGCCCGGTGAGGAAGAGCAACTGTCGTTGAAGACGTTTATGTGGATGCACGCAGTTGGTTAGAGGAACGATAATACCATGAGCTTGATGTGATGGCTAGGAACTCCGGTGTGAGACTGGGCCTGTAGTTCCTCATGATTAGGAACGCTGTGCTCCTGGAGGAGTCTCTTCTGTTTCTTCTTCTCTTTTCCCAGTTGAGCGGAGTTGTAGTTTAGTAATGTTGTATTTGAACGCTAGATGCGTGAAGGCAACGCATTAGGAGATCTCCCTGAGCAGTGGGTGATTTGAACTGGGGAGAGACGCTATTAATATTATTACCCGAATAGCCGGTGCACGCATAGTTTCTCCTACTTGACTTAAGGCTGAAAGAGTTCCGCTGAACGATGATGGGAACATTAAAGCGCGTCGTAATATCTGCTTTGAAGAGCCAGCCTTGGCCTGCACGCTATTAGATTACATTATCTCCGTGCGTAGAAAGGGGGGAACATTGACCTTGTCATCGAGATTGCCCTGAGCATTTACCGAATTGTATTAAGTAATCTGTCGACAGGCTGTAAACAGAAAAGCTGAAATTGAAACTAATAAATACTCAGTTACCTCTAATCATTAACCGAGTTTGTATAATGTAGTTACTCTGTGTGTTGCTGCTAGCATACATAACATCTGACGTGGGAACGTTACTCGTGAATGGAGCTACGGAGCTGCTAGAAAGACAGTGGAACCCGGTGCATTCCTCCGTCTGGATGTGGAGCACTTTTGCTAAATGTTTAGACAAAGTGCTCGTGTTACGCCCTTACATGATAAACTCTTATTGCACTTTGGCAACGAGCATTCTCCACGTCGAAGCGGGTGAAGTTAACCACGCCTCGGAGCGCGTTCTCTCCGCCACCTCCGCAGTGTGCTCCGCTACATGTAGCAGCTGTGTGTGTAAACTGCCCCGTCCCCTCGCGATGGGGGAGAGAGATCTCATCTGATCGAAAATACATCATAGGCGCATTTGTTTGTCCTTTGCATATTAGAACGAGTTGTGACACTAGACTGCGATATAATGTTTTTTTTTTTTGTAGCAATAAACATGACATATATTTATAAATGTCTCCGGTACTGATAAAAAGACCAATAACGTTGGAGCTTACGCACGTAAACACACTGCTGACGTCACAATGAATCGACGACTGAATTAGTTGCAACTAATTTGGTAATCGATTTGATCGATTAGTCGATTAGTTGTTGCACCCTTAGTCGCTGCAACTCTGACTACTTTTACATCCAGGCTGAAGACTTTTCTTTTGTCGCTGCTTTTAATTGAACTATTCATATCTTAGACTGCACTGTACTTTGATCCATGTACTTTTTCTTTTAATGTTTATTTTATTAGCTTCCTTTTAAATGACTGATTTTAAATGCCATTTCTTAATGTCTTTCATTTTTTAAAGCAATTTGAATTGCCTTGTATTGAAAGTGCTATATAAATAAACTTGCCTTGCAGCCAAGGAGATGTTGTTGTCGCAGATCTAGCCGTTGGTGCACCAAGAAATGGAATATTCTTAGTGGAGAAGAAAAAGAGAAAACCGATCATTTAGTCAATAATCATTAAATTAATATTGGGAGTGAATTCCTAATTTATTTAGTATCTGGTCATAAACAGGATAATGTGCAGCGACTTGTTCATTGAGGAAAAGAAGCCCTACGAAACGCCATTAATTTCAGGAAACGCTGTGTTGAAGCTTGAACCTGCGTTTAGTTACTGAGCATTGTAATGAGTAATTACCCGACTGCATTAGTAATGCAAGTAATACGTTACTGAAACTCCATACTGTAGCACGTTACCCCCAACACTGCCTGAAGCTCACCTTAACCCTGACTAGAGGTAGCAATGCATAGTGTTGAACTTCCTGTCGGCTCCCAGACCGTAGTCGAGGAAACGGGGGGGGGGGGTGACTCTCTGTCCTCTCCCAGGGCAGAAGCAACACGCTTCTGGTTCAATAACTCATTTTATCGGAAAGACTGGAGAGAGGCGAGCTCTTCTTGGGAGGTCGTTGCATTATTTAGCTCTCCTGTTTCGCAAGATAGATTTCGCAAGATCACAGACCTTCCTTTTTTCTGCTGCCTCGTTTATTTCTAGAAAACATGTATCCCGCTCGCTCATACCATGCCCATGCACACATGCACACGCCACACCCCTCTCTTAAGGGTAGCGATCTCACTCTGCATGACCCAAATGTCGTAACAATATACGAAACATCTCGTGAATTTGTTGCAACTGCCTTTGCCAACGTTACCCTGACGCCTGTTGAAGTGAGCGCAGGAGGAATAGCTTCAATGGGATAGCTTAAGCCCTGCCTGCCTGCAGGAGGGGTTGTAGTTGAAGCCAGAATGGGTAAAACTCCGCATGTGATGAGGACCCGTTCCGCGTGAAGCCGGAAGCGCCGCATTAGGCGGCCCTGATGCCAGTGATGCCTTCTCAAGAGACTGAAGCGTACGTCAGTTGTTTGCGTGAAGTAGCCATTCCCATTAGGCCGGAGGAACTTCCATGGAGCCCGATTTCCTTGTCTTTTCCTCCCGCGTCCGGGCTTGCGGGACGGCCGGCTGACCCGCTACCCGACTGGGGAACGCCGCCTGTAGCTTAATCCGCGATACTGCGGAGCTGATGAATAAATGCCTGGAGCTGGAACGAAGCCCTCAGCTGGGACAAAGCCCTGCTGCTGCTTGGCTTAACCATGAACACCGTGACGCGTACACTTGTGCGTTGACACCTGAAATGACAACTGACAGAGAGGGAAGAGCAGATTTAAAGGGTTTAGCAGGTGCAATGATTGCTAGCTGGGGAGTACCGCCCCTGATTACTTAATGGGAGAAGAGCTTGCAGTGACGTGTAACACCAGGGGGTATGGTCTTCCTTCTTGAACTTGCGCTAAGCTTCATAACATCTCCTGATGTCAAAATATAAAATAAATACAATAATATAAAACAAAATAAAATCTGTACCTTTAGGAGCAATGTCTAACATTTGTAATTAACTGTGAGTGTGTGAGGCCATTATGCCTAAATAAAGGTACTCAAGCTTTACTCTATTTTCAAGTTTTTCTTCAAAAAGATGAGTTTGTCTACGTTGTCAGTAGTGAGGGCAGATCTGTTGGCGGTAACTATCAACTATGTCACCTGCCGTCGAGAAAACCCTCTCGCTGGGGACTGAGTCAGACTCGGATGTGATTGAGCATGTTTGACGTGTTACCACTAGCATACCGCACCGCTGTCGAACAACGCAGACACACCGTCCTCGTCCGATCCACAACTCGCACCCCATCATTGTTGTAGTCCACAGGGAACCCGAAATGTTCCCACACACCTGATTTAAAAGAAGCAGGTGGGTCTTCTAGCTCCTGTGTGTTGTGTGAACTCGCCATAGCTACTAACTTTTCTTCTTCATATATTGTGTTCGTTTTGTTGTGTTTTGTTCTTGTTCTTCATTTGTTATTTACGGGCGGCTGGCTTTTAGGCGCAATACCGCCCCCTGGATTATATATAGTGTAATACTGCCCTGAGTGACAGACTTTTTTCCCACTCGTAAAAAAAGGCGTATTCGCCGTGTGACTGCAAGTGCCGAACCGTGACGTCCGAACCGTGACGGTACGGGACGAATACGGATACCGTTACACCCCTACCATTCAGATGTTGCAGCCGTGTCATTACCTTACCAATCTTAGTAGCGTTGTTCATGCCCTTAGTATTCCAGGAAATCAGGCGCACTCCTCTACCTGTCGTTGTCATGGCAGACACCATCTAGGAAGTTCCTCAAACACAAGTTTACCTGGACAAACACTGTCTTGCATACACAGGAGAAAGAGAAGAGAGGATGACAAAAAATAATAATAGTAATGATAATAACAAAAACAAAACAAAAAACCCCCAAAAAAATCCATGTGGCCATACCTATAGCTAAACCCAAAATGCACAGCATAATCAAGCACTCTGGCTTAGATCTATGTAATTACACTAACGCTTGTAATTACACTAACACTAGTCTTCCGAGGGCCTAGTCCCTATCTAAACAGTAAACCATCCCCATATTATCCCACACAGAACAAGTGGATGGGTAAGTGAATATGAAATTGTCAAATAGTATGCAGATAAATCTATGCCAATACCAAACCACAGAGAACAGAGAAGAGAACACAGTGCAGTAAAAATCAGCATGAACAGCCGGTCCAACAAGTAAATACAATGTATTTTATCCATACAGATACCCTAAATGAGACATAATAGGAAATAAAATAAAGTGCAAAAGAAATCTCTGAATGGTAAAGGCACAGGTGGACAAGAAAATAAGCTAGTGCAACAGCTCCACATCAATGGAGCTGTGGCTGCCTCTAGAGGCAAAAGCGATACTCTGCGTGATACATGTTGTGTGACCTATCAACAGGCATTCATAATGGCAAGAAAAAAAAAAAGAAGGAAAATATAAGAAGTCTAGCCGTGGAAAAACACACATGTCTGTCTGTGTTTTAACGGCATAATTAGCACCCATGTGAACTAATAGGTCAGACAAGTTACTTAGGTAGCCAGTAAGGCTAGTACACTGGGCTAACGTTACCAAACCGCAGCAGTCAGGCGGAGGAGGAGCCATGAGAGCCGATACCAGATCGGTTAGCTGCAATAAAGTCCTTGGCCTCAGAAACGGAGGAAAGTCTCTTCCTGGCCCCATCCTTCAGTGTGATGTTAAGCCTCGCAGGGAAAAGTAGTGCGGGCTTGAAGCCCCGTTGGTAAAGTTCAGACATCACCTCTTGGTATTCCCTGCGCTGCTCCACTATCTCAGAAGGATAATCCTCGTAGATTGCAATGGGGGTCCCACGGTACTGCAGCTTGCCTCTCTTAGCTCTGGCCTCACGGATGATCTTATCTTTCTGCTGGAATCTGTGGAGCCTGATGACCACGGGTCTCGGTCTCTGACCCGGTCCTGGCTTGTTGGAGAGTGTACGGTGCGCTCTGTCACACTCCGGTGGAGACTCAAAAATGCTGTCACCAAGGACCTCAGCCAGAAGTTCCGAAAATAAGGTGGAGGGGTGAGGCCCTTCGATGGACTCAGGTAGACCAATGATCCTGATATTGTTATGGCGGCTGCGAGACTCGAGGTCCAACAACTTAGCTTGTAGCTTGGTATTATTCTCAGCTAGCTTAGCACACATCGATTCCAAACTTTCGATGCCAGCACGGTAGACTGCTCCTTCTTGCCCGATCTCTGCTGCTTGGAAGCCATAATCCAGCACCAGAGTGTTCAGAGAGGAATAATTATCCACCTGGAGATGGCCAAAGGCAAAACTATGGGGATTTAAAATAGTTAATGAATAAAAGTTACGGGAGGGAGCTAGATTCGACACTGCCTATTCCATCTTGCTCCACCGGAAGTCCCCGCCATTAGTCTTTTAATCCTATATATATTCTTAAAGTGATAGTAGACTGACTTAGTAAGTGGTTTAATGTGACTGTTGAAATTCAGGTCAGAGTCTATAACTACACCTAGATTTCTGGCTTTATCTGTTGTTTTGAACATTGCCAATTGAAGTTCAGCGCTGACTTTTAATACGCTCCTCCATGTGTCCAAAAACATTTACCTCAGTTTTATGAAAAGAGCCGATACGCAAGGAAGCAAAGGATGTAGACACAGATGCATGCCTGTATTGTAAGCATGTTTGTGTGTGTGTCTTGCCGTTTCATTTCAGCCATGTTGATATCATTTATTTAGTTTGGAGCCTCAACGTTACCAATCTGGCAAATGGAACCACCCTCTTTATGATATTAATGCAGGTACGCAGATCACGCAGATTGCGTGGGGCCTCACCTTGCGGAGTGGGCCTCACCTCGCAGAGGGGGCCTCATCTTGCGGAGGGAGCCTCATCCGAAGCGCAAATGAGGCGCACCTTTATGATTTATAATTACTGTAAGCACGCCACAGTTTCGCCGCTGCGAGGCTCCGGCACGTGCTCCAGTAGCCCCACCCACCCCACAACCCCCCGTCCCCCACCCGTTGACGCTCGCGACACAAGGGGCCTCATCACATAACTTTGCGTGGGGCCACAAGTTGGCCAGGGCCCTATATTAATGTCAGTGTTATTGTGAAATAGTAATAATTGTACAGTCGATGACGGTTGTTTTGTCATATCTACATTCATGTTACCATTTACTTGGCTTGAAAAGCTTAATAACAATTTTCATTTGTTTTGATCCCAGGAGGCTCATCCCCACCCTGAGTTCTATGAGAGAATCATCCCTACACTCAGACACAAGGTACAGTCCACCAAACTGCCCTCAGATCTGTCATCTCTTCATTCACAAACACATGACCTCAAAGTCAAATTGTGGCCGCCAAAGGGGATATTTCTGTGGAGTGACAGAACGTTAGAGCTACTGGTAACATTTATGGGTAATGAAAGCTGTATCTAATGCAGCCATTGCATTTGTTGAAATGTTTTGGAGGTGTTGAAGACGGATGTTTTGGAGTTTATGAAGACGTGTGGTGTCAGATATTGCTCCCTCTCTCCTCTCCTCTCAGGATGTGGGTCTCAACACTGACGCTGTGGTCTGCCACTTCCCCTCCTCCTGCCACACAGACAGTCAGGCGAAGTCTCTGGCCCTCCCCCTCCACCATCACTCCTCGAGGGGGGGCAACCAGGGCCAGTCCCTGTCAACCACCCATCAGAGTCTCAGGAACATCCAGGTCTGTTCCACCTCCTCAAACAAACACCCAGGTAAGATACAAAGCTACAGGAGCGTTTGATGCATGTTTAACTTGTTTTCAATCAAGACACGCAACCAGCGCTCCCAGAGCTAAACAAAGTTTGACTTTTGGAATGCAGAACATTGTGATTGTAACATGTCATGTTACGAGGGACAACCAATTACAGCTTTTGTTCCGTAAATATGGAGAAGTTATTCATTTTACTGCAGGTCTTTTGTTACACTAACTTTAAACTTTAAACTGCTGTTCTGATTTGACTAACCAACTTTACAAAAAAACACTTATTTAAATGTGCTGTTTTGTTTAATTATTTTTTTTGCTGGAGATAGGGTTGCCTGAAGAGACGGAGTGGAAGAAATGCAGCAAAGTGACCCATTTCTTTGCTGTGCTTGTTTATTGTATAATTATAGGCTGACTGCATACTGTTGTATTAATGACAAAGATCACACAAAGACAGTTTCTTCATAAGCTTTTTATTTGATTGGTGTCTGTGCTAGCAACCTTAGCAGATAGTAGGATTATGGTTACTCAAACAAATCGTCTTCAGAAAAAACTTTCAAATGAACTGTGAGTTTGCACGGATTACACTTTGTTTGGTACAGTAAATGGTCATTTCTGTTTCAGAGAACTGCACTATCTGTGGAATATTCCGGATCTCTGCCCACTGCGTCACCTGCCTGCTGGGGCTGTGCTCAGAGTGTGACCGGCTGTACCACTCCTACCCAGAGAGGGCCAACCACCGACGAACAGCTGTCTCTTCCTCGTTATCTTCATCATCATCACAAAACAAAAACAGTCACAGGTTAGCAATATAGAATATGTGCTAGTTCTGAATGCTTTCAGTCAAAATCAATTATTACTCAGCTTTGATGAATACTTGATTCTGAAGGCCAATCACGGCATTCTGAGGTCTATTATTTAAGATGATCTGTCTGATCATTTCAAAATCAACAAAATGATCCCTTACTTTTCTCTCTCTTCAGGATTCCTTTAAAAATATTTAAACTTTGATTTAAAGGTCTCAACAAGTGTATATGTCCGCCTCCTAGGGTTGAGGAGTCATTTTATTTTACTGCTCAGCTTTGGTTAAGTGTGTCCTTCCTGTGAATTAGACAGGAGGTTTTTTGTTAAACTATATCATAATTTTTGTTAGGAATAAAGGGAAATTAAATGCCTACAAATCTACATACTGTTTTCTATTGCCAAGACTATGCTTCCTTTCAGGGTTTATATTGCCCTCAAAAAGCTCAACCCATAAACATCTTTAGAACACAGTCAGTAAATGCTGACCACGGCAAAGATTAGTGACAATTAAAACACAATGGAAGTCAAAGTGCTAGAACTTAGTGCTACTGGGACGATGATATGATAAGTGAGTGAACAAAACCAATGTCTGGATGGTCAGTATATTCAGTCTATACAAATTAACACAAAAGTCTTACAGTCCCTCTTTCTGTTTCAGTTCTTCCACCTGGTGTTGCCTGCACTGCACTAAATTCAACTCTGTCCACAACGTGCTGTGTGAGGAGTGTGAGCGCCCTCGCTTGGAGTTGATCAGCTCTAAAGCAGATGAATCTCAGCCTGCCACTGTCACTGGTCTGTTTCTTCTCCTGGTGTATCTCCACTATCCAGTCCCACCTCCCTTATGTGTTATTTCGTAAACTGAGATTAACTCAAATAAAATAAATCTATAGCCTCTATCCTTCCCTTTCTTCTTCTGCGGTCACATTTGAAAAAGTTAGCCTTGTAAACTTGAAAAATGTTTGATGTATTGGTTAATGCTGTTCGTAATTTAAATTATGAAAGCAATACTCTATTTTAATATTGACACCTGCAGAAAGTGTTGAGTTGTATTGACAGCTAATTCTAATTAAGAAAGAGTGGAAAAGAAGACGGCCTTAACGGCCATTTTGAAAACTGTAATTTGTTCTTGTGTATGTGTGTTCTTCTCAGAGTGGCAGTGTAAGAGCTGCACCATGGTGAATGCAGCCAGCAGTATTCTGTGTGAAGTGTGTGAAAGACCGCGTTTAGCCACACGACCTCCAGTGACCCCGTCACACCCACCAATCACACCCCCTAGACCTCCAGCACCAGTACTGGGCATGCCCGGTGACCCAGATAGCCAGGTCAGTTAAGTGTGTGTGTGCGTGTGTACGTGCGTGTGCAGGTGAGGATCAGAAACTTGGTCTCCAGTTCAAATAAAAACCATTGTGTGTTACAGGGATGTAACGATACCAAAAACTCACGGTACGATAATATTGCGATAAAAAGTCCACGGTACGATATTTATCGCGATATTGAAAAATAAAGGAAAAAAATGAATTTATTTTTTGTAATTTTTTTTTTTACTTGAATTGTTTTTCTTTTTTGAATAATAAATCTGATTTGTGCAGCATTTTAGTAGGATAGTAGTATTGTAAAGTGTCAACAATATAATAATCAGACCCTGCAATAGAATAAATCAAGTTTCACTTTGGTTTTTCAAGTAACTCAACTCTAACTCACTCACTCAGCGTCATCAAGGTTATCTTTTAGGAATATGAGCATGTCCACATTTCCAGGTAGAAGCTGGGATGTTTGGGCGTTTACAAAATCCCCTGCTGTGGAAACAACTCTCTTGCTTGGTACTGATGTTGCTGGGACAGAGAGATATGCTTTGGCCATGGGTAACAGCAGTGGGTCAAACTGTGCATTGTCTCTCCACCATTTAAAAAACAATACCGTGTTCGCCAAGAAGGTGAGGCTTATTGACAGGGTGAGATATAAATACTGTTGGTACTTGTCAATGTCTCTAGGTATGTACCAGAGGTCGCGTTAACCGAATATTTTCCGTCTATGACGGATTTTTTTAATACATTTTTAACAAATCTGAAAGCAGTCCGTCATTTTGACAGATTAGAACAAACTCGGAACAGCGCCAAAGTTTCCCCGAAGCGAGGCTCCGGTGTTATGCCGTGTTATGCATGCCCTCCAAAAAGTAAATTATACCGTTTCCAAACCTAACTGTGCCGTACAAATCATTGAAATGTCTGTGAGTTTTGGCTTTACGCTGTGCACGCTCCCGCGAGGTGCAGCAGAACTGTCCCTCCCCCCCGTTGACAGTTCACGAGCATGCGCCCCCCCCCCGAGTTGTGTAAAGGCCGACGGGTCATTCTGGATTTTGACGGAAGTTTTACGATCCTGTCCGTCAAAATGACGGGCAGCGAAAAAGTCTAGTGCAACCTCTGGTATGTACATGTAGCCCTGTAAATACGATGTCCTTTATTGTCATCTGTTGTTTTATGTTCATGTTGTAACCTACTTGCTGCCATGTTGGACAGGTCTCCCTTGAAAAAGAGATTGATGATCTCAATGGGACCATCTGGTTGAATAAAGGTTTAAAAAAAAAAGAAAATTATTTAAAATATATATATATATATATAAAAAATAAAAATCGCGGTATATTTTGTCAGTCTCACGATGGTATTGAGACATTTATTTCCCGCGATATTCAATATATCGTTACATCCCTAGTGTGTTATCATGTTTGATCGCTGAAAGACATTAGAAACAATGCAGTAGAAAAATCTGCTAATTTAAAGGAAATCGAAACAAAATATCATGGGAATAACCAGAAAAGCAAGTCGTATAAAATCAATGTCTTACATAGCCTTCAGAGTGATTCTGCTCTCTGCAGCAACACTAGGGAAATGAATCCTCACTTCACTTGATCTGTGTTCATGAGTGCTACAGGATAAACACATCGACCTCTGATTAAAGCTGTCTGCTGACCAGCTTCTTCAAAGGTTCCTTGAAGAACAAAGGTCTTCAGACCCCCATCAGTTAAAGATTATGTATGTTGCAACATTAATAACAATAAAACACCTGGAAAATGTGGGCTCCCAAGGATTTTGAGCCTTGATATGCATGATCCTGTAAATACTCATTTTGTTCTCTAGTGTCTTTGTTGTCGAGTACCTTAGCTGTTTAAAGGAAAGCCAAAAAAGAGGAAATATTTGCACCACAGATAAATGACAATGAGTACCAACTAGAAAAAGGTCTGTAATGTCTTCAGAAAAAGTGAAAAGGTGACATATGTTAAATAATACTGAATAATTTGTTTATGTTTCAGGGAGTTGTATACATGTACATGTACAGTATGTCCTTTGAAGTGATTTTTCATGTGCTAGAATAAACTCTAACATATGAGATCACATGAGAATGTGTTTTCACAAGTAAATGAATATTTATACTATTTAATTTTACAATATGTAATAACAAGAGGAAAGTTTACAGCAAGCAAAACCTGTTTTAATGTTCATATTGGGACTCCACCATAAAGACTAAAGAGTCTCATTAATGCATTTTTGATTTCTCCGTTCCCTGTAATGTGTTATATAAACACATTATATAACACATCTTCCTTCCAAAATTAATGGAACACTGAAAACTAGTCTACAAACGGTGTGTTAACATTTTCGAACAGTCGGGCCTTCCTTATAGTTGTATTATAAAGTATATTTATGAAACAATCAATTCAGATTAATTGGATTTGTGAGCATATTTAAATCTTTGCGGAAATTTTTTTCGTACACAGTTTTAGGCACGGATATGAAAATGATGATGAATGTTCTGTTCTTTGTTTACTAAGTCTCTCCCTCTCTCTCTCAGTGGGTGTGTCAGTTCTGTACCTACCTGAACTACTCTCCTGCGACAGTGTGTGAGATGTGTGACCTGGCTCGTCCGGAGCCCGCTCCCCTCCCTGTGAAGCTGCGCCCCCCCTCTCCTATCAGACGGGTGCCGGCCCTGCCAATCAAACCCAAGGGCCCCACTCCTGAAGACCTGGACTCCTGGAGGCAGAGGCTGATGAAGGAGGAGGGCCTGAAGCTGATCCAACTGATCAGAGTGAGTCCACCATCTGTCTTTGTCCTCTCATCCAGAACACACTTGGAAACCATTCAAAACAGACACCTACACACTCCCACACTGTAGGGTCACTCTTTCCCCTTTTACAACAAACCGGTTCCAGAGCCGGTTCCGGGCTACAGCCTGATTTAGCTCTGGTTCTTCCCGTTTCCACCTCAGCCGAGCCGGGTCTAAGCACCGAAAACCGGTTCTTGGCTGACCCCACTCGGTGCCCGGCAAGAACCAAGAACCAATACTTCACGCTTACGTCGGAGGCGGGGGGCGGGATCAACCTGATCAACAACAACAAAATGCCGCAAATTATGTTCAGCAACACACACAACTACGAACCAGGATGGAATACCAGTAAATGCAAGCAGCAGTGGACCGCTGAAGAGATAAATGACCTCCTCGGGCTTTGGTCAACGTAAGAGGTACAGAGGAAGTTGGACGGCACAACGCGGTCTAAAGCTATTCTCCAGCAGTTGCAGCCAGAGTTGGCCCCGCTGAATACCACCGGACTCTGGAGCAAATAAGCAACAGACTAAAAAAACTCAAGAAAGACTACCGGGATCATTGTTGTTGTTGTCGATATGAGGGATTTTCGCGCAGTGTGGGTGTCATAAGAAGGCACTAAACCAGGGGTAGCCAACACGGTGCCCGCGGGCACTTAGTCGCCCGCAGGGGCAACGTGAGTCGCCGCGGGGCATGTTCTAAAAATAGCTCGCCAAGCAAATCCAAAATGTGAAAAATACACAAAACGAAAAAGGAAATGTAATTAAAAGAATCTACCCCATGCATAAAGGAAACCTCAATCATAGCGAACTCTATCTACTTACTGCAACTCTATATATATCTAACACCCCTCCCCCCACCCCACAATGAATATCGACCAATCACGTTCTTGCTTGATTTGCGGGACCAGCGTTGCAGTCGGGAAGAAAAGCAATGGGGCACCTCTCTGTGATTTTCCTTCTGGCAGAATCTACACAACACATCAGCCCCATTGAACAGCCTATCATGCCAGCCTATACAGCACATGAGGGGCAGAGTTTTACTGTGTGTGTTGCAACTTGCATATATATTAATGCACTTGACACACACACACGCATGGCCTAATTTAAACTGGGGACAGGTGTGTCCCCACGCATGGCATAATTTAAACTGGGGGCACGTGTCCCCCCCAACTTTTCGAAATCCCGTTTGTGTCTCCCCACTTTATAAATATGTTTCTTATTATTTTTTAACGCAAGCCGTCATCGCCACGGAGGAGCACACAGCCTCTGTGAGCGAGCGAGACAGAGGGAGAGAGAGAGAGAGCGAGCGAGGGAGCGAGGGAGAGCACACCTTTATCTATTTAATATAGATAAAGTAAGAAATCATTCCAGTGTGTACTATAGGACAGTAAAAAAAAAAAAACTGTTTAAAAGGGGAGTGATTAGTAAAATATGCATAAATAAAAAGAAATAATGCTAACTTGGTAACATAAGATAAGAATAAACAAGTTTAAGTTTAATTTAAGTTTTAATTTAATTTAAGTTTAATTCTAAAGATGTTTGGATTATTGAAAAGTATACAGCTCCCTTTCATCTGAGTGTTGAGAGCTGTATCCATACATTCATGTTGTGCTCAAAGTGCACCAGATTGATGCATTTCACTTCAACATTTAAAAAAAGAATCTTCCCGGGGGAGCATGTGGCGCAGTGGATAGAGCCTTTGTGTTGGGATCAGGGGGTCACAGTTTCAAACCCCACTGCAGTCAGCATGTCGTTGTGTCCCTGAGACACTTTACCCCAAATTGCTCCTGTGGGGATTGCCCACAGTATTGAGTATGTAAGTCGCTTTGGATAAAAGCGTCTAATAAGTAACATGTCATGTAATGCATGCCCCCGGACCCCCCGAGAGGAGGTGAGGTCCACCCCCAAATAAAGCAGGTTAACATAATTAAATTGAATACATGTTCTTTTAGTAAACACTGAAAACAGGTCCCACAGACCCAAACAGCACACAAAGGTTAAAGGTAAACATATAATAATGTTAAAATGTGCTAAATATATACACTGCAAACAAAAAAAGAGGAGTAAAAGTAGCTCACGACTTGTTTTATTTTTTGATAGTAGCCCTCCCTAAAAAAGGTTGGTGACCCCTGCACTAAACGTTTACGTGATGCAAAGGATGATGCAATGACACAGCTTCCCTCGAGCTCCGCTCGAGCTCTGAGCGGTGGAAACACAAGTGGCGCTACAGAGAAGAACCGGTTCAGCACCAGAAAAGCACAAGAACGGTTCTTGAACCGGATCCGGTTTGGTGGAAAAGGGGCATCTGAGTGTCCTTCTTTAAGGTGGAGGGTTTGAATACAGAACCAAGCTTTGAAAATAACCGACTTACCTCTCTCCAGTAGAAACAGGTCATAACTTTAATGAAACCATGGATTCAAATCATCCTCCCTGAGAAGAAAAAAATGAATAATACTGAAACTCCTACAATTCTTTAGCGCCATTTCCTTCCCTTGTAAACCTCTTCTCCTTTTAAGTGTGTTGTTTATGAGCGGATTGGTTTTTGCAAAAGTCCCTGTACAGTCAAATGAAGACGCTTACAGTTTTAGACTCACTTCTATATCACAATTATATTATTATTATCATATCACAAAATGTCTAGCTTACTTTGCATACTTTACAAGTACATGTTTGCACCTAACTACTAGTACACAGGTTGTTCCATTATGTTCCACATAATCAGCTAGGGTCCTTAACGCTTAACTTGAAGATGCAAACTGAGTGTGAGTAGGGAAGAAGAGAGGGAAGGGGTTGGCTTGGAATTGGTGTCTGTATTCTAGTGTTTCTGTCCTTTCTGTGTGTGTCAGGACGGGGAGAAGAAAGGAGTGAGTCCAGAGGAGGTGTTTACAAGCATGAGGGTAGCAGGAGACAGCAGCATCCTGCCCTGCAGATGGTTGAAGACGGAGCTCCCTCTGCTGCTGGACAACATCACAACGCTGGTGGCAACATCTCCCCTTTCAGTCAGTATGCCTCTCTCACTACAATTTAAGTCTGTTAGATCCTGTTAATGGTTTAATGTTTTTGCACAATTTAAAAACACGCAAACATACGAGATAACAAACGATTAACAGCGCAAGAAGAGTACAAAAAAAAAAAAATATATATATATATATATATATATGCCTATGAAATAAATTCTGAAATAAATAAATGAGGCAATAAATATGTATACATGTACATTTAAATAAACATTTATTTATTTCAAGAGACTTGTATTTCATAATGACACATTTTTATTTCAGGGGACTTGTATTTCATAATGACACATCTCCATTTCTTATATGCAAATGATGGTGGTTAGCTCACAGATCCAGACCAAAGCAACAGCACCACAACACTGACTCAATAGCTCTGGTTCTTCCTGTTTCAGCCGCAGCAGAGCCGGCTCTAAACACCGAAAACCGGTTCTTAGCTGACCCCAATTGGCTGCCCGGCAAGAACCAAGAACCACGCTCATAACAGTTTATGGCGAGTACGGAAAATGAAAGTTGTAACAAGCTGTAGCGCTGAGCAAAGTGACTAGAACGCAACCACACACTTGTAAAAAAACAACACACTTTATAAAGTCAGGCAACACTAACCAGGCTTCGTGTGATTCTGTTTATTTGTACCTTACTTTGACCATCCGTTCACTGTTATTGATCATTGTGGAGAGAGGCAGACGTGTTGTTTTGTATTATAGCAGCTATCGGATGGAATCAATACATGGGCTGCACAGGTTGTCGTGTCCGACTATCACAAGTAGAATCATAATGAAAAGGTAAAATGTGCCTGTAGAAAACGGCTTATGCCACAATAGGATAGCAACAAGTAGCCAAGATAGTCAGTTTAACTTTGGTTGCTGTTGCATAACTGCGGTCAACTCAGCCGTCTCTCGCGTTCGCTTGGTCAAATCAGAAGCTATTCATTTTTGAGTGTGCAATTAATAGAGCCTTTACGGTAATCGCTGTACAAGAGTAAAATAATGCATGTTTTTTTCTGCTTTATTTGCAATACAAGTCATAAGTTCTTAATAAAACTGACACTGTTTGACTCAGTCCTAGTTTGACTGCTACAATAAAATGAAGTTTTTACTGTGTACTTTTGGGGTAATACTCTCTCAAAGTCCCCTCCTGAGAACAAAATCATGCCACTTCTGTTATATTTGATGAGATAAAATTATTTGTATACATAAGTTTTTAATAAAATTGGTACTGTTGGACTCAGTACTTGTTAGACTACTACCACAAATACAATGAAGTACTTTTACTGTTGAGTAATACTCTGTCAACTTCCCTTCCAGAGTACAATAATGCATATTTTTAGCTATCTTTGATGAGATAAAATGATATTTTGCCATAAGTTCTTTATACAATTGGGACTGTTGGACTCAGTACTACTTGGACTACTCCCACAAGTACAATAAAGTATTTTTACTGTGTACTTCTTGAGTAATTATTTGTCAAACTGCCCTCCTGAGTACAATAATTCATGTATTCTGCTATATTTGATGAGAGATAAAATGATTTTTCTACATGAAATTGATACTGTTGGAGTCAGTACTACTTGGGCTACTCCCACAAGTACAATCAAGTGTTTGAGTAATCAACCACAGCACCTGCTCTGCCGGATATAGAGGGAACATGCAACACCAGTATGATTTTGGTGAAGTTGTGACTATCCTGGACAAAGATATAGGGGGGGTTCCAAATCTGGCAGCACCTGTTCTGCCGGATATGGAAGCCCCTCTTTAGTTTTTCACCTGCTGGGCCCAGAGTAACATGCTTTTGTGAGCACACACTAGAGGGGATCAGGCAACACCAGTGGTGACGGTGTGACTGTCCTGGACAAAGTTGTAGGAGGGGTGCCAAATCTGGCAGGAGAAATACCTGCTCTGCTGAACATGTTATGTAGAGAACAGTGCAGATCTTCCATATTGACACCAGGAAAAACCTAGTCTAAAATAAGGAACATTAATAGTATGATATAGGCACAAATATAAGATCAATAATACACTTCATTTTAGGACCCCTTTCAAAATATTCAATGTCACTTTAAAATAAAATATGAGTGGCATTACAATACAAAAATGTGTTGAGTAGGAAACCACAGAGGAAAATTACACTCAAAGGAGCAATTAAAGCGTGTGAAGCTAGTTTGAACAAATGATCTTTTCGGCTTGATTGAAAATAACACAGTGTCTGACATTATCATATGCTATATCATTACTGTTATATCATTGCTTACTATTCGTGGTTATCCAGTATCAGACACTTAAACAACAGCGAAGGTTTTAAGAAATAGGACTATACTCACAAATGACATCTTATCCTTTCATTGTCTGTTCTGTAGGAAGGAGGAACATAACAGACTACACTTAACAACGGAAGTTTGTTCCAATACGAAGATTGTGTCCTTAAAACGAGCCACCTCGCAATTTTATGCACATTATTTATTCAGCCGTTTGCTGTTTAATCTGATGGGAAATATATCATTCCAAAGAGAGAAAAAAGCTTACTAAACTAGGCGAACACTCAATACAGGCTATGACGTCACCTTTGCACGTCCCCGCGAACAGGGCTTCAATCTACGGCAAGCCGTCAACCTGCGCCACAACACCGGCTCCGCTGCGGATGAAACAGGAAGAACCAGAGCTAAATCAGGCTGTAGCCCGGATTTGGCTCTGGAACCGGTTTGGTGGAAAAGGGGCAGAACCAGTTAAGCACCAGAAAAGCACAAGAACGGTTCTTGAACCGGAACCGATTTGGTTTATTGGCAGTTTGCAAACCACTTACTGGAGTGTGAAACAAGAGCTATTGAGTCAGTGTTGTGGTGCTGTTGCTTTGGTCTGGAGCTGTGAGCTAACCACGCCCCGTCATTTGCATATAAGAAATGGAAATGTGTCATTATGAAATACAAGTCCCCTGAAATAAATAAATGTGTCATTATGAAATACAAGTCATCTGAAATAAATACATGTGTCATTATGAAATAAAAGTCCCATGAAATAAATAAATGTATATTTAAATTGTCATGTATACATATTTATTGCCTCATTTATTTATTTCAGAATGTATATCATAGGAATATTTATATATATATGTATTCATTTAATTATTTATGTATTTATTTATTTATTTAATTTTGGCTTGAATGGCATTCCATACAGATCTGTGTTCCCCTGAAATGGATGGAAAATGTAGCTCAAATTTTTAAGTTCCTCTGTTTCCTGGTAGTGATTAGGCTCGTTTGAGATTGTCACTACCCGATCTGCAGCCCTGCCCGATCTGTACTGCGCATGTGCAAGATGGTCCGCCATATTTGACAACTATATACGGCAACCCAAGTAGGACACTTGACACAGTGGCTTTTGGCAAAGCACAAAAAGAAAACTCGAGAGAGATGAGTTATTATTATTACAACGTGACTTCACTATTATTTAACAACTCTTTTTATTGGGTTATTTTATTTGGGGTTAAGTACATTGTCAGAATAAGTGAGAAATGGATTTAACTTCTGTTAGACAGCTATCATACTGAATACATATTTACTGTGAATGTATTCAAAAATGTATGGCATATAACGGAAGTTAAATCCATTTCTCACTTATTCTGACAATGTACTTAACCCCAAATAAAAGAACCCAATAAAAAGAGTTGTTAAAGGTGACCTATCATGCTAAATGCACTTTTGTACGTCTTTTATACATGAACATGTGTCCCCGGTGTTCCAGGGAACTCACCAAGTGTCAGAAAACACAACCCTCTCTCTTTTCCTCCATACCCAAATCTCTAAAAACGGGGCTGCAACGGATCTGATACAGACTGATACAGATTTGAATTATTTTCTACGTCACAGAAGTGGTGGTCCGCTTAGTGGTCAATTCTCCACCTATCAGGGGAATGAGAGGTTGGGCCACCGCCGGCCATTGCTGCTCGAAAGCGCTGGAGACGCTGTAGTACATATGCCAGGCCTGTAAGTGGCGCTGTAGTCTGCAACAAAAGCAGCGAAGAAGACTTCCCGCGCATGGTTGCCATGGTTGCCATGGTTGCCCTTCTGTTTATTCTCCGCTGTGGCTCTTTTTCTCCCTCCCCGAGGCAAGCGTTTGCTCCTGTAATTCAATGCAATCCCTCCCCGTCGAGGCAAGCACTGTAATTCTCTCCGGTTAGTCCACCAGCAGATGACAAACACCCACCTCTCCGCCTCTTCCAAGGAACGAGGGGACCGTGCGTCAGAGTTTCAGTTTGATTTTTTTTCGCCGGTCAACATGTCCGTTAAAGTTGAAATCTTCCGGACAAAATTAGAAAAGTGCCGGTCAAAGGTCTTCTTTGTTATTTATTGAGCTTTAAAACAAATGAATAATGACTCTATATAATCATATATAAGAATAAAACACGGAGGACTATATACTTTATATAGGTATGGCCATACAATATATTTTTCAAATATAGCATGATAGGTCACCTTTAAATAATAGTGAAGTCACGTTGTAATAACAATAACTCATCTCTCTCGAGTTTTCTTTTTGTGCTTTGCCAAAAGCCACTGTGTCAAGTGTCCTACTTGGGTTGCCGTACGGAGTTCTCAAATATGGCGGACCATCTCGTACATGCGCACTGCAGATAGGGCAGGGCGGCAGATCGGGTAGTGACAGAGATGAACGAGACCGACGCAGACCTGCGCAATTGCGACCGCCGTCTTGCTAGTTCGTTGCATGATGGTTAGTCATTTTGTCCGACTTGCTCTGGAGGCTCGACTGCATGAGACGTTGAAATCTCGCGGGACAAAGACGCTGGCAGCCTTGAGAGCGAGGCGGAGTAGTTTCTCTCCACGAGCTGCAGAAGCTAAATGCTTGATGGGAAATGACTCGATGGGAAATGACTCGCTCGTATATCTAGCTGATGATCACCAGCACCCCGTGCTGCTGATGAAACTCTCCAATTGGCTCGGCAAAAGTTTGTTGTTGTTTTGTGTCAGTTTTACGTCGCCACTTACATTCACATTTTTCATCATTGTTCCACAATGTTTATCATCATGAAATTAATATCTATATATTTTAAACTATACACCTATACCGTTTTCATACTTTATATATCTTAGCATATTCATACACTGTTCATACTGCTCATAGGCTACTGTGTATATCTAGTGTATTCATACCCCTCACTGTTTATTCATCATTCAATTCATTCTATTAGGGATGCTCCGATCGCCAATTTCGGGGCCGATCGCCGGAATCAGTATCGGCCGATCGCCGATCCGATCGCCGGAATCGGTATCGGCCGATAGCCGATCCGATTGAGTGGGCGGGGCCTAAATGGAAGATTTAAACATCACTTTAAATCTTCCATTTAAAGTGATGTTTAAAACTCAGTTAATGGGGCTCATTCACTGGAGCTTCCACAAACAACAATCAACTTAATTATTACATTCAAATTATGTACATTATTCAAGTTTACATTCACTTTGGAGAATAACACGGGAGAAATTAGCGGAAGCGCTCTCTTTTCCTCTCTCTCTCCCCCTCTCTCCCTCTCCTGACAGCCTGTCAGTATCTCATGCAGCTCACTGATCCAGTAATGAGTGACCCGACAGTGAAGAATAAATATATTTATAATAACTAGTTTAGCTAGTTCTAGAGGTAGATAAAATAGCTAAGTGTGTTAGGTCTAACTCTTGTGTGTTTCGCTCCGCTTACCGGTCCGGCGGGCGGAGCTGCAGGATTTCTGCTTCACACACGTTGCATACCGCTATTTTACTGTCTTTTTCGGACACCTTAAAATAATGCCAGACTGGTGAAGCCATTTTGGCGAGCTTGTTTTGCCGCACACAGAGAAAAGTGTCATGTATTTACGTCATGCGATCGGCTCTCTCGATCGGCATGTTTAGAGAGCACCGATCGATCGGTAGAGAGTGAGTATCGGCGGATCTCAATCGGTGACCGATCGATCGGAGCATCCCTACATTCTATATTTTATTCTGTAGATTGTGTACATTACTTTTCACTTTACTGCTTTTTGCACTCCTGGTTAGAAGCTAAACTGCATTTTGTTGTCTCAGTACCTGTAATCCAGTGGCTGAAGCACACCCCAGGATAGCCAGAGCACCCACTAAGCACCCACAAGAAATGTATGTGTCTTTCTTTTTTTTTATGTGTGAAATTCATAATTTGAAAAAGGATTGATTCGAAAACAATATGCTACAGTACAGTACAAGTAGCCTACTTCTGGGTCTCTGTGTTTCATTCAAACTCTGCTCTGTGTGTGTGTGGCAAGAGCCATTTTGTGTGTGTGCACGAGCAAGCGAGAGAGAGCGTGCACCGGTACCGGAGATCTTTGTGGTTAGCATCTGGTGCTAGCTACGCTAACGGATACAAGGAGCTTTTTCAACAACAAGGTGGAGGGAGAACTCTCACCTGTCACACTGAGAGGCTTAGATAACCTCAGTTTAGGTGAAGTAAAGGACTCTCAATGTTTAGATAGTTAACTTTAATCTCAGTGGGTCTCAAAACGGTTTGGTCACGATTAATATAAATAAGTATTTCTGATATACATTATAGGTATAAAAAAAAATAAGAGCATAAATGAAAAACAGGTATGAAATACTATATGACAGTAAAACAAGAATACAGTTTAAGAGGGGAGTGATTTGTAAAGTGACTGCGTACATGATTTTGATTTTCCAAAGCCAAATACCACAAAATATAAAATATGCGTGTTACGAACTCAGACACTTAGGATGTAGGACCCAATTGCACGACCCGGGAGACAGAGGTAAAGTATTTGTAAGATACTTTATTTTCCAAATACAGCATTGAACAACAAAAAAGGTAACTATCAAATCTCTAGCCGAGATGACAAAAATAGAGAACAAAAACTGAAAGCGCTCACGTAGTGAGGAATCAAACTTTTTCAAGAGCACAAGGAGCATAGACCTGACCATAGCAAGAGACAATACGAACTGATGAGGAACACTGGGAGACAGGGACATTTAACCACATGACAATGAGAAACAGGTGTGAACAATCAAGGGCGGGACTGACGCTGATTAGCACAGGAGACACAGAAAGGATGCCAGGTGAAAACAATCAGGAAGCCTGGAATGAGAGATAAATGTTGAGTGAGAAAACAAACATAACAATGAACCTCTCTAGCATTTCTGTCGGTGCACAACAGTACCCCCCCCCCCTCTAGGGCCGACTCCTGATGGCCCAGGCTGATTGTACAAATTGTGGATAAGAGTCTTGTCCACGATAAATGAAGCAGCTACCCAGCTTCTAGCCTCAGGACCATAACCCTCCCAGTCTACCAGGAATTGCTTCCCCCTCCCCCCATTACGGACCTCTAGCAGCTTACGGACCTTGTAAACCTCACCCCCTTCAAAGAACTGGGGCGGTGGAGGGGGCTTGGAGGCGGGAACAAGTGTGCTCTCACACACTGGCTTGATCTTACTGACGTGAAACGTCGGATGCACTCTCATAGTCCTGGGGAGTTGCAAGCGTACAGACACCGGGTTGATGACTCTGGACACCGGAAAAGGACCCACAAATCTCGGAGCCAGTTTCTTTGAGGCAACATGGAGTGGTAAGTCCTTAGTGGAAAGCCAAACCTTTTGGCCTGGTCTGTAGGAGGGAGCGACCCTGCGATGGACGTCTGCAACAGCCTTCATCCGAACTGAACTTCGGAAGAGACTGACGAGCACCAGCCCAAACTCGGCAACAACATCTGATCATGGCATGAGCCGGTGGAACCATCACCTCTTCCTCGTTGTTAGGGAAAAGCGGAGGCTGGAAACCATTGACACAATGGAATGGAGAGAGACCTGTGGCTGCCGTAGGAAGAGTATTGTGGGCAAACTTGACCCATGTGAGGTGGTCACTCCAGGTGGTCTGGTTCCGGGAGACGAGACAACGTAGCGTAGTCTCTAGTTCTTGGTTCAGACGCTCCGACTGTCCATTTGACTGAGGGTGATATCCTGATGACAAGCTGACGGTGGCACCTATGAGTCGACAAAACTCCTTCCAGAAAACGGAAATTAATTGTGGACCCCTGTCGGAAACAATGTCATCAGGGAATCCATGGATCCTGAATACGTGATTCATCATGACCTCTGCGGTGACTTTGGCAGAGGGAAGCTTGGTCAATGGGATGAAGTGAGCCATCTTTGAAAATCGATCCATCACTGTTAGAACTGTAGTCTTGCCTCTGGATGAAGGAAATCCTGTCACAAAATCCATTGAGATGTGTGACCAAGGACGTTGGGGAATCGGCAGCGGCTGGAGCAAGCCCATCTTGACTTGAGACGAGGTCTTATTACACACACACACCGGACAAGCCGCTACATACTCCGCCACATCCTTCCTCATGGCTGGCCACCAGAAACGTTGTTGAATCCTGAACATTGTCCTTGTCACTCCCGGATGGCACAAAAGCACAGATGAGTGAGCCCAGTGGATGACCTTGGAGCGAAGAACCTCAGGAACAAACAGCAGATTGTTGGGACACTCGCTAGGTGCTGGATTCATGACATTCGCCTTTTTAACGTCCGACTCCACCTGCCAGGAAAAGGCTTCGATCACACGGTTAAGTGGAAGGATGGTCTTGGGCTCTACGGCAAGTGGTTCTGGATCGTAAAGACGAGACAAAGCATCAGGTTTTTGATTCTGAGACCCGGGACGAAAAGTGAGTGTGAAGTTGAACCTACTAAAGAATAGTGTCCACCTGGCCTGACGGGAGTTGAGACGCTTAGCCTTTCTTATATATTCCAGAGTTTTGTGATCTGTCCAGACTAAAAACGGCTGCTCTGCCCCCTCTAGCCAGTGTCTCCATTCCTCGAGGGCAGCTTTTACAGCTAACAGTTCCTTGTTTCCCACGTCATAATTCCGCTCTGCTGTTGTCAACTTCTGCGACAGGTAAGCACATGGATGCAGCTTGTTGTCTTCTACAGAACGTTGAGACAGTACTCCTCCAATTCCCTCATTGGAAGCATCAACCTCGACCATAAACCGGCGCTTGGGATCTGTAATGGTGAGTATGGGAGCTGATGTGAATCTCTCTCTGAGGCGTTGGAAAGCGATGTCCGCCTGGGGAGTCCACTTGAAAGGAACCTTAGGAGAAGTCAGAACATGCAGAGGGGCAGCAAGAGAACTGACATTCCTAATAAACTTCCTATAGAAGTTAGCAAATCCTAGAAACTGCTGAACCTTCTTCGTGGAGTCTGGTGTGGGCCACTGGGATACTGCACTGATTTTAGCAGGATCCATTTGGATATGATTAGGTGAGATTATGTGTCCTAAGAAAGACACCTCTTCTGTGTGGAACTCACACTTCTCTGCCTTGACATATAGCTGATTCTCAAGCAGTTTCTGCAAAACCTGGCAGACATGGTTAACATGAGATTTAGCATCTGGGGAGAAAATCAGAATATCATCCAGATACACAAACACTGAAATATTCAAAAATGCCCGCAAAACCTCATTTACAAAAGCTTGAAACACAGCCGGTGCATTGCATAGTCCAAAAAGCATTACTAGGTACTCATAGTGACCACTCTGAGTGTTGAATCCTGTCTTCCACTCATCCCCTTTTCTTATTCTAACCAAGTGATATGCATTTCTTAAATCTAGCTTGGTGAATATCTTGGCAGTTTGAAGCAGTTCAAAAGCAGATGACATGAGTGGCAGAGGATAGCGGATCTTCACCGTAATGTCATTTAGTGGACTGTAGTCTATGCAAGGTCTCAGAGACCCGTCTTTCTTTCCCACAAATAAAAATCCCGCTCCGGCTGGAGAAGATGAAGGACGGATAATCCCTGATTTGAGTGAAGAGGAGATGTATTCGTCCATTGCTGCTCTCTCAGGTCTCAAAATCGACTAAAGTCTCCCCTTGGGAATGGGGGCTCCCGGTAAGAGATCAATGGGACAGTCAAAATCTCTGTGAGGAGGTAGCGACAGGGCTTTGGACTTGGACGCTTCCTTTAAATCATGGTAACAGGGAGGTACCTTCTGTAGATCAGGATAGTCAGGGTGATCAATAATGATTCTACTAGAGTCTGTTGGTGCATTAACAGGTTGTGAAAGTTTACACCTGCCAATACAATCCTCTCCCCATTCCTTAATTCTCCCTGAACGCCAGTCAATGTGAGGATTGTGGGTCTTCAGCCATGGAAACCCCCAAATAATCGGGTGCTGAGCCGACTCGAAAATATGAAATTGCATGCTCTCTGTATGGTCCTTATTCACAGTAATCTGAATGGGCTCAGTGCAATGGGTAACTGTGAACAACAAGCGGCCGTCTAAGGCACTGGCATTAACAGGCTGAGATAGCAGACCAGTCTTTATTTCTAGCTGATTGACTATGCCCCAGTCCATAAGGCTTTCGTCAGCCCCTGAGTCTATTAACACACCCTGGTCAATGGCCTGATTGTTAATAAAAATGTTTACCTGAATAACAGGTCGAGGAGGGAAGTCCACGGGAAACTTGCTCACCAGCGCCCTCCTTTTGACTGGTGAGCACGATCTTTTCCCTGGCATGAAGCGAGTTGATGATCCGGCTGGCCGCAGTAGAAACAGCAACCCTCCCGTAGATGGCGCTGCTTCTCCTCCAGAGAAAGCCTGGTTCTTCCCAGCTGCATGGATTCACCGGAGTCATTCGGAAGTGTAGTCCTCCGACGGTCCGATAACATGGGCTGGAAATCCTCAGCTGGCGGCGCGACCCTCCGAGACGAATCCTGGAAGCTGGGAACAACATCTCTGTTGCGTCGAAGCTCCCTCTCTCTTTCCCGGAGACGGTTATCGATCCGGATGGCCACAGCGATGAGGGATTCCAGATCCCGGTGTGTCTCCAGTGGAGCCAGCTGGTCCTTTATCGGTTCCGAAAGTCCCGTCATGAAGGCGTCACGAAGAGCCGGAACATTTCATCCGCTGTCCGCTGCTGCTGTACGAAACTCGATGGCGGTTGAGCTGACGTATTTGAAACAGTCTTCTGCTGGCCTCTGTAGCAGGCGATGAGTGGTAAAAAATGCGACTCATAGTCTCTATGAAATCGGCCAATGAGTAACATAGTTCGGTGTCTCTAGACCATTCTGCAGTAGCCCAGGCTGCAGCTCTTCCCGTTAAGTGAGACACGATAAACGCCACTTGACCCTGGTGTGAAGCTGACCGTTGAGCGGCCCGACCAAGCAAGGAGGCAGAGGCAGAGAATTCAAATATAACCCGGTGTGGGCATTTATTCATCGCTGTGGTACAGGATATACAGCCTCAATATCGCTGCCCAGGTGAACACAGTCACCAGCCACAAGGATCTCACCCACACTAACAGCCTCCAGCAAACAGGAAACACAGAGCCTAAATACACACCCACTAATCAGCAATTAGACACAGGTGAGGGGGGAGCAATTAGACACAGGTGGGGGGGGGGGGGGGGGAGGAGGAGACAACACAGGGCACCAGGTGAACATCAGGAGTAACAGAAAGAACGGGAGGGGGAACACTTTTCAAAATAAAAGACGTGCAATATACAAAGCCCGAAGCCGTCAGTCCACAGTGACGAAGCCATCTTCGTCACATTTCCTCCTTCCTCTCCCGAAAGAGAACAGTACCTTATTCCTGCGACACTTATTGATCTTGGCCATTTTGCTCTCCTCCATGTGTCTCCACTCTGCCCGGTGTTTCTGCTTCCCCTTGTGCCGCATGGTTTCCTCAGAGGGGGGCGTGAAGTCGGAAGGAAGCTTCCCTTTCTTCCTCAACTCTTTCTCCCGCTCCTTCGCGATGGTGAAGGGGCGGCCCTGATCTCAATGCACACACATTTCCCGTGCTTTCCAATAGTTTAAAATAGTTTTATTCCACTGTTAAATAACCTGTTCAATACAAACATGCCACTTGTAAAGATTAAATAACATTTATATGAACTGATATTTGTTTAGTAAGCTTATTAGAGGATGTTCCCTGAAAGATTGTAAAATCTCAAGGAAGATGTCAGACTTAGTATATTTGTTAATAATTACATACAATCAGAGATGGAGTACTCGAGTCCTGGAATCGGACTCGAGTGCCAATTTTCGGGACTCGACTCGGACTTGTGCACTGATTGGCGCAACTCAGACTTGGACTCGTGAATTCTCGTGCACGATGACTTGGACTCGGACTCGTGAATTATGGCTTACGCTGACTTGGACTCAGACTCGTGATTTTTTTCCCCCACGATGACTCGGACTCGACTTGTAGCCTACATTGACGCTCCGACTTGGACTCAGACTGGAGCCAATTTTCTCTGGAGTCTGATGTCCTCTATCCTGGCGTGTGCACCTGCGAGGCGAGTTCACTACTGGGCCCCGCTATTCCAGTCTAAAGATGTCTAGAGACACACCCCGCATCGTGCAGTATGCTTTCACACATTCTGCTTCCATATTGGAAAAGAGCAGCGCAAAATGCTCGTTATGTGGAAACAATATTGAAGAGAAGGCTCCGTAACACATTACTCTAAGGATCGAGTTCAGACATCTAGGCTGTCTTGAACACTATCATCAGAGTAACGTGATCTAATCAATACATACAGATTCCGCTGATAACACGAAAGCACATGGCTACTTAACATGCAGAATGACATCATTGTGCATGCTAAGTAGCCATGTGCTTTCTGGGGCTCAATCTTTAGGTAAACCGATTTAACCGGTAAAAGTTCCTTCAAAATAAGAGTCCCGATCTTATTACTATCAAAATAAAAGTGCAAAACGAAAACTTTACCATAGGAAAATATTGGCATACAAATATAATCACTTCTCTAAATGGTAACTCATTTTAAATATAGTATATTAATATTAGTAATAAGCTTTATATTTGTATAGCACCTATTACAAGAATTGTAGCCAAACTCGCTTCACAGCAGTTCAATAGACAGATTAGTATAACATGACAGGATACAAGCAATGTAGAGGAGCAGCTACATTTCAACACATATACGTATCCACAAAGATTAATACATGAAGACTTGTGAATCGGACTTGACTTGGACTCTTCTTAGGTGACTCGGACTTGGACTCGGACTCGAACACAGGTAATGATGACTCGGACTCGACTCGGACACTCCTTAGGTAACTCGGACTCGAACACAGTTAATGATGACTCGGACTCGACTCGGACACTCCTTGGGTGACTCGGACTTGGACTCGACTACGACTCTCCCTTGGTGACTCGGATTTGGACTCGGACTCGAAGAGTGGTGACTCAAGAGTGACTTGGACTCGTGAATTGGTGACTTGACTACAACACTGCATACAATACATGGAATTTGTGTGTGTTACAAGTGAATCTGCGGCCCCCTGGTGGCCAGTACATACATTATGTGGCCCCCACCACCATCCAAGTTGCCCATCCCTGCCCTATAGGATGTCAGGTCCACCCCCCACTTTTAAAAAAAAGAGCACTTTACCCCTGCACACCTATGTACAATGAGCTGATTATCGTGCCTTCATTGTAACAGTCACGGTTACACTGTGTGGGGAGTGTTGCAGTAGAACATTCAACTCTAGCACCCGGGACATTAATGGGAAACCCTAAATGTTTGAGCACCCTCTATGAAACGTCAAGCTACCCCACAGCCAAAATAAAATATCTGGCGCTGTCACTGCTGTAATCTGTGCAATAACAATAAAGTTGAATCTAATCTTGAGCAGGAACACATGTATTTACTTAGTACAAATCTGACATTAATGATTAAACACGTGTGCATTCTTTATAAATGCAAACCGAGTCAAGCCAACTCCGAGTTGTCCGACTTCAGGCGAGCTTTTTGAGACCTCCCCCGGCTTCAATCGGCTATTCTCGTCTACTTTCGGGGCGAGCTGCAGCTCATCTCAAACAAGCCTAGGGTTGCGGTCGAATAGTCCAAAAATCAGCTCCTAACGTCTATCCCAGGGGTGCCCAACCAGTCGATCGCGATCGACCGGTCGAGATTCCCAGTCGATCGCGAGATGTGTCTAAAAATAGAACAACAATATTCTGTTTTATCGTTAATGTCCTATAACATAATCTTCCCGTGCCAAAATAATGCACTTGAACGCATCAAAGCTTTGTGATTGGCCGGCGTGACCCCATGTGTCTGGGCGTGGCTGTTGGGCAGTGGGCACTATTTCGCTGACGTTGTCCGTGACAACAGGAGTGACAGTCCGCACACACACAAGACCACAATTATGGGAGAAGCAAGAAAGCCCAAAATATATAATTTTCACTCCGAGTGGGAGGATGATTATTTTTGTATCTATTCCAATTCAAAGTCCATCTGTCTCATCTGCAATGCGAGCGTGGCTTTATCGAAGAAGGGTAATTTAGGAGCGGCATTTCAAAACAGTGCACAAACGCTACGAGACGGAATTCCCTCCTAATCCTGCCCTACGCTCCAAAAGGGGAGGGGCCTGAAAGGACAGCTAAATGCACAGCAGTCCATGTTCACCAGGCCCAACAACAAGCGCAAGGCTGCTACCATAGCATCTTATCATGTCAGTCACGTTCTTGCGAAACACATGAAGTCTTTCAAAGACGGCGAAGTTGTGAAAGAAGCATTCCTGGAGGCTGCCGACGCGCTTTTTGGGGACAGTAAAAATAACAGTAGCATTTCAACAGGTTTTTGATATAATAAAAACTCAAGTTAGATACCGTTATTAATCAGCTGTAAGTTTTAGTTTGTTTGAACTTATTCATTATAATTATTGTATAAAATGGAATAAGAATGCAAACTTAAATTGATTATAGTCTATTATCAATTCAGGTTAAGAAACTAGTGTTGCTTGCATCCTATTTTAAAGGCATTTATTTTGATACTCTACTAAAATGCAACAAAAAAGGGTTTGATTCTATTAATTTCGTCTTTTTTATTGCACTGTTGCAGCAGATTCCTGTGTAGCTTCAGATCTGAGTTGTCTTATTAGTAAGCCTCATTTATACTTTTGTAGCAACACTATTTTTATATAATGGCAAAGAAAGGGTTCAGAGTCTTTTCTTTTTCTCTGTGTCATATGTGGCAGCACTGTTCAATGTGTCTTGAATACATCACCCACTGTAGTGTGACGTGTGAATAAACTCCAACTCTGTATCAACAACACTGTTGTGTAACTTCAGTTAAATACTTGTATGTGTGTAGATTAGAAAGAGGTAAGATAAAGGATCTGCAGTATTTTATGAAGTATTAATCGTACAAAGGTCAGTTTTATACAAGTAGAAGTGTGTATTTACCTGGTAGTAGACTGTCAGTAATGGCTACGCCTCTCTATTTGGACTGGTAGATCTCGGCAGACTGGCAACTTGGTTCAAAAAAGGTTGGGCACCCTTGGTCTATCCCTTGACCTCTGTGTGAAATGTCACGGGGTTAAGGGATAGTGGATAGGAGAATTCAAAAGGACTTAGGAGAGGAGACTGCGGTACTTTAGAGAATCGACTGCACTTTCACTATCCGACGTGTTTATGATGCTCCAGCGGACGTCATGAATGTGCGTCTGCTGCTGTGGGGAAACTATGGAAACTACAGTTTTCTATACAGCGGACTACAACATGGATGTTTAATAAGAACGAGGGACTACTGTAAACTCATCTAGAGACTCTGCACCGTGCTCTGATGCTGTTGCTTTATGCTTTATGAACGTGGACAACAGAGAAACATATTCTTCATGACCAAAGTTGGAATTGAAATAAAAAAGGAAAGTGAAACGTATGCTCGTCACCCTCTCCCTCCGGTCTACATTTCACAAACCCCACACAGCTCCGTAAAGACCGTGAACTGTTGACTTTATTTGATAATTTCAGTAAAAACTAACGTTCATATTTCTCTTTTTGATTATAATACTGATGAACGTTCAAAACAAAGCACTTTGGCAACTTACCACATACGTTTTAAAAAGCTTAATAAACACCGTAACTTTCATGATATAATTTCTCGGTCATAATCGTTTGTTTCCGTGAACGGCCGAATGTTGTGTGACGGCAAATTCTGCAGCTGCAAGGCATTGTGGGGCAGCATTTTCTCCTCTCCTTTCGTCAAGGGAGGTCCAGTGGTTCCTAAGCTAAAGGAGGTTATAAAGGAAGTTTGAAACCTCCTTTCCTATCATCTAGAGCAGGGGTTTTCAAAGTGTGGTAAGGTGAGCCTCCCCTCAGAGAACATAAGAACAGCCGCGCCCCCACTCCCAATTATTATTGCTATTATTATTATTATTATTATTGTTGTTGTTGCTATAATGCAGGGGCATTCAATTGCATTTCAAAGAGGTCCAGTAAGAGAAAATGTCATTATATACAGGGGTGCACATAACTTTTTTGCCCTGGTTCTCAAAGGAGCACCTGGAGATATTGCTTGGTGCTCATCCTTAAAATGAAATAAACCGTAACTTTTGAAGGGGTCTTGACTTTATTTGCCAGACACACGGCACTGAACACACATGCAGAGGTGAACACAGAACACACATGCAGAGGTGAACACAGAACACACATGCAGAGGTGAACACAGAACACACATGCAGAGGTGAACACAGAACACACATGCAGAGGTGAACACAAGACAACTTTAGCACGACCAGTAATCCTACAAGCTGTCATCACTACCCTCCTGACTGTTCTCCTCACTGTCTTCCTCTCTGTCAGACATGGTAGCTGATGATGTAGGCCTACTTATTTCTCTCTGGTTGAGTCTGCGATTAGCTGCTGGTTTTGGGTCGAAAGTCTCTGTTGTCATCTTAGAAAAGTGGATGTAATCAAATAAGTATGTGAACATAACCAATAACCTACCATAGCCAATAACAAATTAATGTAACTTATTTTATTTATGTTGTTCATTCATATCTTATTTTACCTTAACATTTATTTATTTATGCATTTTTTTTTATCTCTCCAGTTTTAAAGGATATTTTTGGTTACTGTCCTATAGTATACATTGGAATGATTTCAAACCTGTTTATCCCAATAATTATAAAGGAGTGCCTTGGAAATATGTGTTTACATAAATTGTGACCAAACCGTTTGAACTTAGACTAAAGTGAACTATCTAAACACTCAGAGTCCTTTACCTCACTGAGCTGTAGTATCAGCCTCTCAGTCTGACTGGAGAGGACTCTCCCTCCACATCATTGTAGAAACATCTTCTTCTTATATCCGTTAGAGCAGCTAGCACCAGATGCTAATAACAACAGCGCCGGTACCGGTGCACCCACCCTCTCTCTCTCGCTCACTTGCATTTTGGCTGTGAGCTGCGGGCGCCAGATAAGCCAACATCCCCCATTTTCATCACTTACAGCGCCCATCGTACAGGGCAAATGAAACGTGTAACCGGGGTGAAAAGGGTGTTACATTTACTTAATTATGAATATTGTTACATCAAGGCCGAAAATTAGGATGAGCCCCAACGGTCAAAAATGTTTTTTTCCCTCCCAGAGCTGCCAGCGCAGCGCCTCCACAGATCTGGCGCCCTTGGCGAACATCTATTACGCCAGTGCTACGGGCCGGCCCTGAGTTCATATCATAGGTTCATATGCAACTCGCAAATATATTTCTCTCTCTCTCTCTTCTCTTTCCTCTCTCCTCTCATCTCTCTTTTCTCTTTTCTCTTTTCCCTTCTCTCTCTTCTCTCTCTCTCTCAATGTTGGTACGCAAATGCGCCTTTTTTCAAATGACACGGTGCTCTTTTGTTGGCAGAGGTGCGCATGCGCACCAGTTATGTGCAGCCCTGATTATATGCTCTGTTTTCGCTGTCTACCTTTCTTGAGCACGCCATTTGAAATGACTCCGACTGTTTCTCTCTTCTTGTCTCGTCTCTGTGTGTGTGTTTGAATATATCGTGCTGAGTCCCAGTCTTCTCTGATGTTACACTGCAACCTGCCTGTGAGACAGAGTCCAACCACACACTCTGTCTGTCCAACACATGAGTAGTAGTAATGATACCGCTTTCGTCTCATTAGTATGCATAACAAGTGACAGGTGGACACGCCCCCAATTATGCAAATGAGCTAAGTCCCGCCTCCCATTGTTCAACATCCTTTGATGTGGGGGTGAGGGGTCATCACCCGTAGGGGTGAAATGCCCCCCTGTGTAGCACCTTTGTTCGAGATCCTTTTGATGTGTGTTATGTGAAAAGCCCCCGGGCTAGCGCCTTTGTTGTCTAATTCTTTGATGTGTTGATTAAGTCTCTTTGAAGCTGTATTTTATGGCCCCCCTCAGAGCCCTTTTGTTGTCTAATCTAATTATGAGTCTAATCTAATTATGATGTCTAATCTAATTAGCCTTTGGTGTTTGCCCTTTGATGTGAAGTGTTATAACAGGCCGGTGTGACTTCACACTGGTGTGCTATAAACCTTTGATGTTAATCTAGGTGTCTCTTTGAAGTTATGTGTGTGAGACTGTGTACCCAGCCCCCCTCCCAGCCTCCCCCCCCTTTTCTACCCCTTCCGGGGATATGACGCAACAAATAGTGGGGGGGGTGGAATTAGGTAGAAATACGCTCAAACGAAATAACAAGACAGCAATTCCATTTACCCAGTCACCTTTTCAAAAAAGAAAAATGGCAAGAGACGCCTCGAATGGGGTTTAATCAGCCTGTGACAATTTACAGCCATCCGTCCGTAGCGTCAGTCAAGAAACGAATGCAGCAGCAGTGCGGGGGTCAGACGCCTAGTCTGTGCACAAACTTATCTCGTGCCCTCTTTTGGTCATGCGCGCATTCATGTGTGTTGGAGGAGGGGCTCTGTGAGGAAGTGGCAGATTTTCCCCCGGTTTGACTGCAAAAGACTCACTTTTTACAGAGGGCTCCGCCTCCCCCTCAACATAACAAGTCCCGCCCTCCTCACCAGATCATTTAAAAGTAAGGGGATGGAAATAGATGAAAAAATAAATACGCTCAAACTAAATACAAGCCAGTCATTTCCACTCATCAAGTCACCTTTCAAAAAAGAAAAATGGCCAAGAGAACCCTAGATATGGGTTTAATCAGTGAGACGCCTGTGACAACTTACCGCCACCCGTCCGGAGCGCCAATCAAGAAACGAATGCAGTATCTGGGCCGGGTTCAGACGCCTCCAGCCGAAGAACTTCATGAAGAATGGCGATGTTTGGGGTTATGTATTCAACTATATGGCGAATGAACTGCATTTCTACAATCTGAAGAATGGAGAAACGTATGGACCCCGTAGTGTTAAAGCGACACTGACCTCAACAGATTGGGCTGTGTTAACTCTGGTGTCCTCCAGAGATCTCCACGCAACCACTGTATCGGAAGAAGTAGTGCATCAAGAAACAGGCGTGGAACCCGCGGTGTACAAGATATTTGCAAAGAAACGCAGACAGAGTGCGAGATCAAAGAAGAGTTTGCACCGCTGCCCCTCAAGGTGGAGGAAGAAGAAGGAGATATTTCCCCGCCGCCAGAAGTGAGAAGAGTCCTGACAAGCACCGTCTGGGAAACTAAAAGCGGACCATCGGGGCGATGGTATTACCGCGCAAGCCGTATGGTGACGCTGGGGAAGGACCCCTCTGATGATTTTGTTTTGGAGTATTTCAACTCTACATGCGGGGTTTTTCAGACATCCTTGCGGGTGCCTCTGACTGCTTGGCTGAAAATGATTGATGGAAAAGCTACAAAGCTTAAAGAACTTTTTAAACAGAGTCAGACATCGATCGACATTATACTGGTGAAAAAGACTCTCACTTTTGCAGAGGCCTCCGCCTCCCAATCAACATAACAAGTCACACCCTCCTCACCAGATCATTTAAAACTATGGACCCCCTCAAAGAAAAGCAGTGTGTTACCAATGTAAAAAGAGCGTCAGGGGTTGTCTTACGAAAATGTGTTATCTCTGTATCAAGATGATGTGTTTAAAAATGAATTTTGTGAAAAATACCAACTGTGTGAGAGACGTCATAAAGACACTCATTTTAACCACAGTGTTTGTTCTCTACAAATGTTTAAAGATTGTTACAAAATGTAAAAAATAAAAAGGTCTGGAGACTAAATTAATTCAGGTGACTCTGTCTTTATTAGGAAAACAAAAATATAATAAAAATGGTTTAAGGGGTAAATGTAACCATCTTGGACTTAATAGTCTAACAAAATACTTTATCTGAATACATTTTTTCTTTTTTAAACGCACTTTTTGAAATTATTTATTGTTATTTCAGTGGAACAGTCCAGTTTTTGTTAACATCAATGCTTGCGCTATGACTGACATTGATATGGCTGACATTGATATGTATCAACCTCCATCTACTCCATCCGAGTCTCCAGGGGAATCAACAACTTGGCATTCATTCGGTTCAATACGGCCATTCGGGACGCTCTACAACCGGGGCCTCATACGTCACATATGGTGAAATAAGATATTTGCGGTAAAAAGCAAATAAAACGCAGACAGCATGCGAGATCAAAGAATTAGACAACAAAGGCTATACATTGTGTTACTAAGATACTTTTAGACACACTTTGGCGTATGCAACACTTGTTCAGTTAAACAAGGTTTTTCCTTTTCTGATAACCTTACATATTTTAGTTATTTTCTGCTACCAAGATACTTTAAGATACACCTTGATGTACGCAACACTTAACAAAAGGGTATAATATGAAGTACTTGGTAAGGAAGGGGTTTTTCTTTAAGGCCCTGTCACACTGTCCCGAAATTGACACCCGATGGACACACGAATATGGAATTGTGAATTTCGCACGAAGATGGCCCCGAACCACACACGAAGGCAATATTTACATTACATTTAAGACATACAACTGCAATGAAAGTACCAAAAACAATTATGTTACAGTACTATGATACTGTACTGATATCTTCAGACTTTGTTCTTTACTTTATCCGTCGTTATATGTAGAAAATATTACGTTTTCTCCGTAATGTTGTTTCCATAACAACAACAACTTCCTGTCAACTGTCCTTCAAAATAATATATTATATCCTTTTTAGTTTCACAGAACACAAATTGGGTTATTTACATAATATATTTACATGATTTTGTTGTGCAATAAAACAACCCGATGGACACACGATAAAGGAAATGTTCAAATTCGGCTGTGATCGTAGCAACATCGGGCCATTCGTGAGGGCATCTTAAGCCATCGTATGACCGCCGGTGGAGTTTCTCAGGCTCCGGCAGCAACTTCGTGAGCGGTGGCAAAATCTTCAGGTTCAGGTTCAGGTTCAGGTTATTTATTTGTACCCGTAGGTAGATTCTGTTTGCAGAGAAAAAGACAAGGGTTCCATCCTGACACTAAAAATAAACACAAACAACAGACACATCTCTAATAAAGGACTAGTAAAAGTACAGGTACAAGTATACCCTGCTCAACCAAATCTCAAAATATTTTAAGAAGGAAAACACTAGTACAAACATGGACATTCAAAATTCACAATTAAATAAATAAATAAAAATAGGCATCTGTGTGACGCTCCTATGATGTGTTAATTTGTGCAATAGCTGCTGGGATAAAACTGTTTTTATACCGCTTCGTTCTACTCCTTGGGACGAGTAACCTCCGGCCCGAAGGAAGAAGCTTGAATTCTGAGTGCAGAGGGTGGGAGTCATCGTCTAATATGGAGCTGGATAACCGCTGTAACTGCCTGAGGTACAGGGTCTCCAGGTTTAGCTGTGGCTCACCAATCAGTCTGCTGGACCACTTTATGATCTGACTCAGAGAGTTTCTGCTCTTTAAAGTCAGGTTACCAAACCATGACATTAGTGAAAAAGACAGAATTGACTCGATAAAAGCACGATAAAACATGATCATCATGGTTTTGTAAATGTTAAAATAGGACAATTTCCTAAGACAGTACAAACGCTGGTGCCCCCTTTTGCACACAGCTTCACAGTTTGGATCAGAGCTCAATTTTGAGTCAATAATTGTCCCGAGATATTTGTATGATTGCACAAATTCTACTTTCTGATTCTGGATTGTTAAGACTTCATGTATTTGGGGCTGTCTTCTAAAATCAATGATCATGTCCTTGGTTTTGCTTATGTTCAGATGTAGATAGGACTCCTCACACCACCTGACAAAGTCGTCAATGACAGGGCCGTGGCTGGTCTCATTGTCCTGGAGCCTACTAACAATTACAGAGTCATCTGCATACTTTAAAATAGTCCTATTTTCCCACCTACTTTGACACATATTAGTGTAAAGTATAAATAATAGTGGTGAAAGGACACATCCTTGTGGGGAGCCAGTGGAGGAGCTGACTTGATCAGATAAGGTCCCATTCACCCTCACTCTTTGTGTCCTATTGGTTAAAAAATCAAGAATCCAGCCCATAAGATTATTGCTTATTTCAAATTGTTCTAAAAGTCTGCCTCTTATTGATAAAGACATTTTCACGGATGATTGGAGGATCCAAGGCGCTTCGGAGGCTTTTCTTCACAATCTCAAAAACTGCAGACGCCTCAAGGAGAGACTTGAAAAGATCCATGCCGAGTTGGATGGAGAAGAAGAAGCCTAATAACCAGCAGTTGACTGAAGCCAGGGACTTGTTCGATACATTGACTTTTTTCTTTAAAGTAAAATAAAAATGGGAAACTACTATGCAAAACGCTCTGTATATATTGATCAGAATGTAGTCAATACCCTTTTAATAAGTGTGGTGATGAGGACGATTGAAAACAGAACGAGTAGTGACCCCTGTGCAAGGGCGCCGGAAGCGGGGGGGCCAGGGGGCCATTGGCCCCCCCACTTTACGGCCCTGCATGCCCCACATTTTCGCAGCAGCGGACGCCGCGGAACACTGTACACATCCCGTTTCAATAATTCCCCTCTACTCTAAAGTCGCATCTAAAAAGAACGCCATCTGATCTAGCTGTGTATATTTTGTTATTGTTGATTGTTATATTCAATCTCATTAGCTACAGGCATTTTTGAAGCTTGTAAAGGGAAGAACACAGCTCGCCTCTCACTCGCCACTCTGCTCTTCTACAGCGCCGCTTCCTCTCCCTCCGCTGACATTATGAATGTAAGGCATAGTAATCATAGATAACACCGCAGGGTCCGTTACAGTTTGTTTTCATCTGATTTCAAATAAACAAAGTCTTGGCTTTCAGAATATTAAACTTGTTTCGGCAAATTCAGATGATAAATACAACTTTGAAGCTTTTAACGGCATAATTACAAGCGGAGAACGGAGTAACTTGACGTCACAGCAAGCATAACAACAGCCGGTGTTTCTCCTGAGAGTTTTCCCCGGGAAACAAACGCAAAAATACACAAACACACACACGTGGTATACACACACATACTCGCGAGCTCCCCCCAGACCAGTAATCCAAACGAAAATATCTTCCCTCCGTACTACTTTGATCATTTGCTCCGCTAATAATCAATCAGATCGATCCAGAGAAGAGGAAACTTTAAAGGCCTTTTTCTCAAAATGATGACTCGGTGACAGTCATTATATAATGTGACATATTTTGCTTAATATTTGGAGTACAAAAACAATCCTGATATCATTAGAAAGCTAGGAATCTCCTCTTTCCAACAACTCAAAATGTGTCTTTGGATCAATGCGACTGATTTCGACATAACAGGAAGAATATGTACATTGTAATCCAATCAAATAGGACATTGTTACACCATTTAAATGTATCCATGTACATTACAACCAATAAAACAAAGCTTAGATGTGTTTATTTGTTACGTTGTTTACGTTATGTGTTACGTTGTTCAGTGTGTGTCAGCCGTTAACCTGGATAGATAAACTTGCAAACATGTCAGAAGAACCGGCGCATAAGAAAACAAAATACAGTCAAACTAAGCTGAAATTCAACAACTTGAATGTCACATCCCTGACATCTGCACCTCCGGAGCCTGGTCCTTCAACCATAGAGCCAGCTCCAGAGCCTGGTCCTTCAACCATAGAACCAGCGCAGCCAGATGAACCCCAGCAGCAGCTCTGCGGCCGCAGAGGCTGTCAAAACCGCCGCCGCCGGCATCATTGAACCGAAACAGGCTGGTTCCGACTGCATGGAGGTTTGTTGTCGGGACATTGTGACGGGCAAATAAAAGCTTATTTGGGCAAAGAGAAAGGTACTTCAACGCAGAATGGTACAAAAACAGAGAGTGGTTAATTATTTGCAAAACCACTAAACGAGCCTTCTGTGAAATATGCAGATGTGATGCTGTCAAACGGCTTGTAACTTTCTCCAAATGTGGAGATGACAGCTTTGTAAATACCGAGTTAATAACTGGAACTTTTCACAGAGCTTACTTCAGTCAAACACCAGTCAACATTCAGCTTGTCAAACAAGAGCAGCAGGAAAAAAGAAGAGATGGAATGAGCAACTGCGCTGTCATAATGTGTGGGCTGGTCTGTATAGTTTAATTTACAGGAAAGGAGTGAGCAGAGGGTTGAGTTGTCCATTCTTGTTCTGTTTTCTCTGACTATCTTCCTCCTGAAGACCCTCTCAGACTTTCATTTGCTCGCGCTACTAAAGAGACACGTTACCATGGAAACCAAACAATGGTGTAGCTGTATTGAAGTCCGAGTGGAAACAGTAACATTTGGTGCGTTATGTTAGAATGAAACAAATCAGATTTAGTCAGAAATCAGGAGAAATGCGGGATAAATATGATCCCGGGAGGAAAACGGGAGTCTCCCGCGAAAATCGGGAGGGTTGGCAAGTAGGCTATGTCACATACACACGCACTTTTTGCCCCCCCCCACTTCTGAAATGAATCCGGCGCCGCTGCCCCTGTGTAAACAGAATGGCTGAAGTTTGTAAACTGGAAGACATTTTGGATATCGTTTGTTCTGGCAGTACTATTCCGGGTCATTGGGAAATGATTGTAAACGAAACATTTAAAGTGGTCCTGGAATCTTCATTTTCCGAAACATTCTATAACATTATCTCAGAAATGAAACAAACATCAAAAGTGTATCATGTGCTCTCAGTGTATGCTCTGTTTGTAGATGTAATGCATCTTTGTGTAGAAAGCAGCATACACATGAATATTCTGACTGAAGTGAAAAAACTCCATCACGATATCTCCAGTCATATGGGGAATTCTAAGCTGGAGACGGTCCTGCGGATGTTGCAATCAGTATAACTATTTGATTTTTGTGTGTGAAAAAATAAAAAAGTGTTTTTTTACATTTAAAAACTGTTGTCTTCATTCTAGCAAGGGGGACGTGTCTGATACATGTGTATTACAGTCCTTCTTTTTTGTGTTTTTCAGTGTTTTTCTGTGTGTCTGTACACACAAAGCACAAATCATTTAAAACAAACCCTGAATCAAATTTAGAGAGGACCATTAAGAGTCAGAATCTTAAGGAAATCTACTAATACAAAGTACTTCATTATCTACTTTTCAACTTTTATACACAAAAGTGTATCTTTCAGTAACTTTCTCAGAGAATTTAAGCATAAATCTGTCAAATGTTCAAAACAGCCTTGCTTCACTGAAATAGCTTCAAAATCAAAAAATGCCATTAAGAGTCAGATGCTTTACGGAATCTACTAAAACAAAGTACTTCATGGTAGTGGTCAGCTTTTAAACATAAAAGTGTATCTTTCAGTATCTTTTTGAGAGAATTAAGCGTAAATCTGTCAAATGTTCAAAACTGCCTTGTTTCACTGAAATAGCCTCAAAATCACAAACTGCCATTAAGAGTCAGATGCTTTTACGAAATCTAATAAAACAGAGTACTTTCTACAGATGACTCCTCCCACTCAACGCAATAAGTCCCACCCCACTCAGCAAATCATATAAAACTAAGGACCCCCACTAAGACGACCGTTGAAAAGTAGCCATGGATATGAGAAAAACCAAGTCTGATGTAGCCTCCCCTTATTATCACCAGGATAACGGATACGGGCTTAATGACTGGATGTTACAAAGTAGGGGAGAGGATGTTCCCGAAGAAGAGCTCTCCTCTATATCATATCCATGTAAGGTCTTCAGGACAAAAGAGGACCATGATAACATGACATATGAAGAATATCTTTCTTTAAAAGATGGTATTATAGATAACCTTTATAGAAACAGTATATCTCATACCACACGCCAAGATCGCAAATGACATTTAGCAGAAAAGAAAAGAAAAAGTAAAGAAAAACGAAGAAAAAGACAAATGAAAAGGAGAAGAAAAATGAAAAGCAAACGCAGAATGCGAATGAAAAGAAAAGTGACCATAGGACGGAAAACCAAAAAGACAAAAAGAAGGAAGGTGAAAAGAAAAAGGAACAAAGTAAAGACATTTCAACTAACTATAGAGGATGCTGATGGTGTTGTAGAGCCATTACCGGATCATAATAATCTTATAGATCATCTCCGTGTTTCATTGACAGTGATCGGTTTATCGTTCAATTCACATTGCCAAAGTAGATGTTTAGGGGTCTCTTGGAAGTATACGAATGCATTTTTTATATCAGATAAATGCATTAACATCACATGCAAATTCTCTATCCTTTCACCCGCAACGATTATAATCTGCTTTGCTTCTTCTTCGGTTTCACCATTATTAGCTCTGAATGTAATCCTTTCTGGGGCTTCTTGTGGTCTGTTGAATACCTGGCGTAGGATTTGTTTAGCTGTAAGGACTGGTACCATATAATTGTCTTCAAAAGCTTTGTCTATGTCGTCACACGTTTTGGCATATCCTTCGATGTAATGACAACCGATACTAGAATAGAGATCCTCCAACAGTCTTTTAATGCATGTTCTGGCACTGTCGCCAATTTGGGCAATTCCATAGTATCGTGCTTTTTCTCTCATTATATTGAAGCAAAGCTCTGCCATTGCTTTTGGTATTTGTTCAACACATTCGCAGCAGTCGGTTAGCGGTAGATGATCTATAAGATTATTATGATCCGGTAATGGCTCTACAACACCATCAGCATCCTCTATAGTTAGTTGAAATTTCTTTACTTTGTTCCTTTTTCTTTTCACCTTCCTTCGTTTGGTCTTTTTGGTTTTCCGTCCTATGGTTCCTTTTCTTTTCATTCGCATTCTGCGTTTGCTTTTCATTTTTCTTCTCCTTTTCATTTGTCTTTTTCTTCGTTTTTCTTTACTTTTTCTTTTCTTTTCTGCTAAATGTCATTTGCGATCTTGGCGTGTGGTATGAGATATACTGTTTCTATAAAGGTTATCTATAATACCATCTTTTAAAGAAAGATATTCTTCATATGTCATGTTATCATGGTCCTCTTTTGTCCTGAAGACCTTACATGGATATGATATAGAGGAGAGCTCTTCTTCGGGAACATCCTCTCCCCTACTTTGTAACATCCAGTCATTAAGCCTGTATCCGTTATCCTGGTGATAATAAGGGGAGGCTACATCAGACTTGGTTTTTCTCATATCCATGGCTACTTTTCAACGGCCGTCTTAGTGGGGGTCCTTAGTTTTATATGATTTGCTGAGTGGGGTGGGACTTATTGCGTTGAGTGGGAGGAGTCATCTGTAGAAAGTACTCTGTTTTATTAGATTTCGTAAAAGCATCTGACTCTTAATGGCAGTTTGTGATTTTGAGGCTATTTCAGTGAAACAAGGCAGTTTTGAACATTTGACAGATTTACGCTTAATTCTCTCAAAAAGATACTGAAAGATACACTTTTATGTTTAAAAGCTGACCACTACCATGAAGTACTTTGTTTTAGTAGATTCCGTAAAGCATCTGACTCTTAATGGCATTTTTTGATTTTGAAGCTATTTCAGTGAAGCAAGGCTGTTTTGAACATTTGACAGATTTATGCTTAAATTCTCTGAGAAAGTTACTGAAAGATACACTTTTGTGTATAAAAGCTGAAAAGTAGATAATGAAGTACTTTGTATTAGTAGATTTCCTTAAGATTCTGACTCTTAATGGTCCTCTCTAAATTTGATTCAGGGTTTGTTTTAAATGATTTGTGCTTTGTGTGTACAGACACACAGAAAAACACTGAAAAACACAAAAAAGAAGGACTGTAATACACATGTATCAGACACGTCCCCCTTGCTAGAATGAAGACAACAGTTTTTAAATGTAAAAAAACACTTTTTTATTTTTTCACACACAAAAATCAAATAGTTATACTGATTGCAACATCCGCAGGACCGTCTCCAGCTTAGAATTCCCCATATTACTGGAGATATCGTGATGGAGTTTTTTCACTTCAGTCAGAATATTCATGTGTATGCTGCTTTCTACACAAAGATGCATTACATCTACAAACAGAGCATACACTGAGAGCACATGATACACTTTTGATGTTTGTTTCATTTCTGAGATAATGTTACAGAATGTTTCGGAAAATGAAGATTCCAGGACCACTTTAAATGTTTCGTTTACAATCGTTTCCCAATGACCCGGAATAGTACTGCCAGAACGAACGATATCCAAAATGTCTTCCAGTTTACAAACTTCAGCCATTCTGTTTACACAGGGGTCACTACTCGTTCTGTTTTCAATCGTCCTCATCACCACACTTATTAAAAGGGTATTGACTACATTCTGATCAATATATACAGAGCGTTTTGCATAGTAGTTTCCCATTTTTATTTTACTTTAAAGAAAAAAGTCAATGTATCGAACAAGTCCCTGGCTTCAGTCAACTGCTGGTTATTAGGCTTCTTCTTCTCCATCCAACTCGGCATGGATCTTTTCAAGTCTCTCCTTGAGGCGTCTGCAGTTTTGAGATTGTGAAGAAAAGCCTCCGAAGCGCCTTGGATCCTCCAATCATCCGTGAAAATGTCTTTATCAATAAGAGTCTGGTCGATCTCAGTAATGAAGTCGGTGAGCCAGAGTCTTTTCAATAACGCGTTGTAATTGTTTCTGAAGTAAAAATCGGACATGTCATTCAGGAAATCGTGTTGCCTCTGGCCGGGGTGACTGACTCGGCACACATTGCATATTTCTTCTCTTTACCGATGTATCACCCTCTCCACAATATCAACCAACACCGATTTCACTGTGTCCATAAACAGAGACGTTTTGGCCCAAGGAGCAAAATCAGCAGCAGTAGTATTGCAAGATTCGGGTGTCCAAAATGGTGGTGATGATGGTGGTAGTCCAGGAGTCTGTTCCTGGCTGCAACTCGCGGGGGGAGTCTTGGTTTTTCTCAGCTCCGTGTCTAGTTTACAACGGTCGTCTTAGTGGGGTCCTGTGTTTTAGATGATTTGCTGAGTGGAGGGTGGGGTTTATTGCGTTGAATGGGGGGAGTCATTTATAGAATTGAGAGTTTAAAAAAAAAAAAGTTCTTTAAGCGTTGTAGCTTTTTCATCAATCATCTTCAACCAAGCAGCAATAGGTCAACATTTAAGAATAAGTAATAGTTTGTCGATATTTTACGGAAAAAGTCAAAAAAGTATAGTTTGTCAGAAATATGGAAAAGTCATTGTGTACAAATAGTATGTTGAAAATCAAAAGAAAGAAAACTCAATTCATTACAAATTAATGAATATTTTACCCTGTTCTAAAGTTTTTGCACCCCTTAAAGAAAAACCCCTTCCTTACCAAGTACTTCATATTATACCCTTTTGTTAAGTGTTGCGTACATCAAGGTGTATCTTAAAGTATCTTGGTAGCAGAAAATAACTAAAATATGTAAGGTTATCAGAAAAGAAAAAACCTTGTTTAACTGAACAAGTGTTGCATACGCCAAAGTGTGTCTAAAAGTATCTTAGTAACACAATGTATAGCCTTTGTTGTCTAATTATTTGATCTCGCATGCTGTCTGCGTTTTATTTGCTTTTTACTGCAAATATCTTATGTCACCATATGTGACGTATGAGGCCCCGGTTGTAGAGTGTCCCGAATGGCCGTATTGAACCGAATGAACGCCAAGTTGTTGATTCCCCTGGAGACTCGGATGGAGTAGATGGAGGTTGATACATATCAATGTCAGCCATATCAATGTCAGTCATAGCGCAAGCATTGATGTTAACAAAAACTGGACTGTTCCACTGAAATAACAATAAATAATTTCAAAAAGTGCGTTTAAAAAAGAAAAAATGTATTCAGATAAAGTATTTTGTTAGACTATTAAGTCCAAGATGGTTACATTTACCCCTTAAACCATTTTTATTATATTTTTGTTTTCCTAATAAAGACAGAGTCACCTGAATTAATTTAGTCTCCAGACCTTTTTATTTTTTACATTTTGTAACAATCTTTAAACATTTGTAGAGAACAAACACTGTGGTTAAAATGAGTGTCTTTATGACGCCTCTCACACAGTTGGTATTTTTCACAAAATTCATTTTTAAACACATCATCTTGATACAGAGATAACACATTTTCGTAAGACAACCCCTGACGCTCTTTTTACATTGGTAACACACTGCTTTTCTTTGAGGGGGTCCATAGTTTTAAATGATCTGGTGAGGAGGGTGTGACTTGTTATATTGATTGGGAGGCGGAGGCCTCTGCAAAAGTGAGAGTATTTTTCACCAGTATAATGTCGATCGATGTCTGACTCTGTTTAAAAAGTTCTTTAAGCTTTGTAGCTTTTCCATCAATCATTTTCAGCCAAGCAGTCAGAGGCACCCGCAAGGATGTCTGAAAACCCCAGCATGTAGAGTTGAAATACTCCAAAACAAAATCATCAGAGGGGTCCTTCCCCAGCATCACCATACGGCTTGCGCGGTAATACCATCGCCCCGATGGTCCGCTTTTAGTTTCCCAGACGGTGCTTGTCAGGACTCTTCTCACTTCTGGCGGCGGGGAAATATCTCCTTCTTCTTCCTCCACCTTGAGGGGCAACGGTGCAAACTCTTCTTTGATCTCGCATGCTGTCTGCGTTTCTTTGCTTTTATTTGCAAATATCTTGTACACCGCGGGTTCCACGCCTGTTTCTTGATGCACTACTTCTTCCGATACAGTGGTTGCGTGGAGATCTCTGGGGGACACCAGAGTTAACACAGCCCAATCTGTTGAGGTCAGTGTCGCTTTAACACTACGGGGTCCATACGTTTCTCCATTCTTCAGATTGTAGAAATGCAGTTCATTCGCCATATAGTTGAATACATAACCCCAAACATCGCCATTTTTCAGAGTCCATTCTTCATGAAGTTCTTCGGCTGGAGGCGTCTGAACCCGGCCCAGATACTGCATTCGTTTCTTGATTGGCGCTCCGGACGGGTGGCGGTAAGTTGTCACAGGCGTCTCACTGATTAAACCCATATCTAGGGTTCTCTTGGCCATTTTTCTTTTTTAAAAAGTGACTTGATGAGTGGAAATGACTGGCTTGTATTTAGTTTGAGCGTATTTATTTTTTCATCTATTTCCATCCCCTTACTTTTAAATGATCTGGTGAGGAGGGCGGGACTTGTTATGTTGAGGGAGAGGCGGAGCCCTCTGTAAAAAGTGAGAATCTTTTGCAGTCAAACCGGGAGAAAATCTGCCACTTCCTCACAGAGCCCCTCCTCCAACACACATGAACGCGCGCATGACCAAAAGAGGGCACGAGATAAGTTTGTGCACAGACTAGGCGTCTGACCCCCGCACTGCTGCTGCATTAGTTTCTTGACTGACGCTACGGACGGATGGCTGTAAATTGTCACAGGCTGATTAAACCCAATTCGAGGCGTCTCTTGCCATTTTTCTTTTTTGAAAAGGTGACTGGGTAAATGGAATTGCTGTCTTGTTATTTCGTTTGAGCGTATTTCTACCTAATTCCACCCCCCCCACTATTTGTTGCGTCATAGCCCCGGAAAGGGTAGAAAAGGGGGGGGAGGCTGGGAGGGGGGCTGGGTAGACAGTCTCACACACATAACTTCAAAGAGACACCTAGATTAACATCAAAGGTTTATAGCACACCATTGTGAAGTCACACCGGCCTGTTATAACACTTCACATCAAAGGGCAAACACCAAAGGCTAATTAGATTAGACATCATAATTAGATTAGACGTCATAATTAGATTAGACAACAAAAGGGCTCTGAGGGGGGCCATACAATACAGCTTCAAAGAGACTTAATCAACACATCAAAGAATTAGACAACAAAGGCGCTAGCCCGGAGGCTTTTCACATAACACACATCAAAAGGATCTCGAACAAAGGCGCTACACAGGGGGGCATTTCACCCCTACGGGTGATGACCCCTCACCCCCACATCAAAGGATGTCGAACAATGGGAGGCGGGACTTAGCTCATTTGCATAATTGGGGGCGTGTCCACCTGTCACTTGTTATGCATACTAATGAGACGAAAGCGGTATCATTACTACTACTCATGTGTTGGACAGACAGAGTGTGTGGTTGGACTCTGTCTCACAGGCAGGTTGCAGTGTAACATCAGAGAAGACTGGGACTCAGCACGATATATTCAAACACACACACAGAGATGAGACAAGAAGAGTGAAACAGTCGGAGTCATTTCAAATGGCGTGCTCAAGAAAGGTAGACAGCGAAAAAAGAGCATATAATCAGGGCTGCACATAACTGGTGCGCATGCGCACCTCTGCCAACAAAAGAGCACCGTGTCATTTGAAAAAAGGCGCATTTGCGTACCAACATTGAGAGAGAGAGAAATAGAGAGAAGAGAGAGAAGGGAAAAGAGAAAAGAGAAAAGAGAGATGAGAGGAGAGAGGAAAGAGAAGAGAGAGAGAGAGAAATATATTTGCGAGTTGCATATGAACCTATGATATGAACTCAGGGCCGGCCCGTAGCACTGGCGTAATAGATGTTCGCCAAGGGCGCCAGATCTGTGGAGGCGCTGCTCTGGCAGCTCTGGGAGGGAAACAAATAGTTTTGACCGTTGGTGCTCATCCTAATTTTTGGCCTTGATGTAACGATATTCACAATTAAGTAAATGTAACAGCATTTTCACCCCGGTTACACCTTTCATTTGCCCTGTACGATGGGCGCTGTAAGTGATGAAAATGGGGGATGTTGGCTTATCTGGCGCCCGCAGCTCACAGCCAAAATGCGAGTGAGCGAGAGAGAGAGGGTGGGTGCACCGGTACCGGCGCTGTTGTATGCATACTAATGAGACGAAAGCGGTATCATTACTACTACTCACATGATCTGCAATACACATGCTGCAGCTGCCCAGCTATACTCACTGTTTGTAAAAGTGCAGACAGGCAGGCAGGTAGGCAGGGCTGCACCGTGCTCGGCTCCTCACAACTCTTATTATTCCTGGGACAAATTGTTATTTGTTCTTGGAACCGAGTTTTGCTACCCAACCTTGCCACTGTGCTACACGTTCCGCCGGCCCCGTCTAACAGTACAGAAAGTGGCGAGATGCATTTCCTTAGGAATCGACAAGTAGAACCGAAAAATGGGCAAAAAACGTCACTTGTCCGTCGGACACTCAATGGAAAGATGTATTTGTCCGATATTATAAATAACACGTACCGGACGATCGGACGTGTGCTTTTTCGCACACTGCATGTTGCCGCTTGCATAAAGTTAGCTGAAATTAACCAGCTAGATTTCACTGTTTCTCGTTATTTTTTTCTCACGCTGGGCCTCCCCTGAAGCTCTCCGGCGCCCCCCAAGGGAGGTGTGCCTCACACTTTGAAAAACGCTGATCTAGAGCATAGTTCAGTAACAGACGGGCCGCGGTCCGGATCCGGACCCAGGCGCCGGACCTATAATCAATACATTAATAGGGGATTTAAATGTTGACGATGCGATTCTATTTTAACTGCCGACGACAGGGGTCGAAAGAGACGAGTTCACACCGGGCACGATGCAATGTTTGGGGGCGGCGCTATTACATGTAAAGTCAATGCAGAGACGCGGACGGACGCGAATTTGCTCCGACGGCTCGCATGAAGCGGTTGATGCGAATTCCGCAGCGCAATTAAGGCGATCGAAGGGGGCCGCGTCAAACGCTCAAGTTCAATTTTTTTCAACTCGAGCGTGAAATCCGCGTGATGCGATCTCTCTATGGAGCTAATTTCCTGCCATAACTCCACAAACAAACTAAACAGGTTTTACAAATGCCTCATGATTCACTAACAAACACAATGTGGTTTGCAAATACAAAACACCATCTACAAACTAATGCATTAAGTTTTGCAAAGAAAAAACCTATCTATCAAACAAACACATAACATTTTTCTAATAAATCATGTTTCAGAGACAAATTCAGCATAGGTTTTACAAGTAGGCCTACACAAAATTTGTTTACAAGTACAAACATTTTTCTTCTCACGGCGGAATATTACTGCCAAAAGTCACGTGACTCACTCATGTGACTTTTGGCAGTGTCCCAGCGATCTGGGTCAGTGTTATAGTGATAATATTATAAACAAGGTGAATTTAGCGATCACAACGAAAACGGCCAAGACACATATTGAGCCCAGAAAATGAATGTTATAGAGTGGCGAAGTCCCTCCCCTTCCAGGGGAGCTCCATGGGATCTTATTTCTGAAAAACTATGTATTGAAGTCAATGGAGAGAGAAAGATTATCTTTCGATACCGTTTGAATTGTGCCACGAATTACACATATGATGTTTGTCAATTTAAAAAATAATTTTGCAAGTCAAACATTTTTAAATGTGTCTTAGCACTGTGAAGTAACACATTTTTGTGTGAAACGCTTAATGAACTACATCTCTGGTCTTGCAGACTCTCACAACAACACACGTCACCAAGATGGCCGTCACTACTGTCTTGTCAAAAAAGTGATTGACTACCCTAACTATCACCAAAATGAAACACGTCCAGAAGAATGTCATGCAAAGCTGCCTGCCTGCCTTTGATTCTCTCTGAACTGCCTGATCTTTTTAATGTTTAATGTCAACCATTTGTGCAGATAGCATGAAGTAGAAAAGATCACCGGTGCTAATGTGCGTTAGCGTTAGCATTTCTCCCCCGGGCTTAAATGGTGTATTATAGAATGATCACACCGGTGTGACAGTACTCTTCAAAGGATTCACGAAATATGACTACTACTCTTACTGTTTAACATTTTGGGTTACTTGATGTTACTTCATGTTAAGGCTAATAAAAATTACAAGGCTAAGACTGTAATGCTAACTAACGTGCTAGCTACTAGCTAGGTAGCTAACTTGATCCAGCCACTCCTGGTCCTTTCATCAGACGGGAAGCGAAAGAACGAGCAAGACCCATTGCTGGTATGATAACAACCTGGTACTAAGCACACATGCATCTTGTTAAAGTTATCTTATCTTAGCTATCTCTTATATTTAGCGGAGGAAAACAATTGTGACATCAGTTATGACATCACTTACTTTTCGTAGTCTTATGACAAACTGTGACTTTTTTGACATGGAAATATTTTTTTAAGATTGACAAACATCATATGTGTAATTCGTGGCACAATTTAAACGGGATCGAAAGATACGTTTTCTCTCGCCATTGACTTCAATACATTATTTTTCCGAAATAAGGTCCCATGGACCGGAAGTAGATGGGCGTGACTTCGCCACTTTATTAGGGCTGTAAATATAATAAGCCTTTGTCTAAAATGGACAACATTGAAACTAAGGAGATTTAAACTATACAGCGATTCTGCACTCGGTCAATCAGCTGCTCTTCATTTTCTTTCCTGCTATATTCAATGAGTGATACAAATATTTTTTACCACAAGTTCTTAATAAAACTGACACTGTTGGACTCGGTACCAGGGGTGTTGCCTGGACCTGAAAACATTCGGGGCTTAGCCCACAGTGGCGGCGCTACAGCGGAATTTTCTACTGCAACACTCCCTACACGCACATACCCCGCGACTGTTACAATGAAGGCTCGATAATCAGCTCACGGCATATAGGCAGGGGTAAAGTGCTATTTTTTACGAGTGGGGAGCGGACCTCACCTCCTCTAGGGAGGTCCGGGGGGATACTCCCCCGGGGGAAAAAATGTTTAAATGTTGAAGTGAAAAGCATCAATCTGGTGCACTTTGAGAGCAAAATTAAGAGATCTATGGACACCTCTCTCAACATCCATTTGAAACTGAATTTTTTTTTTCTTTATGGATATTTTACAAATCACTCCCCTTTTAGACTCTATTCTTGTTTTACTGCCATATAATATTTCATAACTGTTTTTCCTTTATTCTCTTTTTTTTATTTTTTATAACTATAATGATGATATGAAGGTGTGCCGTGGAAATACTCTTTTGAATAATTTGTGACCAAACCGTTTGAGACCCACTGAGATAACTTAGACTAAAGTTAACTATCTAAACACTCAGAGAGTACTTTAACTCACCTGAGTCTCTCAGTCTGAGAGGAGAGGACTCTCCTCCAGCTTGTTGTGGAACAAACAGCTCCTTATGTCCGTTAGTGCAGCTAGCTAACCAGATGCTAACAACACGGTCCCTGCTGGCACCGGTCCCTCTCTCCCTCTCTCTCTCCCTCTCCCTCTCCCTCTCTCTCTCTCTCTCTCTCTCTCTCTCTCAATTCAATTCAATATGCTTTATTGGCATGAATGTCAGGTGAACAATATTGCCAAAGCGTCAAGGATAATACAATTTAATAGTGATATGATAAGAAAAAAGAAAAAAAAATACAAATACAATTCATTCATTAAACAATTTACAACAATATATTATTACAAAACCGCAAGTATCAAATGTAATCAGAGTGAGCTGTGAGGAGATGAACAGCTGTTATGTCTCTCTCTCTCTATCACACTAAAGCCCCGAATGCCCAGGCCAGGCGACGCCACTGCTCGGTACTCAGTAGTAGTTGACAAGTACTTTACTGTGTACTTTGTGAGTAATCCTCTGTCAGAGTCCCCTCCATAGTACATAATGCAAAGCCCCCTCGGCGGGGGCTTTTTTTTTTATGACACTGTGTCTCAGGGCATCTTCATATTTAAGAACCTATTAATGTGGTATACCAGATTAACGGGAAGAATCTCAGCTAACTGACGATACAAACCATTTTTACCAAAACACAAGTCTCATAAGAAGCATCTAATGGCGCATTTCCACTGCAGGCCTCGCTCGGCCTCGCTCGGTTTGGTTAGGCCTTATTAGGCCCGGCTCACTTTAATGCTGCGCTTCCATTACAGTTTAGGAACTGGGGCAGTTACTATAGTAACGCAGTGTAGGCGGAGCCGTGACGTCATCTTCAATGAGAGCCCCAGAAAAACAACACAGCCGTTAGCTCTTAGCACTCAGAGCTCACAGCTCTTCATATCTGTTCAGAAACTAGACAAAAGTTAAACAAGTACAAACCACAGACTGCCTGTGTCATGGCGAATACAGTCGCTGGTTTATTTATGTCTGTATAGGCCAGGGGTGGGGAATCTCCGGCCCCCGGGCCGTATACGGCCCGCGAGACAATTTGGTACGGCCCTCGAGGTAATTTATAAACACACGCAAAAAAGAAAAACATTAAAGAAATCTAGACCGCAAAAAAATTAAACAAGCGAAACGAGTGCCTGTTTTTCCTAGCCAAGGTCAGGGTCCTTGAACACAACACGAGCCTAACGTATCATCACGTGGTATATGTCTCGTCTGACAGGGGTGCAGTTCTGACGGAGAGCACCAGAACGTTTCCAGAAATTGTAGTACCCATAAGGAGCCATACACATGCCGCAGTTTTTACGTGGCTGTGTCTTTAGTTGAAAGCCCAGTGGCGATCTGTTCATCTGTCATACTGAGCATACAGTCAATAACTTTGTTGTTATTAGCATCTGGTTAGCTAGCTATGCTAACGAATATAAGAAGCTTTTTCTCCAACCAGTGAGGTAAAGGGACATCTTTATATGATCATTATAGTTATCAAAAAATAAGAGAATAAAGTAAACGGGTATAAAATACTATATATGACAGTAAAAATGATTAGTAAACAAGAATACAGTTTGAAAGGGGAGTGATTTGTAAAATATCCATAAAGAAAAATAAATCTGCTTACAGTTGTTTCATATGGATGTTGAGAGATGTATCCATAGATCTCTTAATGTTGCTCTCAAAGTGCACCAGATTGATGCTTTTAACTCCCCCCCCCCCCCCCCCCCCCCCCACACTAGAGGAAGTTAGCTTCCCCCCCCACTTAAATCCTGTTCACATGGATAGAAAACTAAATACTTTTGCACACATCTTGTGTCCATATCTTTCTGTTTTGGTGGTCATGCCACACCGTGCACATGCATGCATGCGTGAGTCATGGTAAAATATCTGGATTAAGAGGTTGCTTTTTCTTTGCACAGCATGAAAGAAAGGCAAAATGAATCTGTGATTTTAGTATTTTTAAGCAGAGATCAATAACTTGTATACGGCCCTCGGAGGATATTGTAAAAATGGAAATGGCCCTTGAGAGGAAAAAGGTTCCCCACCCCTGGTATAGGCCGTTGTTGTGAGTGTAGACGGTCGGAGCATATACTGCGTTAGCTTAGCCAAGGGTAATTTTAAAAGGGTTTTTCTCCTGCCGTCTGTCTGCAGACTTGTCAAAGCATTAATTCATGGTTTTTACTAACCGGTATCAGTATGTTGTTAATTCGGCATCATTTTGAAACGTGTATTACAATTAAATCACGGTCAAATATGTTCATGTTGTTGTAGTTGTAGCCCCCTTGTCAGCGATTCTCTCTCTAGTTTAGCATACTCAGCCCGACTCAGCCTGGTTGTTCCTGGCCCTAGAACCACGATTTAGTCGGGCCAGAAAAAAGGTGAAAAAGTAGCCCCGGGCCAAAACTAGGCCAAGTGGAAACGCAACCGAAAACGGGCCCCGCACGGCTCGGCACGCTTAGGCCAAGTGGAAACGCGCCATAAATGACCCCTGAGCGAAAATGCTAACGCACTTTGGCACAGAACTCAAGATAAAAGATACCCTTATTACTTATCGTAGCTGCACATACAAGATATCCGTATAAAGCTGAGGTTCCACAGATTATTTAGGTATATATATATCATCACTGAGTGATCCGAACTCGCGACAGGAGAAGCAAACACAGACATCACAACACGTACCTTTACGTAGCTTTTACGGGAGATCCTCTCACCGTAGCTGTCAATCTGATCAAAAGACTTGTTCAATGGCATTAAAACGAGAAAAAACGCAGCTGAATCGGTTAATCCATAGGTTCATAATGTTTCTGTGTAATATTTTTTTTTAATTTATAATTCATTATTCCATTTGTATGTAAAAATCGGAGAGTAAAAGCTAGCTGCTAATGGTAGCCACCAGAGTTATCGCAGCTTCCAGTTTTGGCTATGCTTCAGTCTCAAACACACACATTACCAAATAAGGAGTATGTGGGAGTTCCCCTCGATTCCATTGGCTCTGAAGGTTAGAAAGAGATGTCAATCAGCAAAATCGAGCAAGGGGGGCCAGAGATAGGTCAAATCCACCCAAATGACCCCAGAAGTGGGTATTTGTTTGCTAAATCTCTCTAAAAAGGTCAAATGTCACTTGTTGTGCATCAATCTTGATACAGGGTACTTATTATATGTTGTAGTTTGGATTCCTAAAGCTTTTAGTCTACCATCCCATCATTCAAGGGTGGTTTTCACTATACTTTTTTATTTTTTTTGGACGAACACAATCATTTACAGTGTTCTGAATTTATTTTCAAATAAAAACATCGATATTGATTCTGACACTTCTACATCCAACTCACATGTGTAACCTTGCTTTGAGAAAAAATATTATTAATGTAACCCTTTTAGAAGTGAAGATATGGTCATTTGTTCTGGGAATGTCATTTTCGAGCCTGAGACCTGAAAAACAGGCTCGGGGCTTAACAGGTTAATGAAATTGATACTGTTTGACTTTGTATTAGTAAGCCTACTACTTACATTGAAGTACTTTTACTGTGTATTTTTTGAGAAATACTCTGTAAAAGTCCCCTGCTGAGAACAAAATCAAGCCACTTCTGCTAAGTTTGATGAGGGAATTCTTTTTTGTTGCCATTAGTTCTTCATGAGATTGATCCTGTTGGACTCAGTACTACTGAAACTACCCCCACAAGTACTATGAACAGTGGCGGCCGGCCCATAGGGGTGCTAGGGGCGCTGCTCCCTCTCTTCCCACATGTTTGATTGTCATTAAAAATTAAAAATAAAAACATATATAAAAAAGAAAAATTATTTTTATTTTTAATGAACAAGGTAAATGTTATATACAAGTATCAGTATCAGTAAAATGTATAATCTACAATAAAATCTCGTTTAAAATTGTGTTACGATGTCTAAAGTTACTGTTTCCTGCCTGGCCGCAGCGTGTATCATTACCCTCTCTCGTCCGGGCGGTAGAAAGGAGCCCTCAGCCAGAGCAGCAGCAGCCAACAAGCTGACTGTTGCTATCTGTAAACTATGCTGCCGAAACATAAACACTTTTTCCCATTGACTTACATTGGGAAAGAATGGTCTGTAAATCGTTGGATAATTTTTTTTAAACTAAATAAACTACCCAGTATGAACGTTTGTATAGCCCTTATTAAAAACATTCGGTCTTCAAGTTGTAAAATGTGCTAATAACGTTATTCTGAGAGTTATTTTCCCCGGCATTATGAACACGCATCTAACCCACGGGACCGTGCCGCCCGGCACGTTCATGTTACAGACGGACCCATATTGCCTTACTGCCAGCCCCACAGAGCTGTACTAATGGATATATTGCACAAGTTTGCTGTAATTCATCATTTGTAAATGATTATACTACATGGGCTGTATGCAAGCCCGCCTTAACCTGCCATCAGGCCCTGGGGCTGATAGGTTTTGTAGGCCCCCTAAACAACAAATCAAAGTCATTTATAGCCTCGGCAGGCTCTGTGATCGCACTTCTCCACTCTGCTCCACGCGCGCCTGGTCCTCTCCTCCAGATGAGTGACGTATCGGCCTCCCTCATGTATTTGTCTGGTTGCCGTTGGCTCCCCTCCACGTAGAAAGTCCTCGTCGTCCTCTCCATCTCCTCCAACAGATAATGTCCCTCCTGTCTGTTTTTCCTCTCCCGCTATCAGAACCAGATGGCCTACTTGGCTCCGAGGCCCTGCGGCCGGCACCGCTGCCGCTCGGTACAGAACTCATCTGTCCTTCCTCCTCATCCTGGCTTACAGGTTTAAAATAACCTGTAAGCTTCAGCATTTTTTGTAATGGCTGCTTGTCTCGAAACTCCTTTTCCCTCAACAATTTCCTTTTCCGAGCACCACTCTCAAACTTTTTCTTCTCCGACATTTTCTCCTAAACAACCTTCATCTGTCACTCAATCACTCACAATTTGAATACGTCACATGTGAAACATATTCTCATTCTGATTGGCTGTTAAGTGGTGCCCACTGACTGTTTCGGAGTCATCATTTTTGAGAAACATCTCTGGAATCTATCAATCTGATTGATTAGCGGAGCAAATGATCAAAATAGTATGGAGGGAAGATATTTTCGTTTGGATTACTGGTCTGGGGGAAGCTCACGAGTGTGTGTGTATGTATACGTGTGTGTGTGTTTGTGTATTTTTGCGTTTGTGTGTATTGTGTTTGTTTCTCGGGGAAAACACTCACGAGAAACACCGGCTGTTGTTATGCCTGCTGTGTCAAGTTACTCTGTTCTCCGCTTGTAATTATGCTGTTACAAGCTTCAAAGTTGTATTTATCATCTGAATTTGCCAAAACAAGTTTAATATTCTGAAAGCCAAGACTTTGTTTATTTGAAATCAGATGAAAACAAACTGTAACGGACCCTGCCGTGTTATCTATGATTACTATACGCCTTACATTCATAATTTCAGCTGAGGGAGGGGAAGCGGCGCTGTGGAACAGCAGAGTGGCGAGGGAGAGCTGTCTTCTTCCCTTTACAAGCTTCAAACATGTATTTATCGTGTGATTTTGGAAATAAAAGTTTCATATTCTGAAAGCCAAGACTTTGTTTATTTAAAATAAAAAATAAATTGGAATTTTTGTATTGGCCATGATAGGCCCCCGATCTCCGTAGGCCCCTGGGCTTCAGCCCAGGTCAGCCCGTGCATTAAGGCGGCCCTGGCTGTATGATGTAAATCTTGTACCGTAAATGTTGTATTAAATAAAGTGAATATTACCGACGTAGATTAACGTCCCAGTAGCTTCTTATTGCACTTGCAATATACCATTAAAAGAGTTTAACGTAGCTGTTTGTTATTACTATATAATACCACGCAGGGATAAGCCAGAGTGTACAACCTTTGCATGTGGGCACAACACGTTTTGACTCAGTTTGATTCATTAGCTATACCATATGATATCGCCCAGGGAAGTCGTCATACTTATACATATATAAATAAAGTAGTGCTGTCAAAATTATCGCGTTAACGGCGGTAATTAATTTTTTGAATTAATTGCGTTAAAATATTTAACGCATTTAACGCATGTGCAGGATGGCCCGCCCCATACGTGCCACCAGCGGCAGCGCCAGGATATGGCTGGGGTAGGCTACACCCATACCAAGAAATGGCTTAGCCCCACCATGAAAAATGATGTTAAAGTAAGCAAAATAAAGTCTGCCAACTCGCGCGGAGTAAATTGCACAGACAGCAGTTAGTAAGATTGATTTCAGTAGCCACGGTTTTGAAAACTTTTGTCACGTAGTGATCGTCTTCTCAATAGAACATCTTTGATAACGGCGTGGTGTTGTTGCAGGAAGTCCCGACGGAGAATACTTTTGCTGTAGTACAGGGGTGCACATAACTGGTACGCAGGTTACAGATGAAGCGCTCCATTTCAGACGCCTACCCGTGCGGGTCCGTGATCGGCACGGGGTGGGCCCCTGCTGAAAAGGAAACCCCCCCCGCAGGATTTGAAACGCCCCCTTGATAAATACATTTAATTATAATGAAACCAGCTGCAATGGATAATGGATCCACCAGGGGGAGCTGTGATTAAAAAGCTGCCACACTGGAACTCATGTGAAATAAACAGCTGATCTACAGGTATCTGATATAGCGGATATTTGTTAAGATCCATATGTCACGGATAGGATCATATTCTGTGCTAAATAAGAGACATGTAATCATTTACTAAACATCCCCATGTTTTTATTTAACAAAATAATGTTTAATTCACGTTGGCGTAAGTACAAAACCATTGCTATGTTTTTAGATCAGGAAATGCATCCAGGCTCAAACAAACGATTTTCAATCATCATCCTCACGATCATTTAATGTATCATATGTTCGCGAGTTGAAATGAATGCACTACATTTAATCCACGTGAGTTTAAAACAACAAAAATAATCGCTTTGTTTTTATATCACATCCGACCGGAGGAAAATGCAGCACGGGTCTCACTACCGATCATCCTAATCCCACGGGCAAACAATAATATGTACAGTGTTAATAGTTTACTGTATTATTAGTGTCTAATATTACTGGGGATTTCGGAATGGTAGCCTACTGGATTTTGATTTATTGTATCGGCTTCATATCGCAATATATTCCCGAAGTCTGAAATGCAAAAATGTCCCACATTAGGGCGATTCACCCTACATTTAATCATTCATACAAAATCATATTTCGTTTCTTTTTAACGAAATAAATGTGGTTTAATCCACATAATTTACTGTGTTAATTGTTTTCTGTAGTATTGTGCACATTACTTTTCGCTGCTTGTTGCACCCCTGGTTAGAAACTAAACTGCATTTCGTTGTCTCAGTACCTGCAATATGTGCAATAACAATAAAGTTGAATCTAATCTTGAGCAGGAACAAATGTATTTAGGCTACTTAGTACATATCTGACATAAACGATTAAACACATTTGTGCATTCTTTAAACCGAGTCAAGCCGAGTCCGGAGGTGGCGGCACATTAAAGTGTGCACCTGATTGTTTAACTTGAAGGTGCCTGATGACATTTAATCATTCAAACAAAATCATATTTCGTTTATTTTTAACGAAATAAATGTGGTTTAATCCACATAATTTAGGCCTACTGTGTTAATTGTTTAGTATTGTTTAACTTGAAGGTGCCTGATGTGAACATTTCCAGAAGAACTCTAGCTTGAATGGCCTTTGTATGTATACAGTAGGCCTACACATAGGCGGCGCGTGAGGCTCAGGTTTGGGAAGGCTAAATAACTTTTTTTTTCATCTTACGGTGCCCGCCTCCGGCGTCTATAGAAAAGAGATCAACTCAGTGAAAGTACCGCCTGCTGACCGATCAGAGCTCAGTGTGCGGAGTTTAAATCTCTCAAGTCATATTACAGGAAAAAGGAAATGCAGTTTAAACTGCCGTATGCAGAGAAGACGCTGTTTCAGTCTGCAGCTTTATTCCGTAACTCACAACTCCATCACATGTATATTCCCGCGCTTGCGGATATAGTACATCACAGTGTAAGCGCTGCAGCATGCAGTTTACTAAAGCGCCAACAGGCGTCACTATATAGCAGGCATTAACAGATGCCCATATCTGTAACATCTCCTTTCCTTTAGCTGTAAACAACATCAGCATGTCACTTTAAAGTGCAGGTAAGAGCTACATTGTGTAAAGCTAACACTTTAACATTGTCAATCTCCAATACATGAAAACAATTACAATACTGATTAACCATGCAAGTACCGATACAAAACTATAATAATATCCAACAATTCTTTTTTTCTTTTTCTTAACAGTCCAACAGACTTAGTGACAATGTTCCCAGTTGTATCACAGGTTCAGTCTCTGCGGCGGCCGTAACAGGCGACCACACCGCGAGTATACAGCTTGGCTCTCTGTACTCACTGGCTTCCCTGGTGTCAAACCCCGCCCTTGCGCCGGGACCCCTGGAGAGTGAGGAGGCTCCCCCAAACCTGTGTCATCCTGGACCGGGTCGGTTCGAGCTCCACCTGCAGCCCTCTCTGCGTTGACATGGCCCCGGTCCGTGTGGCTGCTCTGCTCCGGCCCTACCAGCTGTCGCATCCGGGCTGAGCACTCCGCAACCCGCAGATCCACCCGGTTTCTCCTGTAGAGCGTGCCGTCCACCTCCACTACGAATGAGCGAGGAGCGACTTTCTGGAGGCATTGACCCAGTTGCCAACGGCCTGTGCGATCTCCTGGAAGAGGCCTCATCCTTATGTGTTCCCCAACATTCAGTTCTGGTAAGTCCCTTGCCGATATGTCGTAGGCGGATTTTGCAAGCCGCCGTTTCAACCGCAGCTTCTCCGTCACTCCCGTCACTAACCACGGTTGCAGCAAGCTGTCCGCAACCGGCAGCGAAGTCTTCAGCCTTCATGACATTAAGCGTTGGGCTGGACTGCTGTCCAACCCCTCTGTGGGCGTGTTGCGCCAATGGAGAATAGCCTGCCATTTATCCGTGCCATCCAACTTTGCCCGCTTGCAGAGTGATTTCACTATCTTGACAGCTGACTCAGCTTTGCCGTTTGATTTTGGATATCTGGGTGAGGATGTGACATGGTTAAATCCCCACTTTGCAGCAAACTTCCTGAACTGTTCACAGGCAAACTGTGGGCCATTATCTGTGAGCACTTTGTCTGGCTGTCCGTAGCGTGCAAATTGAGATTTACAGCGTGTGATGAGAGTGTCAGCTGATAGATCCGGCAGAAGATCAATCTCCCAGAAGTCTGAATAGTGGTCCACTAGGACGATGAAATCTTGGCCAGCGTAAGAGAAGATATCCATACTCACTGTTTGCCATGGACGTGTTGGGATATCATGCGACATCAATGATTCCTTCTGCTGGGCTCGTGCATATTCATTGCATGCAGAGCAGTTCGACACATAGTCTTTTATCTCTGTTCTCATGTTTGGCCAGAACAGCGTATCCCTGGCGCGCCTGTAACATGCCTCCCCCCCGATGTGGCTGGTGTGTATGCGTATTAACAACTCTGCCCTCAAGGCCTTAGGGATAACAACGCACTGCCCTCTGTATAGCACACTGTTTTGCACGTTGAGCTCATCCCTGAAGGGCCAGTATTCTCGCACCAAGAGGGGAGTGTCCTCTTTGAAATCAGGCCATCCCCTGAGGATTACTGATGTCAAAGCTTGTAATACATCGTCCATCTCTGTGTGCTGGGCAATTTGGCGAAACCTGAAGTCAGTAACATCCAGATGCTGTGCCTGATCCAGCTCTGAGTCCTCCACCTGAAAGCTGTCCATGGAACACACCGCCTGTCGTACATAGGGGGTGTCGGAACCACGATACGGTGGAGTGGCCCTGCTTAGAGTGTCACTGACATACATCTCCGTGCCTGGTTTGTAAACAACATCCAGATTGTAACCCTGGAGCTGCAGTAACATGCCCTGAAGGCGTTTAGGCGCACTCATGAGGGGCTTCTTAAAGATGGTGATCAGTGGTTTGTGGTCTGTTTCTGCAGTGATTGTGTCCCTGCCGTATAGGTACTGGTGAAATCTCTGGCATGCAAAAACTATGCTTAAACACTCTTTCTCTATTTGAGCGTAGTTTTGCTCAGTCCATGTCAGTGCGCGTGAGGCAAAGGCTACGGGCTGCCCCTTTTGCAGCAAGCAGCACCCCAGTCCATTCATGCTGGCATCACTCTGGATCGTTACAGGCTTTGTGACGTCATAATATTTGAGAACCGGCGTGTTGGTGACCATCCGCTTTATCTCGCGTATTGCATCATCGTGTTTTGGCAGCCAGTGCCATGCTGTGTCCTTATCCAGGAGTCTGCGAAGAGGCTCACAGATCTCCGATAGCCCTGGCAGGAACTTAGCCAGATATGTCACAAACCCGATCATGCGTTGCACTGCCTTAGCATCCGTGGGCGTCGGCATGTCCAACACTGCTTGAGTTTTCTCTGGGTCGATTTTCAGTCCTTCTGTAGACAGTACATGGCCGTGGAAATGTACAGCTTTGAGCTTGAACTGCATCTTGCGTTCACTCAATCTGAGCTTCACAGCCCTGCACCATTGCATGAGAGCTCTTAAGTTGGTGTTGTGGTCCTCTTCAGCCTCTGCGTCCGTATCGCCACACCCGACCACCAGGATGTCATCCGCAATAGGCTCGATGCCAGCCAGACCTGATAGCAGCTCATGTTGCTTGCGCTGATAGATCTCTGGCGCCACTGAGACTCCAAACGGGAGTTTGAGCCATCTCATCCGAACCCATGGGGTCCAGAATGTCGTCAAGCGGCTGCTTTCCTCATCAAGCTTGCACTGGAGAAAGGCGTCACGAGCATCAACCAGTGTGAAGATACGAGCCTTGGGCAGTTTGTACAAGACGTCTTCTAGCGTTGGCATGTGGTAATGGGACCTGAGAAGTGCCTGATTGAGAGGCTTTGGGTCAATGCAGATTCTTATCTTGTCTGGTTTAGCTACTGTCACCATGTTGCTTATCCACGCTGTTGGCTCTGTCACTGGCGTAAGGTTGCCTGCTTTCACATGTTTGTCCAGCTCTTCCTTAACCCGGGCTTTTAGCGCTACAGGGACATTTCGTGGTGAGCACTGGACTGGTGTCACTTCAGGGTTCAGATCGAAATGAATATTACCTGGGACTGACTCGATCAGGTCATGGAAAACATCATGAAAGTCTTTCAGTAGCATTTCTTTTGTGAGTGGCATAGACTGGCTTGCATCAATAGTGTTCACCTCCGCTGGCAGTAGTTCTCTTGGAATAGTGAATTTCACAAGGCCCAGATCAGTGCATGCAGCACCACCGAGCAGGGGCTTTTGTTTGGTGTTCACTATCTCAAACACAAGTCTGTGTATTTTCCCCCTGACCACACAGTCAGTGTGAAATTTCCCCAGGGATGGCATGTATGTATCAGAGTACAGCTTTAGCCTTGTTCTGGTCGGCTGTAAGGCTGTCTTTGGTGACAGTTTATCTTTAAACTGGCGGCCCATAACATTGCAAGTGGCCCCTGTATCTAGCTGGCATAGCTGTCTTTTCTTATTCAGGTGTAGGTGTACAAACCATTTGCGTCCAGGTGCTTTCACATTCCCCACATATTCAGTGACATTGTATAGGTTTTCACTTGTATCCGAGTCCCCTTCAGTTTGCTGTACATCCTCAACAACATTAACTTTTCTTGTTTTCTCTGCTCTGCTGCTGGGCTGACATACTTTTGCAAAGTGATTTGAAACGCCACATGCTCGGCAGGTCTTACCATAGGCTGGGCACTGCTCTCTGCCCCGTTTGTGTCCATTTCCACAGTATTTGCAGGTCCACTGCTGCTCTCTCTCAGCCGCTGTTTCTTTCAGCTGTTTTCCACTGTATTTTGCGTCGTCCGCCTTGCCTGTCCACCATAGAATTAATACTGTCCGCCTGTGCCTGCGGGATCTCAATAAGCCTCATACGTGAGGCGGCAAATCTCCACAGCTGTTGGCAGCGTTAGGTCCCGTTCACGCAGCAGTCTCCGTCTGGTGCTCTCGCTGGCAATACCGAGTACCAGCCTGTCCCTAATCAGTTCATCTTTTAGGTCACGGTACTCACATGATGATGCTTTTTCCCTCAGCTTTGTTATAAAGCTATCGATCGTCTCGTCCGGTCCTTGTTTGCAGCATCCAAACGTGTATCTCTCATAAATCACATTTTTTGCCGTCTTGAAATAATCCCCCAACGCATCCAAGATTGTTTTGGGGTCTTTCTTTTGTTCCTCGGTCAGCGTGACGTTGTGCATATATATATGCCGGCGCTCGTTCCCCATAAGCCGTCTCAGCGTGGCTGCCTGCACCGCATTCGTTTTTTCGGTCAGACCTGTAGCGAGCATAAAGTCCTCAAATTCTGCTCTAAAAACCTCCCAGTTTTTGGCTATATCACCAGACATATGCATGCCCTCGGGTGCCGGAATACTGTTTGTCGTCATGACGTGAGTTTTCTTGAGCTTTTAGTACAAGAAGACCGCTTCTGACACCATGTTTCAGTCTGCAGCTTTATTCTGTAACTCACAACTCCATCACATGTATATTCCCGCGCTTGCGGATATAGTACATCACAGTGTAAGCGCTGCAGCATGCAGTTTACTAAAGCGCCAACAGGCGTCACTATATAGCAGGCATTAACAGATGCCCATATCTGTAACAGATGCCGACGTGTCGCACTTATCATTCATATCACACTGACATCACATCATCAATCAGATCATCGATCTCACATCGATATCACAATATTTCCTTATCTGAGTCAGCTTCTCGAGCCGTATCTGGCCGTGCAACACTTAGTTACATTGTCACATACTGTATGCAGACGTATTATTTTAAGCAACACATTAAGTTGACGAAACACTCAACTCAAATGTAATAAAAGTCAGATCCCCTCGTGTTTTAGATGGGGCAGTATCATAAAACTGTTGTACGCTTTCAAACACTCGGTAGTTTATTTTTTAACGAGTTGTTCTGTATTCTCCTTGCAGGTGCAACTATGTGGCTTGTATCCTGGATTATATGTTTAAGTCATCATGGATGTTTAAAGTTCATATTTGTCTAATATTAGTTTACTTTTCATTAATGAAGTATGCTGTTGCGCTGTCAGTACACTTGTCCCTGTTTGTGATTGGTCAAATGTAGCTAACCCCGCCCCTTTCACGTGAACGCGTTCTCAGCTGGAGAGAGAAACCCTGGCTTGATTTACCGAGTTGATAACCAGCGCCGTAGGACCGTTTAGCGAGATCGCGTTTGTTAGGGTTAGTTAAGATAACTCAAGCATATCCAGGGTCTGTTGAACTGGCTTCGTGGTACAGGGCACAGTGGCTGCATAGCAGCGTTAATGTCAAAGACATTATATTTTTATTTTACCAGGATGCAGTTACACAAATATTTGGGAAGGCTTAGCCCCCTGGCGGTTAGATCACCGGACGACGGAGTCGGTCTCCGTGTGCACAGACAGGGCTGCTGTTAACGTCGGTCTGTACAACGGAATTGTGCCAAAACTACGCCAACCGGCTGCGGAGGGAGACTCCCCCCCCCCCTTCACTGGAGAACTGCGCTAAAACAGCTGATCACAACGTTCACGCTCTGTGGTCCTGAAGTACTCCACTAGCCCCCCCCCCCCCCCCCTGTCGACTTTCCTGAAGTACTCCCCCGTTGATAGAAATCAACACGTAATGAATTAAGACCCCACGGTTTGATGATTGATAGGTGTGTGGGCTGTCTTTGATTTTGACACTCAGAAAAATGTTATAATAAACATAGATACTGTATGTTAAATGGATATATCCGCCTTCTTTCATTTATCTTTCCATTCCCACAACAATATACATAAATAAATGGCATATTTTGGACATAGTTCGAATGGTGATTAATCATGATTAATTAATTTTTAAGCTGTGATTAATCTGATTACAAATTTGAATCGTTTGACAGCCCTAAAATAAAGATATATGTTTCAAAGCTCTAATCAAATTAACAGTTGTATTAATTATAATTGTATATATATATTGCCTGTGTTGTATATTTATACACACAAATGAACAACCTTGTGTTTTTTTAAATAACAAGTTGTATTGTAGTGTTTATTTTAGTGTTGTTTTATGCTTATCCACATTTTAATTTCAGAGCACAGCACAGTCACGCTCAACAGTGAAGCTGGCAATGCTGAACAAAACCATCTGGAGTTATATTATGTATTCAGCTGAAAAAGTGAAAGCTTTACGAAAATGTAATTAAAAATACATAAGCATTTCAGGTAGAAATCAGCATTTTATATAGAAATATACAAATATAAGAAACCTAAAAGAGATGTTACAAAATGTATACCTCTGATGGCTGGCATAGTAGAAATAGGTGATACAATTTATATAGATTAAAAGGTAATATAATATTGATTACAATGATTCTATTAAAAAATCCACCAAACATGATCAACAGGAAAGCCTATGAAGGCATGTTATGGTTTGAACAAATGTTGAGGATGGGTCCAGACAGTTCAATCAGGAGAGACTTCATTTTGTTTAAAGAACATTTATTGACACATGCCATATGATAAATGTTAAGTCTTTGGCGAGTAGACCCCAATCCTGAAATCTTATATCTAAAGGGAGAAATGCAGCCGTGAGCATATAGGGAACCCCCCGGGGTCTAGACACTGGTGATGATGATGAAGATCTGGATTTGATGAGGAGATGGGATGAAGAGGGGATGTGATGAGGTCTTTGGATTAGCTCCCCTGGCACTGGATGTGATGAAAGGAGGTGGATGGGGAGGAGGCGGTCGGCAGCATGAACACCTGGAATCACAGCTGACTGCAGGAGAGAGGAGAACCATTTTAAAGTTTGGCTGCAGCACGGTGATCGGCTGCTGGAGATTGAGGTAAAATGTAATAGGTTAAAGAGAATGCCCGTGATGAGCTGATTATATGCAGCTGCAGAGTGAATGTATACCCAGTCTTCCTGAAAGAACTTGCGCTGAGCTTCATTTAGTGAGTCAGACTCATGGTCAGACTGCTGTTTGGGAGGCTCAGTTCTTCCTGTTGACAGAAGATGGCACTTTTCTGAGAGGGAGCCAGCTGGCAGACACTGGACAGTGGCAAACCAACAGATGTTTTCGTTTAGATGGCGGCGCGAGCAGTCGCAGCGGCCCCTTGCGGTCTAGGAAAAACAGTGTTTTCGTCTTGTTCGTCAGATCTGTCGAGTTTGTCACTTTGTTCGTCGTCTCCGTTGGACTTATACCGTAAAGGACAACTATACAACCGTGAGTTTCTTCTTGGAAGAAGATCAACTTTCTTCAATTTGGAAGCTAAACTCGTAGAGGAACTCAACCGCCTGGAGCTCCTCTGCTACCCGTCTCGCGTCGAGCCCCACCCGGAAAGGAGACGCCGAAGGCGGCGTGAGAAGAGGCAGAAGAGGGGGAAACATGGAGAAATCCGGGCTAGGATAGAGGCTAGCCCACACAAGCCGGCAATTCCATCACTACCTATGGCAAATGTCCGCTCACTGGATAACAAGATAGACAACATACGCCTACTACGATCAACCCAGTGTAAGGTGAGAGACTGCTGTGTTTGCGTGTTCACGGAAACATGGCTCCACAACAACATCCCTGACTCCGCTATTCAGCTAGACAATCTAACAAGCTACCGAGCAGACAGGAACAAAGATAACGGGGGAAATAAGACTCGCAGCGGCGGGGTGTGTGTGTATATCAGTGACGCTTGGTGCCGAGACACTGTTGTTGTTAGCCAACACTGCTCGCCGCTGGTGGAGTTCATGGTTCTAAAGTGCCGCCCTTTTTACCTGCCGAGGGAGTTTACAGCGATTCTTGTGGTGGCTGTTTACCTCCCACCTAACCCCAGTAGCGATGGTAAAGAGGAGGCACTCGTGAACTGTACAGAGCCATCAGTGAGCAACAGACAGCACACCCAGACAGCCTTCTCATCGTAGCTGGAGACTTCAACCACGCTAACTTAACAACTGTGCTGCCTAAAATATATCAGCATGTTGATTTTCCAACCAGGGGAAAAAACACATTAGACCTGGTCTATACCAACATCAAAGGTTCTTACAAGGCATCCCCCCTCCCCCACATCGGCCTTGCTGATCACTTCACTGTTCTGTTGGAACCAGCTTACAGACCCAGGGTAAAAACCACCAAACCGATTTCAAAACAGGCACAGGTGTGGTCAGCGGACAGCACAGCTGCACCCAGAGACTGCTTTGACACTACAGACTAGGACATGTTCAAGCAGGCAGCCACATACAACCATCACACCAACATACAAGAATACACAGAGACAGTCACGGGCTACATCACCAAATGCATTGACGATGTGACACAAAACAGAACCATCACCATCCGGGCCAACCAGAAGCCATGGCTGACAGGGGAGGTCCTCACGCTAGTGAAGGTCCGCAACATCGCCTTCAAAGCCTTCAAAGCTGGAGATCCAGCCGGGCTGAAAGCAGCCAGGGCTGACCTGACCCGTGGCATTAGGAAAGCAAAACAAAAATTCACCCGAAAAATTACAGGACATTTCAAGGATAGCAGGGACTCACGGAGCCTGTGGCAGGGCATAAGGTTTGTAAACCACCGCCACAGACCTGTGACAGTAATACCTCCCTGCTCAACAACCTCAACGGCTTCTTTGCACGCTTTGAAGCACAGAACAACACACCTGCGCAGAAAACCACCCCCCCCACCGACGACCAGGCTTTGCGTCTTTCACCAGCCAGTGTGAGGAGCACACTGTTGAGGATTAACCCCCGTAAGGCTGCAGGACCTGACAACATTCCTGGTCGTGTGCTGAAGGACTGCGCGGAAGAGCTCACAGATGTCCTCACAGACATTTTTAACATCTCCCTGAGCCAGGCTGTTGTTCCCTCGTGCTTCAAGGAAAACACCATCATTCCAGTGCCAAAGAAGTCATCTCCATCCGGCTTCAACGACTACCGCCCCTTCGCACTAACTTCCACCATCATGAAGTGCTTCGAAAAGCTGGTCATGAAGCAGATCAAATCCACCCTCCCCCCAATGCTGGACCCATTTCAGTTTGCCTACCGAGCTAAACGGTCCACAGAGGATGCAATCTCCTCCGCTCTCCACCCAGCCCTCACACACCTGGACACTAAGACTGACACTAAGACTAAGGACCAGTGTGCGAAATACCCGTCAATAATCGGGGGGGTCCCCATCTCCCGTTTATTGCGCAATATACCGGTCGAAGATTTCTCAATATGCAGTAGGCCTATGCAATATTTCATGGATGCAATCCAAGACAATCAGTAGTAGCAGCGTTTCTCAACCGGGCGCTGTCAAATCATTATATATTCTAACGTTCATATGAATGAATACGCGTTAAAGAGCCATCTGTTTTCGATTCTATGTGAGGAAATGGGAGCAGAGCTGGTCTCAGACACACACACACACACACAGTCTGCGTGCTCTGCGTGTAGGGAGGGGCGGGCCTGCACACACCTTCACACCCACACACAGTCTGCGTGCTCTGCGTGTAGGGAGGGGCGGGCCTGCACACACCTTCACACCCACACACAGTCTGTGTGATCTGCGTGTAGGGAGGAGCGGGCCTGCACACACCTTCACACCCACACACAGTCTGTGTGATCTGCGTGTAGGGAGGGGCGGGCCTGCACACACCTTCACACCCACACACAGTCTGTGTGATCTGCGTGTAGGGAGGGGCGGGCCTGCACACACCTTCACACCCACACACAGTCTGCGTGGTCTGTGTGTAGGGAGTGCGGGCCTGCACACACCCACAAACACACACACACACACGCACACACACACACACACACACACTAACTTGAACGCCAAGGCTAATTATGCTATTCTTAACCCCGGAATCCACACAGGACATACGCACACGCTCATCTTATGCACAGCAAAGATCGAAAAAATAGTCTTTTACCTTAAGTGAGAATAGACCAAAGATGCCTTGGCTCGACTTCTTCTCGTTGCCGTCCTGGTTTCCAAGAAGAAGAGAGACGATGTCCTGCTTTAATCCAGCTTTTCACGAACGGCACTGGGTCGAATTTGTCCAAAGGGGGTCCGTTTAGGTCCACAAACAGAAGCGAAGACAGGCTCTCCTCGCGCAACCTGTTGCGGCTCTGGTTGTCGGTATTATTCACGGCGGAAAAGCCTCTTTCGCACTCAGCAGACGTGGGGAGGTACGTGCGACTTGCTATGCATAGCCGTTCCAGTGTCTTGCCCGGTGGAGTGCCCTGCAATTTCCAGTCTCCAAACTGCTCCACGGCCTCCCCGGCTGGTTCTCCGAGCGATTTAGCCAGACTGTGCACTTCTTGTTCGCCAAACAAAGTCAAGTCTTCCTGCTCTCCAGGCCAAAAGCGCTTATTAAGAGCTTTGAGCGTCTGGACCAAGCTTGACTCCGGTAAGCGCTTGGTTAGAGTAGCAACCACCGATTCATAAAAACGAGGCTTGTTTATTTTCCCCCTGCCTTCTGCCAGCTCTACGTCCTTAAAAAAGCCCGATGAGACGCCCTGTTCAGCCTTCTTCGTTGATCTCCCCCCGGTCGTCTTCATGGCGGTCAACACATTTATGGTTTGTTTGATGTGGACACTTGAGTCCACAAGTGTGATTTCTCTTCTCTGCAACTTGAGAGACAGGCTCTGGAGTTCACGCAGGATGTCTTTCATGACAGCCAAATCTTCCACGAATCCTGAGTTGGTTAGGTGCTTGAAAAGTCCCTTGTATTTTTGCCTCTCAAGATCATTACGTGATGCATTCTCACTGGATGTTTTCAAATGGAGTACTAGTGCGGGGAAATCTTTCCATACAGCTTTTACTGTTTTAAAGCTGCTGGCACCCATCTGATGGTGAAAATGTGACCTATTTTCAGTATTTCCATGTTGAGCTCGGCCGCTGCTTCTTTCAGCAATCTGGAATTCCTGGTTGACTCATTGTACGGTGAGTATAAATGTGAAATAAATATCTCAAACTAATTAGTGCCACCCACTTCTTTAAGAGCATCTTTAACTGACAGTTCTAGTCTGTGCGCCAGGCAGTGTACAGACTGCACGTTCGGAAACTTGTTTTTTAGCCTGACGACAAGCCCACTGGCTTTTCCCGTGAGCACTGCAGCCCCATCGGTGGCTATGCTTATTAGGTGCGTCTTCAAAAAGTTATCATCCATTCCAGCTTTATATAGACTCGCCATCATTGAGTTATAAATTGATTCAGCATCGACCCCATCTGTAAGTTCCACTATATCCAGGAACACATTATCTACATCCCCCTTACCACTGACATCACATCTTACGTAAATGATTAGATAGGGACGACCGTGAACGGTACTTTCATCAATTGTGATTGATACCTTTGAATCCATTTCTTTCACATTAGAGACGAACTTGCGGCGCATTTTTACATTACATTACATTGCATTTAGCTGACGCTTTTATCCAAAGCGACTTACAATAAGTACATTCGACCAGGAAGACACAACCTTGAAGAAAACAGAATCATATAAGTACATCAGGTTTCATAGAGCCAAAACATTTCAAGTGCTACTCAACTGGCTTTAGATAAGCCAGTCCTTTATCAGTATATAAGTGCTTTGTTAAAAGTTCTATCGCTCGAAGTGGAGTCGAAAAAGATGAGTTTTCAGTCTGCGCCGGAAGATGTGCAAGCTATCTGCTGTCCTGATGTCAATGGGGAGCTCATTCCACCATCTTGGAGCCAGGATAGCAAACCCACGTGTTTTTGCCGATGGGAACTTGGGTCCCCCTCGCAGCGAGGGCGCAGCGAGTCGTTTGGCTGATGCAGAGCGTAGTGCACGCGCTGGGGTGTACGGTTTAACCATGTCCTGGATGTACGAAGGGCCAGATCCATTCGCAGCATGGTAAGCAAGTACCAGTGTCTTGAAGTGGATTCTAGCAGTTACCGGAAGCCAGTGAAGGGAGCGGAGGAGCGGAGTGGTGTGGGAAAATTTAGGTAGGTTGAAGACCAGACGAGCCGCTGCATTCTGGGTGAGCTGCAGAGGTCGGATGGCACATGCAGGTAGACCAGCCAGGAGGGAGTTGCAGTAGTCTAGGCGTGAGATGACGAGAGCCTGGACCAGAACCTGCGCATTTCCTTTGCAATGTGACTTATTATTTCTGCGCATGCATGGTCAGATTTGTGGATATTCCCAACTTCGGCTCCATTCAGCTCCTGCATTGTCATGAGGGGGTTGAGCTTTTTATAAGATAGCCTTTCCTTTGCTACGGTGTAAGCTGTTCTAAACGAGACTGTTGTTTTCTTGAGTAAATCGGACTGTACATCAATGAAACCGTTTGGGAGGGTTTCTTTGTCTTTCATCTGTACTATTTCCACTGACCTCGCGTGGGCCTGGCTGTCCTTGTGTTTGTAGATCTTCTTTCGTAGCTGTTTTGCATCAGGGCTAGTAACATCACCATTGATCCATTCTTCCGCAAGGTGTAAACCCGGTCCCTTTAGCAGCAACGTTTTTGCTTTCCTACACACTAAGCATCCTAACTTTCCAGCCTTAATGTCAAGCCAGGGGTTGCGGTCTTTCCATTCGCCCACTTGCTTCGTTGTCCAACCAGCCGGCGGAAAGTCACTAGCAGTAGCAGCTACCTCCGCAACTGCTGCGTCTTCTGAGCACTCTGCCTCAACTTCACCTCCTTCTGGGGAGTGACTGGGCGGGACAGGAGCCCCCGACTCGCTAACGGTTCTGGTAGCGAGTGCTGTGCTAGCTGCTGCATCATCAGCATCATCTCTGGGTGTCTCTTGGTCATCTCGTGGTGTCACTTTTTTGGATGTGAACCCAAAGTGCGCGAGTGAAACACTTTGGTTTAGCTTTCTCTTAGACATTGTAGTCCTCTCTAATGTAACGTCTTTCTCTCCTCTTTGCCGCGCGTGGCTAATTTGCATAATTTGTGTCCGCGTCACGCAGCGTACCCGCGTCACGGCGGCTGGCTCTGCTTTTGACAGCCAAAATAGAAGATATTTGTGAATAAATGTTTTGAATTATGAATACTGGACATAGTAAGCTTAAAAACATTTTAGTGACCATTGCAAGTGACAAATACATATTATAATTTCAGACCCCCCATACATTTTGCTGTTGAGGCTTTCAGGGGGGCTCAGGTGTTAATCGGGGGGGTCGAGCTCCCCCGGACCCCCCCGTATTTCGCACACTGCGAAGGACCCATATGTCAGAATGCTATTCATAGACTTCAGTCTCAGCATTCAATACCATCATCCCCCAGCAGCTTGTACAAAAACGTACAGACCTGGGCCTCAGCCCCTCTCTTTGTAACTGGTTGCGGGACTTCCTCACAGAGAGACCACAAGCTGTACGGGTCAACAACAACACCTCAAACACCCTCCTACTGAGTACAGGGGCCCCCCAAAGATGTGTGCTCAGCCCCCTTCTCTTCACTCTGCTGACCCACGACTGCAAACCCATCTCCAGCACCAACCACATCGTGAAGTTTGAAGACGACACTACTGTGGTGGGTCTCATCAGCAACAACGATGAGACTAACTACAGGAAGGAAGTGAACCAGCTGGCCCTGTGGTTCCTTCCTTGTACTCAGAAACAGCATCAACATTTGGGCATAGGTGGTAATCATGCTCTGACTCTGCATGCTCAACAGGCTTCAAGTCATACCTGCACAAGGTGTTAGCTGCTGCAGGTGTCGCCCCCAAGATGGATGTGTTATCGCGGAGGATGAAATTGCCTGTTCCAGTCCTCACTTGCAAGTTCACTAGAAGACGCTTGTATGCAGCTGTGAACTGTCTTGCAGTAGGGTTGTTGCCAAATCCACCACGTGCTCTGACAGCCGAAAAGAACAGCACAAGGTGATCTTGGCTCAGCTTATAAGTGAGAAGGTAACGGCACTGGGCATTTGGCTTACACACAGCTTCCTGGAAAACATTCCATACACTTATGAAGCTGGCAATGAAACCAACCACACAGGTTTTCCGTTTTCCAGCATGCACTGGTATGCCTTTCTCATCTTTCAGTTCGAGGAGAGACTTTTGTGCCTTCAGCAAGATTTGTTCTGCACGCTCTTTGTTGGATGTCCTCATAGGTGCTTTCCCTAGGGGATTCCTGCTGTTCAGGGCATCGAAGGCAGCATCAATAGTTCTCAGGAACTCAACCGTCTCTTCACATCCTCTGAACTGTGGTAGATGGAGCTGTGTGTTGCAAAACTCCAAAGCATCTGCCAGACTGCTGCTGAAAACCTGGGATGCAAGCTCAACCTTAATTTTCTGTTTTTCCCACCGTATATGTGCCATTTTCAACTTGTTTCCAAGTCGCAGTCCCTGTGCCTCCTGAAGTTTGTTCAGCTCCTGTAGAAATTTCCAACTGATTTTTCCTGTTGGAGTTTGCAACGTACTTCGATCAGCCAATGAGTTTCGGATTAACTTGAGCATGTGGCACACATCAAGTACTGCATGGATAGTGTCTGAGGGATCAGCTGGATGTGGAAATGATGGCTTCATGTTAAGTACATCCATGTTTGCTCCAAGGGCTCTCAACATTGCAAAGTGGCATGATGGACCATCACATGTCAATGACAATACACAAGCTCCGATGGCATGGAGTCGAAGAAGGCACTCCTTGATGATATTAGCGCGCTCTTCTCCTGTCAATCCATCAATTAAGAAGTACGCTACTGGGATCTTCCATGAATCGTCAATAGCAACAACCATAAGGACCAAGGCATCTTTGGCTGGTGGTAAACTGTCATCGACGACCCCACAGCCTAGGTCCACGTATCCATGGAATTTCCCAGCAGCATATTCCACATGGTTACGTATTGACACTTCATCCATCATGAGACACAAGGTTTCCTTTCCCTCACGTTTCCTTTCTTCGACACGAGACTTGAGTGAATCCAGGATCTGCAGAGATTTTGCTGTACCACGACCGGATGGTTTCGGGATGTGGAAAAACAAGGTCAAAGCATTCACGAGTCATTGTGAATGAATGCAATTCCTCTGACACTTTTTGCTTTTTCCTCTGTTTAACTCTGATGAGTATTTATTTTGGCACTCCACTAAAAGAGGCTTCCAGCATCTCGGCACAACCGGTTGAGATGAGCATTTTCTGCTTCAGCTCACTGATAACCTCAGTCAAACAGTTAATTTTTATTTTTAAACGTGTGGTCTTTTGTTTTTTGCAACAATTTACCAATCTTTTACCCATTTGGTTTATTTTAACATCGAATTTGCGCTTCAGCTTATTGGGAGATGCAAAATAACTGTGGTCAGCAGTGGCTGAAATTATGTTGTGATTTGCAGTGTTTTGTGCATGTGAATCCTCAACACACAGTGTCTCATCATTGTGATGAAGGATTACATCTGACACAAAATGTGTTTCCTCGTGCACCTCCTCCATCACAATGTTGTCATTATCGTCCGATAACTCTCTGACACTTGCACCTTCCTGTATTGTAGTCTCATTGGTGGTGCGGTGCTGTAATTTATGGTATGTGTGGTCAGCAGATGCCGAAATGCTGTCACTCACTTCAAAATGTTGTACCTTTGTGTCCTCAACACAATGTTCATCATCTTTGTGATGAAAGATTACATCTGACAACAAATGTGTGTCATTGTGCACTTCCTCCATCACAATGTTGTCATTAACCTCTGATACGCAAACAGTGTCACTTACCTTCGGGGCCATACTCACCACCTGTGTCCTGGATGTTGTGTGGACGCAGGGGAAGGCAAACACAGTCGGGACAGCAGATCATTTCAGTTCTCTGACGGTGTGAAAACAGTCATCGGTAAAATGTAGAGCACATATGCGGGAGTTGTAGTTTGGCTTCCAATTCTTGCGATTGATCTTCTTGACCCACTGACACATCCTTGCTTTGTCATGGCGTGGAAAACTGTAACCATATTTATGTCATAGCTTGAGTGGTATGCACATCTTAATTGTATTTATTATACCTCCTATTACATTCAGGGTTAAATTGACCCCTTTTTAAGTTTTAAAATCTAGGAAAAATACTTTAAAGTACACACACACACAGACACACACACGGTTTGTTGGGAGGTAAACATGCACTGTGTCACATTGACCAAGGAATATTTAATACATTTAACAGTTAACTAGGTATTACAATTCACTATTCGACACAAAAACAACTACTTATTATATGTTGTTATTTCATAATTATTTTTCAAATCTAACCCTGATCATAGATGTATGAAGAGAGTGGTAATCACACATAGCAATTGTTAAAGCTATTTGTTTATGTCTAGCATATTATTCAGTTTGCTAGCATTAGCCTACTTAAAATAATATCTTATATATTTATTTATAGAATGTAAATGATTATGTTTTTTCACATACCGGTAGGCTACATAGAAATCTTAGAGCCACTCCTTTGACTTTGGTTCACACAGTTGTAGGCAACACAAAAAGGCATTTTATAATATCTTGCTACAAAGACAAAGAGATGTGGATTGCCGCCACAGGAGATGTTGCAAAGAAAGGCTGAGATTAGCACAGCACAGACCTAAATCCCCCGCGCCCCTTCCCCTTCACACGCGGTCGTTCAGTGTTCACTGCCACTTCACTGAGGCTAAAGAGACAACGCTAACGATCAACAACTACAACAACGACAGTTTGCTCCAAAAGGTAAGAGACGAAAACATATTTATTTTCTAACCTGCCTCCTTAATGTCTGTATGTAATGTAACATGTTCTCATATAAAAGAGTAAAATAAGCCAAACCACTCATCAGCAACCGCTACTGTTGCTAAGCTAATGTTGGGTGTTTGCACAGTAGTTTTCCATACTTTTCATAGTTAACCAAAATGCTAGAAATGTATGCATGCCAGCAGTTCTGCAATGTTAACTCTGTATGCATTAGCTAACTTTATAGAAACCAGACTTTGAATTTATAATTCGTTTTATATATAATTTTTTATTTAAAGGTCCCATGTCATGGCCATTTCCACTGATCATAATTCCATTGTTGAGGTCTACTAGAATAGATTTATATTGTGCAATTTTCCAAACTCACATTGGTTTCTCATACAGCATCTCTGTAAACTACGTGTATTCACTGAATTTCAATCAATCAATCAATCAATCGATGTTTATTTATATAGCCCAATATCACAAATGTTACATTTGTCTCAGTGGTCTTCACAGTGTGTACAGAATATCAGTATGACAATACGACACCCTCTGTCCTTAGACCCTCACATCGTACAAGGAAAAACTTCCGGAGAAAACCCACAGTTTAAAGGGAAAAATGGGAGAAACCTCAGGGAGAGCAACAGAGGAGGGATCCCTCTCCCAGGACGGACAGACATGCAATAGATGCCGTGGGGAAATTGAAAAGATAATACATTTGCAACATAGGTAGTCCAAATGTTTGGAAATGCATGTGTGTATAATAGGAAGATGAATCCACGAGGATATCCATCCAGGACCACAGCCACGACTCAAGATCCAGGGCTCGCGATGCAGGACACAGGACCGCAGGATCATCCATGACTCCGGATCCCGGCGTATAAAGACACCAAAAAGAAAGAAATTTAGGGAAGCTGGGTTAATCGGAACATGAGAGTACACAGGTATAGACAGAGAGAAGGAAGAAGTAAGATGTCCCCCGACAAACTAAGCCTATATCAGCAAAACTAGGGGCTGAATCTAATCAGCCCTAACTATAAGCTTTATCAAAAAGGAAGGTCTTAAGCGCACCCTTAAAAACGGATAGGGTGTCTGCCGCCCGAACACAAACTGGAAGCTGATTCCACAAATGTGGAGCTTGATAAGAAAAGGCTCTGGCTCCCATTGTACTTTTAGAGACTCTAGGAACAACCAACAACCCTGCATTCTTGGAACGCAATGCCCTAGTAGGACAGTAGGGTATAATGAGTTCTTTAAGGTAAGATGGCGCCTGCCCATTAAGGGCTTTGTAGGCGAGAAGAAGAATTTAAAATGATATCCTGTGTTCTATAGGGAGCCAGTGTAAGGCAGCCAGAACAGGAGTAATGTGGTCCCTTTTCCTAACTCTGGTTAGTACACGAGCTGCAGCATTTTGAATCAGCTGAAGCGACTTGACTGACTTCTTGGTACACCCTGATAATAAGGAGTTACAATAATCCAGCCTTGAAGTAACAAATGCATGGACTAGTTTCTCTGCATCGTTTTGAGGCAAGATATGCCTGATTTTTGCAATGTTACGTAGATGGAAGTAGGCGGTCCTTGAAATTGATTGTGGGTGTTAAAGGATACATCCTGATCAAATATAACACCAAGATTCCTTACAGTCTCACTGGAGGCCAAATTAATGCCATCCATAGTTAGTATATCTTTAGATAATTTGTTTCGTAGATTCTTCGGGCCAAGTACAATAACTTCAGTTTTGGTCGTGTTTAACATCAAAAAGTTTAAGGTCATCCACGTTTTTAAGTCCTTAAGGCAGTCTTGAATTGTATTTAGATGATTCATTTCATCAGGCTTGATTAATAAATATAGTTGAGTATCATCCGCATAACAATGAAAGTTTACAGAATGATTCCTTATAATATTGCCTAACGGAAGCATATATAATTTCACTCTCTGCCTTTAACGGCTCGTTGTAGCTCCAAGAGCTCCAGCCCCCACCCTCCCTGTGAGCACAGTTTTAAATTGGTCGGGACGTTGTGAATCGCGCTGAGCTCCGTGGAGGTGTTGTTTCCTTGTTTAGCGATACACAGCCAAACACAGCCAAACTCATCCTGAGCACACACAAAGTCACAGCCGAAGTAAAAACAATAAGTGTGGCTTGATATTGAGTAAGAAAAAGGTTGATAAACGCTGTGAGAATGGGTCTGCACTCTGCAGAGAGAATTTCGCCGCAATCCCAACTGTCTATTATCAGCCTGCAGCCAGGGAGGAGAAATCAGCAGAGCTGCTTGCACTGAGTGTGTGAGGAAGTCCGTGGATTGGTCAATTTGGACCAATCAGCGGGAGCTTAACGTAACGGCTCCGCGGACGTAACATAACGGCTCCACGGATCGGTCCATTTCGTTCCGGGTACGGTTGACATCATGCGTACCCGGAAGAATCAAATGGACAGTGACATTTCACCAACGAGGCGTTTTGGGGAGGTATTTTCTGTTTTAGAGTTTTACTCGCTACAGGGTGTACTTTGAGGGTTTTGACTCTGCACACCGTTTACATGCATAAAAACCTTCATAACACACAAGGGGACGGGTACTAACCAGAAAAGCATGACATGGGACCTTTAAAATCTATAAATGTGAGATGAAAAAACTAAAAATTACATATATTTTTCACAACAAATTTCCAATGCAATGTCCCTACCATTGTAAACGACTATGCATACAGAATCTTCAAGAACACATTATTTTAAAGAGGCGTGAAGAGCTAATCATTTGTACTTTATTTATAGATGGCAGAAATAGCCGGATCAACATCCAGAGAGGAAACCCTGAAGGAAAGTGGGCCCCCCGCCAAACTTGGACAAGGTGCTGTATAGTTCTTATAAGAATTGTTATTCATTTTGTTTCAGTAATTCTTTGATTGCATACCCTTTAATTTCATATTGCAAAAAATATTTGTACATCTGATAAGTTAAATCAGTTGATTGTGACCTTATCACAAAAAGTCAGTGCCTTGATACATCCTGCTTCGTAATAATGCATGAAATCGTCATGCATTAATTAATGTAATATTATAAAAGCTGAACAAGGCCAGAATGTGGGTGAACAGAGAGATGGGTACATTTGTTAGTGGTTTGGGTGGAGAGAGTGTAAGGCATCCTTGCATTAAGTTTGACTGCCCTGGCATATTTCTAAGAGATGGAGTTCATTTCACCAATTTGGGAAATTATATGTTTTTCAGTAACCTTAAAAAGTCCCTTGAGGCTACAAGGGTAGACATTAAGGGTAAAAAGCCACTGGCCTTCCGGGCCGGTGGAATTGTATTGTCACTGGCCCACCATTGTAAGCACTGGCCCGGAGCACTCGTCCAAAGAAAAAAAGACTAATAATGAAGAAAATTAACACATTTTTTGCAATAGTAATTTATGCACTAACTACATTACTACTTGTAGTACAACATTTGAATCATCAGTTCTTCCTCATTTTCCTCAATTGTTCATATTTAGTTTATTAAAATATTGATATTGTGGTCATTGCTAAAAAATGTTTGCTATTGTTATGAGTATTATTATTTGTATAATGCGCTTTCTGCCTTCCTCTCATTATCAGGAGTTAGAAATGTAATGGCTATGTAATAGATTTGATTAGAACCTTCATTATCCTAAACTGCTGGGACATTTCCCTAAAGCCAATACCTTTATATTTTTCTACTCTTCACTTACTTGTCAGCATAGGTCGGCATTGATGTACAGAGCCGACAGAAGACCTTGTTTATATTGGCATCATATTGAGCGGTGCAGCCAGTGACGCATCCTAAAACCAGGAAGTAAGCTGCTGGTTCCCTCCACAAAAAGCAATGGGATTTCTCCACATGGTTTTGGAAAATAGCTGGAAATAAGGTCTGTGGAAAACAAACCTGTTTGATAAATGCACGTTTTGTTCAGCCGGATAATCTCCACATTTCTACCCTACTTTTATAATTTTCGAATCATAAATCTAATGATAGATTATAAAAGGGTTTTAGGACGCGTCACTGCACCACTCTATAGAAGCCAACTCCATCGATCAAGCTGGCTGAAACTTTCTCTCCCTCTTCTTCTCATGCTCCCTGTCACTCTCCTTTAACTTCTCCGGTGACTTTCTTTTATTTGAAGATAGTTTTTTGCCCGGCGCTTGGCCGGTTACCGGTGGTATTAAAAACATTTTGGCGAATGGTTAGGTGGCGCGATAGGCTATAGTGAAGGAGCGCGCTCACGGGAGCCTGCTCGCGCTGCGCTCCGCAGCAAACAGCTGTTTGCTTTTCACCCAACAAGACAACCGACTCACCACACGGAACGCTATGTTGTAGCGTTAATAAACGAAACAATTTAACTAAATTGCTAGTCAAAATACCAATACCACAGGACCTTTTTTTTTTTTTTTAAAGCAATATTTGTAGTGGCCCGAGCGGGCAAGTGGAAAGTACGTTATGCTGGCCCGGGGTGTCTAAATAGTGCTTCCGGGCCAGCGGGCCATTTATAATGTCGAGCCCTGGGCTACAATCTAAAGTGTTTCTGCATTTTGGATTCTAGCCTCAACAGGATATGTATATTTAACAAGAATAACTTTTAAATTTGACAGGGCAGTCCTCCTTGTGTAAGGACGTCTTCACCTGCTCACACTATTTTTTTTAAATGTGTAATTGAATTAAACAGTTCACTCGCATTCTGTGTTCTTCCTCTCTCTTAAACTTTAGTCCCCCTGTCTTGTTTCTCTCTTTCCCTCACTCATCTTAGTCCCTCTGTTTTGTTTCTGTCTTTCCCTCACTCATCTTCCCCAGCCTCACCAGCCTCATCAGCCTCACCCAGCTGTGGTGTGTCTGTTCTCTTTCTTCTCAATTTTGGATGTGGCCCAGGAGGAAGCGCAGCCACTTCAAGACACTAGTACGGGCCTACGTGCTAAAGACACGACCGTCATTGGCCAGATCACAGACGGCGACGAGACGTCGTACAGAGAGGAGGTCGAAAACCTGACATCTTGGTGCCAGGATAACAACCTCCATCTCAACGTCAGCAAAACCAAGGAGCTGATTGTGGATTACAGGAAGCAGCAGAGAGAGGGACACGCCCCCATCGCCATCAATGGGACTACGGTGGAGAGAGTCAGCGGCTTCAGATTCCTCGGTGTCGATCACGGACACGGCTGCATCACGACCTGGTACGGCAGCTGCACCGCCCTTAACCGTAAGGCTTTACAGAGGGTGGTGAAAACTGCACAGCACATCACCAGGACGGAGCTGCCATCCATGGAGGACCTTCACTCCCAGCGGCTCAGGAAGAAAGCCCTGAGATTATGTTTATGTTAGAAATGTTTTGGCACATTTGTTCCTATTCTGCTAATCCCATGTACTTTTTAAATTAATAATAGTATGTTCATCTTGATGGTTAACTTGTAATATTGTAATCATCTTAGTTAGAAATGCTGTTTCCACCCCAACCTCTGCTGCTGAATGATTTTATATATTGTTACTGAAAGTGCTTGTCTTTGACATTATAATGATTACACCAGAAAGTCACTCTTTGTGAGATTTATTTGTTCACATTTTTCCCAGCCACAAGATTATTTCATTCATTGGAGGCCTCAACGCTGGGTGAAGGTATTGATGCACGGATCAATGCAATCCTTTACAACAGCATTCCACTATGGTTGGGGATGTCTGTAAAAAAAGGAGAAATAATCTTAAACCAAATAAGTGTCGCAATATAGGGAAACAAACTGACAAAAACATATCAATTAGATCAGAATACATTTACATTGTTACAGCAGAAAAGAGCCTAAGACAGCCTAATGTTACTTAAAGTATGCATACAAAAAGTATTAAAGATTAAAAACAAGAAATTATGATAAAAAAAGTTACACATTTTACAAAATACACATCCTGTATCAGTTTGGAGGATTTAGCAGCCAGGTATATTACACAGTCTTAGCGGCATATGCCACTAAGACTGTGTAATATACCTGGCTGCTAAATCCTCCAAACTGATACAGGATGTGTATATATATATATATATATACACATGGTTGGTATCTAACAACAAGGGGTGTTGTACTGTGTTTATGGAAACATTTTACACCTTTCCTTCAAGTATTATACGTTTTAGTTACTTGTTGGGTACTTACCATGATTAATCACAGTTACTATCCTTGTACTCCATCACATTTCAAAGAGAAATCAGCAGTGAGGATCTCAGCCTGCCGTCACTGACGTTGAACCACAAAACTAAAACATCAACCGTTAGCAGTTAGCACTCAGAGCTCACAGCTCCTCACATCTGTTCAGAAACTATAGACAAAAGTTAAACAACTACAAACCACAGACTGTCTGTGTCATGGTGAATACAGTCGCTGCTTTATTTATGTCTGTATGACGTGGACGGAGCAGCTACAGGTTACAGGCTACAGGCCTGATCAATCCGATCTCCATTCAGAAAACACGCATTTTAAAGGTTTTTCGCCTGCCGTCTGTCTGCAGACTTGTCAAAGCATTAATTCCTGGTTTTTACTAACCGGTATCAGTATGTAGTTACTTCGGCATCATTTTGAAACGTGTATTACAATTAAATCACGGTCAAATATGTTCATTTTGTTGTAGTTGTAGCCCCCTAGCCAGCGCTAGGGGGCTTGTTTGAATGATGCGAGTAAACACTGACAGCCACGGTGAAACTCAAGTGTTTCTTTAGAGCGATGCGATAAGAGCGATTAGAGCGAAGCGAATATTCGCATCGCGTCCGGTGTGAACGCGGCATCAGCGATACAATGAGAGAAACACAGAAGAAGAGAGAGACGAGAGCGCGGCAGAGAGAAGCAGAGAGGAAAGTGAGTGAAGAGAAGAGTTAGCGATACAGGGAGAGAAGCGGAGAGGAGAGTGAGTGAAGAGAAGAGTTAGCGATACAGGGAGATGAGAGAGTGGCAGACAGGGAGAGAAGACGGAGAGGAGAGTGAACAGGCGTGTTAGCGGCAGACAGGTAGAGAAGACGGAGAGAAGAGAGCAGCAGACAGGGAGAGAATACAGAGAGGAGAGTGAACAGGCGTGTTAGCAGCAGACAGGGAGAGACAAATAATTACATGGCGCTCTCCAAGAAGAGGAAAGTGGACAGTTTAACCCTGAGTGGACTCATTCATGTTCATCCTGCTCACTGGGAGCACAGAACCAGTGTGTCTCATCTGTTCAGAGACCGTGGCGCTCATTACAAGTGCCAAAACGCCACTATGAGACAAAACACAGAGTGTTTGACCAAACTCATTCAGAACTGAGGTCAAACTAGAAGTCTCAGAGCACAATATGATCAGTCTACCAGGATCAAAATTAAAACTAAATGTTGTTCCAGGCTAACCAATGAGAATGGCCCTGACACCATTTCAGCCCAGATTGAGCTCCAGCTCAATTCTCGCACTGAACAAAAAAAAGCGAGCGAGGGACAGCAATATAAGAGGGAAAGAAAGATAAACTGTTAAATTGTTATGATGTGTAAAGACGCTACACTTTATTTTATTTATCTAAAATTAACCCACATTTTCAAAAGCTATTTTATTTATTTTCTTGCAGCTCGAGAGGAACATTACACATATCCACAGTATTTTACTGTATATCCGTATAGTTCAATGTTAATTGACAATAAATATTGTTGTTTATGAATTGTACTTTCTTTATTTGATTGGCAGTCAGTTGTTGATTACATGCAGACGTTGATAAAGCTACAGGCTACTTCAATATATATCACATTAATTCATAAAGCAACTTAGACATTTTGACCTCGTTGAATTTTAATTGAATACCCCTGATCTAGATAATTGGAACGGCTCTTATCGTGGCTGCCACTGAGGTACTTCTGGGTCATTTCATTCCGTTAGGAAGGTTCCTAAGCAAAACTGACTATTCGACCGCAAACCTAGTGACTCTTCTCTGATACAGAGCAGGCCCTGTGATGCTAAGGATGCTGGGAAAGAGGTGGAGCCTGCAGAAAATCAAGGTGTTGTCCAGTTGTCTCGAGCAGAGGCAAAGCAGGCCTGGCTGACAGCAGGGGGTGACACTGAGAGGGCTGCCAGACAGGCTCTGAGGGATAGACTCTCCAAGGTGACACATGAAGGAAGCTTAGAAATGCACCATCATATTTCATCTGTCCTTTGTTTAGAGATGGCATCATTTTCTTCTTCGCCCCACCCTCAGGTGAAGGAGCTGAGTCCACTGGGCTTCAGTGATGAAGCTCCTTGTCATGAGGCTCTGAGGCAGAGTGGGGGGGAGGTGAGGGGGGCCCTGGCCCTATTGCAGAGGCCCCTTCTGGAGCCCTTCCACAAACACATTTGGAGTGACAAGCCCGAGCCTCCCGTAGACATCCATCACCCCGACAAACAGGTGAGCACAGGAAAAACATCGGGTCTGGAAATGTGTTTGGAACGGATCCACAAAAAACTATTTATGAAAAATATAAATCACACAGTATTCATTACACATTCAAATAATTTTCATTTGCGATTTTAATAAAGACCCTTTGATGCAGTCCCGGATGTGTTTAACCAGAGATTTCCAGAGGGAGGGGGCAGCGATGGAACAGTCTCTATCCCAAAATACATATGTGAATACAGCTGGTCGGCACCCATTTAACCCCTGAGCCACACTCACCTATATGTCATTAGCTAATATACAACCTGATCTCACCAGAATGCGTGACTCCACCACGACTCCTTAACACCGCATTGCGTAGTGGAGTCACGAACTTTGCTACATTTACGTGTCTGCACCACGCAAACAACCCCAATGTAAAGTGAATGAGGCTCCTTTGTCGTGGTGCACACACGCATTTCTACAACGTCCAGCAGTGAGCTTTTATTCTATAAAACGTTTTTTTTAAATCTACTTTATAGATTGTAGTAACTCACGGGAGGCTTCTTTTATTTTATTTGTATTCATAATAATTTGTATTTTTCGTCAGAATGTATTATGGTGCATTAGTTACGAGTTTTTGTTCTCAAAAAACAGTGCATTGTGTGTAATACAACTGTGATTTTTATTAAATTAGTTAGTTTTTAAGGAAGGCCAGAGCTTCAGCTGTGTCAAATAGATTGTTCCCTTTAGTTAACGGTTTTTAAAAGATAATTATATTCCTATTTGATCATGTCCCCTATTGTATTATGGAGAGCAATGTGAGTCCATTCCTATTGGATAACGGATAATTGTACACCCGGAAGTAAGTATTCTCCTTACTGTCGATTGATTTTACAGTGATATCTGCACTACTCATCAACTCAAAAACACCAGATTATCCTTGTTGATTACACAACATTGATTGGTTTAAGTTATGTACAATGCTTTTGTAATTTCCCCCTTCGATTCGGAGAAACACATATTTGTTCAGTTTAGGATGGCCGAAGACACTACACTACCCAGAATCCTCAGCTATTGTTCCGCTTTGTCTCAAGCTCTGTGATTGGTTGACCTCCAACTGCATTCTATATGAAAAAAACGTTTCGTAAAAGATAAAATCATACTTTATTCAGCAGTGCTTGCTTTACTCTTTGAAAGTCATCATATGAATGCATTGTAATAAATGGTTTGGCTGCATTAAATATTACACATCTGTCGTAGTTCTTTATTTATCTACAGAGATACATTTATTTATCTATTTATCTGCCTCAGAATAGACAGGAAACTATTCTTTTACCGTTCTGTTTTAATTTCACAATAAAGTTATAGTAATAATTTGTTTTGATATTATTGTTTTGTATTAACTACTAGACCGCTGGGTCATGTTAAGACCATATTTTCTGTGTTGCTGTGGGGTTTTTCCATCGCTTTTGTGTTACAAATATCAAAACAATAACAGAATATATCCGTTGTAAACTAAACCAGAAACAGCAGTATATTTTATTTTGTTAACACTGTAAACTTGACAGCTTTTTAACCCAAACCACCTACTGGTTAAAGCACGTTATTACACGTTTAGAGTAATTGCAATGCAGGTAGATTGTGTTACTTTTTAATGACTGTTTAAAATGCCTTTTTCTTAATGTCTTTCATTTTTGTAAAGCACTTTTTAATGTGTTATATTCGATGAAAACATTTAAATATTAAGAGTACATACAAAATAGTGGGAAAGTAGAAGGTCAATGATATAAATATAGAATAGAAAATATCAACAAGATACTGTAAGTGATCTCTACAATAAAACAGTGTATTGCCTGATAGGGGGATGTGTAAAACAGACACACTAATAAGGCTTTATTTAAACATTAAAGAATACTTTAGGTTAAGGTCTTCTTTTAAATAAGCAAAAAGCGTTGGGGGTATCTATCTACAGATACATATTAAGCCTGACAAAGTACTTAACGTCTAATATATTGCATGGTTTGTTTTGGAACTTGACAATCAAGTTTCCTGCAATGTTAACTATGTTGAAGCACCTATTTTAACTGATATTATACATATTTATTATACTCTTATAAGATGTATGTAGATAGAATAAGAAATGTGCAGAATATGTTTAATGTAGCAAAAGTTTGTGACTCCACCACGCAATGCGGTGTTAAGGAGTCGTGGTGGAGTCACACATTCTGGTGAGATCAGGTTTCTAATATAAGCTTTGCTAGTTTGTTAAAATGTTACCATGTACAATTGTTTGAAGTACAGAAGTTTACTAACCCTATACCTTAAACCTAAAATGTGCAATATACTGTATGAGTCAGTACCAGCAGCTATTTTATTTAGGTCCGTAGCTATATCTACATACTTTGTGCTGACAGACATTTTAGGTCCAGTGAATCTGTTTTACTTTGGAATCTTCCTTACATATAACATGTATGCAAAACAGTATAAGGAAGTGTGATTTATTGTTTTGGTTTTAATCGTCTCTAATAAATGCCCACACCGGGTTATATTTTGGACTTTCTGCCGCAACCCGGTATCACGGCAAGACGTGAACATGTGACGATTTACCATGCTGGGAGACGTGAATATGTCACGATTTCGTCCCCTTCAAACGTGACAGCTACACGGTATTGTTAACCCATGTTAACCAGTGGAGAAATAACCGGAAATACCAAGCAAATGCTACTCCGACGTAATGATTTATTTTTTAATAGTCACACTCGATTACGGCGATTTTCTTGTTGCCCCAGCTGGTCGACACCTCTTTTAGCATAAACAAAGGCTACATTAATGTATTAAATCGATGTTAATCCGTGCGTGTGGATGTGGAATTAACAGACGTGACGTTGTGCGATTGAGTTGCCAAGCAACAGCTTCGGTTCATGTTAATTTACAAACTATTCAACTACAACCGTAGTTATATTTAAAAACATGTTAGAAGGCCTCACGAAATACTTTAATGCACATTCAAATGTAAATGTGAAGGAATGTGTGTATAACAAAATACATCGGTCATTAAACGAAACCGGAAACAGACGTAGGCAAGATCCTCAGCTCGATGATTGGATGGTTATCCGCAATGCATGCTGGGATTTGGTGTTTATGTGATGTGAAATCTGAAAACGTTTTTTAAAAATACAATAATACTTTATTACGAGTGTGCTTGCTTTTCTCTTTGAAAGTCATCACATAACGGCATTGTAATACACGGTTTCGGCTGCATTAAGTATTACATATCTGCCGTAATTCTCTATTTATAGAGCCCTGCTGAGAAGACTTCTGGACAAACAGGAGTACTGCCGCCAAAACTGAAGATGTGACGTGGATCATAAATATATAAGCAATTATACAACATCTTACATTTATTTTCACACAATACGTCTCCTTGCAGTATCAACACTAATTCGGCTGACTTTTATATTTGATCCAATTGGTAGATAGGCTGTATTTAAACCATAACCGTGCACAGCTGATAGAAAGGGACACCTGGTGGTCAAAGCACGTTATTGAATTGTATTATTTTATTATTATATATTAATAGGAGGATGTGCAAAACAGACAAACTAATAAGGCTTAATTTAAACATTAAAGAGTACTTTAGGTTAAGGTCTTATTTTGAATAAGAAAAAAGCTTTAAGAAGAATATGGAGGGATGAAACCCTCTTGAAACCGCAGGTCCTTCCTTCCTGCAGCGGTCAGACTTTACAACCAGCACTGCCCCTAGTAGACCCTCACACCACAACACAGACTATAACACCCCTTGCTGCTAAATACAAACCAACTTTGTGCTATATGTGCAATATATATATGCCATTAATAACTGTGTAATTTATACCTGGCCACTAAATCAATATATATGCCGTTTTGTTTTTGATCTGTATTTTTGAAAATGATGTAACTTTTTATCTTTTTTTTAGCATATTGTTTATTATATTATAACTTAGTACTTTTTTAGCATATTGTTTATTTTATTATAACTTGGTACTTTTTTAACGCATGTAAGATATGCAACACTAAGCTGTCTGTGGCTCTTTCCTGCTGTAACGCTGCACATTTCCCCTCTGTGGAACTAATAAAGGTATTCTGATTCTTTAATGGTCACACATGCAGAGCACACAGCACACACAGTGACATTTGTATCTACAGATAAATATTAAGCCTGACAAAGTACTTAACGTCTAATATATTTCTTTCCTGCAATGTTAACTATGTTTAAGCACTTATTTGTTTATTATTTGTTTATTATTAAACTGATATTATACATATGTATTATACTCTTATAAGATGTATGTAGATAGTATAAGAAATGTGCAGAATGACAGTTTAATGGTGGAGTATAAACACATATTGATAGATGTCTTGTAATGCACTGTTGAGGAACCTGCGACCCAAGTTTTTCATTCATTGCATAACTACACAGTAGTTGTGTATATGATATGTCAATAAACCTTAGCTTATAAAATCTTGAAATCTTGAAAGGGATGTGCAAACTAGTCATTATATACAGTCTTTAATTAACTGTAGAGAATAATGAGTAATGAATAATACTTTATAGGGATCCTATTAATATCTAATAATAAAATAATAAAATTCAATAACGTGCTTTAACCACCAGATGTCCCTTTATATCAGCTCTGCACCGTTATGCTGTAAATACAGCCTATGTCTTGCCGTGATACCGGGTTGGCCTCTGCCTCCTTGCTTGGTCGGGCCGCTCAATTGTCAGCTTCACAATTGGATAATGTTATCACGAATCATGGATTTTAACTGGTGTTGCTCTGAACTAAAGCCTTTGTGATATTTTGACATCTTGTTGGATTCTTCTGAAAAAAAATTCTGTTCCAGCGCATATGTCGGAGGTTACTGGCCGTGTACAATCTCCCCAGCTGGGGCCGCTGTGAGCTGGCTCTGTCCCTGCTCCTGGAGCACAGCGCAACCTACTCCCTGGAGGATGTAGTGCAGGCTGTGAGAGAGTCCCACGACAGGGAGTTCATCCGGAGAGTGCTGGCTAAAGAGTGTCCCATCTGCCTGTCTGTGTTCCCCCACAGCAAGGTACTGACACAGTCCTGGGCAGATCTCGGAGGGGGGGCCACAGGGGCCAGTGTAACACTGAGCTTCGGACCCTGTGGCCCCCCCTCCAAAAGTATATACCTATGTTCTTGCATTTTATGAAAGTGTTGCAACCAATTATGTGCTCTAACCTAGGCCAAAGTTAACAGGGATGTTTTTCTTTTTTTCAGTAATGTAATTGAACACATCTTAACTAAGTTACTGAAACACATTTTGTGACTAAAACAAATGCCAACAAATATTAAGAAATAAAATTAAAACAAAAATGTTGGTTGCATATATAATGTATTTAGTAACCCAGACTCCTTTTAATGTTCTGTATCTTGGGCCAAAGTAACTAATACAAGCTAACTAAAAGAATTGTAACCAAATCATTGACACAAACTCTGTTAAGTAATCAAACACCAATAAGGGTATTTTATGTTTTTTTATGCGCCATGACTTTATACTAAACAAAAAAAATGGTATCTTGACCACTATCTTTGTCTCCTTTTTCCCGTATTAAATGTGCACCTCTCATTCAATTATTGGCCCTATCACGGCCCCCCCAGTCAAATGTATCTGGAACACAGTGAATGTCTGTACGAGTGTTGCAGTGTTACTGTATCTTAAGTTCTTTCCTCCTTTCTCCCTCTCTTCCTTCAGATGCAATCCCTGACGTCCTGTCAGTGTTCTGTGTGCTGCGGATGTTTCCAGCAGCACTTCACCATTGCTGTGAGGGACAAACACATCAGAGACATGGTTTGTCCCGTCTGCTGGGAGCCCGATATCAACGACCCCGAGCACCTCAACAGCTACTTCTCCACCCTGGACATACAGGTATGAAATTCAATGTGCAGATGAATGACTGCAGAGCAGACCGTGACTATTATGTGGGGATGTCATTCTCCGAGTCATGTCATTCTCCAGCAGAGCAAGTTTGGTGTTACACAGCTAATATGATAGCTTCCTCTATGGAGGTTTACAGTGTCAAAACTGTTTGCTATTGGTCAGCATTCATTCAAAACTTCACACTTACTTTTGAGATATTTTACACATCAAGTTTCAAAGGTTTTATTGTCACATGCACAGTAGCTACAGTGTAGATGATGAAAATCCCAGTTCCCAGGCTCCCCCAACAATGCAACATACATATATATAATACATTGCAATGCCAATGTGCAAGTAATGCAGATGTAGTAAACTATATACAGAAATCAAATGTGATATCAATACAGCATCACTGTATGCTGCTTGTATCTTGAAGAAGCAATAATTCATTTTAAATTCCTTTTACTGACCTACAAAGCCTTGCATAATCAAGCACCTTCATATGTCAGTGACTGCCTATAATGTTACATCCCAAATAAAACTCTCAGATCTTCCACTGCCTTGCTTTTAGAAGTTCCTAAATTATACAAGTAATCTGGGGGGATGTAAACTGTTTAGCTGAAGAGGCAGCAATAGATGATGCATATATTTGTTACATACACCTTTTATCTGTAATGTTTAACAGCTTGTTGCATCAATAGGTTCTGTCATGCTGCCGCACCCGTACTCTCACACTGCTTTAAGAGCTTGTTTTTTTGAGAGTTTTGAGCTTGTTCTGGGTCAGTGTGTGTTAATATTCAGGTTATTGACATGCGAGTGAAGCTTGAACTTGCTTAGTGATATTTCAGTCCTGGCTCAGCGGGGAATCTCCAGGACTAATGTAGAGTTGTTTGGCTCTGAAATTACTTTTATTTATTTTATAATGGGTACCATTTTGTCATAGCAAACGTTGGTCGTCATAACTTCATTGTCACATATGAAGTACTGTTTGCGAGATGATTGTTAAAAAAACAAAAAAAACACCGGTTATTAAGTTGTTATTTTCTATTATAAGTAGAAGCAGCAAATAGCACATTCTTAATTTAAGCCCCCATAAAAATTCAAGATCCTACACTTACCGTAATGCTTGTTGATGGCATCTTTTCTTAGATCTTTGCTGCCTTGTAAATACCTTCAACTGTGGAATACCCCCAGTTTGTAATGCAGGCTTTCTGTTATGAGCCCAAAAGTAAAAAAACATGATGACTTTTCTCTCTTCTCGTGATCAGGTTTTTTTTTCTCTGAGTAAACAAAGCTGCTTCACAGACACAGAAGACATTATACAGTTGTTTTCACTGACTGAATACAAATAAACTTTTCAAGTTCTATACAAATGTGTTGTAAAATATCATCCCCAGCTCATCAAGAACTAACTTTTACATTTCTTTGGTTCTTGCTACCTCCAGGGATTGAGTTGTACGTTGTGTTGTTGTGTTTTGTGCTTCAGCTGCGGGAGTGTCTGGAGCCAGAGGTGTACGAGCTGTTCCACAAGAAGCTGACGGAGCAGGCTCTCATCAAGGACCCCAAGTTCCTGTGGTGCTGTCATGTGAGTACCAGGGGGCACTCTTGGCTTTGTCAACAAAAATGATGGCGAACAAATGTCATTTAAGTACAATTTTCTTAAGTCAATGGAAGCTTTTATAACATTAAAGACAATGTGCAATGTTTACTGACTAAAATGTATTTGAATTATTGTTACATATTTTGTTGAGTTGTGTACTTACATTATCCAAACTATACATTTTCTCTGGTTGTCTGCCAGAAGCTGTCATACATTTACATTTTATTCAGTTTTAGTAAAACATTTTTACTATAACATACTATACACCTTTTAGATCTTGGTAGTTTTTAACTCAACTTTTAACCAAATGAAGTTTACAGAGATACAAGCTGAGCAAACTCAGCCTTTAGCTCGTGGCTTTTGGGAAACACAGATTTTTAACGTGAAATTGCTATAGTCTGTGTTTTAACGGTTTTAATCACAGGGTCCTTTTGATTTACAGCGGAGGAGACTTCTGCAAATAATTTAGCTCCTGGGTGAAACCTTGATCTTAAAGTGTCAGAGTAAAGAGCTGGGGGAACACTGATTTACAATGAAACTAATGTATTCTGTGTTATACAATTTATTTACTAATGTTGTGCTTCCTTTTGGAGAAGTAGAGGCCTTATCCAATTCCCTGTAGTAAAAATCCTGAATCCATTACATCGCATTTGATTATTGTTCTGAAGGAGAACCTCCCCAATTACAAATGTTATGTTTAAAGAGCTCTATTTTTGTGTCTGCACAATCAGCACTCTTATCACGCTTGTTTAACATAACATCCTTTGATCAGTAGAGGCGTCTAAATTGGCTGCAAAGTCTGTGTTTAATGCAATGTCTGCAGTGGTCTATACATTTAAAACAGCTGATTCTTACAGTACCTTAGGTCCACATGGATTTATACTGTATGACACATTTTTTCAGTTCATTAAATCCCTACAGCCATCTAAAGATAGCAGGACACTGTATGTTGATGAATCAGGTCGCTTCTCCTCTAATATTTTCCTCCTCTCCTCAGTGTTCATATGGGTTCATCTATGATGGCGACCAGCTGAAAGTCACCTGTTTCCAGTGTCGCAACAGTTTCTGTGCTCAGTGTAAGAAGCCTGTGAGTATGATGTGTTCCACTCTCTGTTGTGCTGATCGCCTTCTTTTCTTTCTCGTTTGATCTCTCCAAAATTATTTTGTTATCTTCTCTTCTCACCCTCATCATTGAAGTTCTATCCTAAAAACATGTTAACATGATGTAAGACAAGGACATATAAATGATGTCAGGTCCAGAGGCAGAAGAAGTACGCAGATCATTGGCTTGTAGCAATAATAGTGTGAATTAAAGTGCAAAAATACTCAGTTACAAGTAAAAGTCCTGCATTCAAAATAGTACTTCAGCAAAAGTAAAAAAGTATTAGCATCAAAATATACTTTAAGAACCAAAAGTACCCATTATGCAAAATGGCACATTTAAGCACCATATATTTTTAATTATATTATGATAACTTTTGATGTTGATTTTTCCATCGCTAAAATGTAGCACTTAAAGGTAAAGTTGGGGTTTATTTAAATGACTTTATATATTACTACTGGGTAGCTTAACTTATTATAATATATAAAATACTATAATAGGAAGTCATTGTGAAAACAGAAAAGAAAGTTCAATCATGAGAGACGTGATGTATGAAATACATGTTTAATACCGGACACGTGGTATAGAAAATTATGATTGACAGATTACAACAATGAATCAACTGATGTTTGGAGATTAGGCCCCGGTTTGTAGGATATCATTCAGGAGGGGAAAACCGCTCCGATGAACCCCCCGGGGTCTAGACACTGGTGGTGGTGATAATGGTTCGGTCTGGTCTGGAGGAAGAAGGATTAGCTTGGCCCTGAATTAGGAGACAGGAGGCGAAGGGGTGGAGGCGGGTTGTGCGTTGACACCTGAAATGACAACTGACAGAGAGGGAAGAGCAGATTTAAAGGGTTTAGCAGGTTTAATGATTGCTAGCTGGGGAGTACCGCCCCTGATTACTTAATGGGAGAAGAGCTTGAAGTGACGTGTAACACCAGGGGGTATGGTCTTCCTTCTTGAACTTGCGCTAAGCTTCATTTCAATCATGAGAGACGTGATGTATGAAATACATGTTTAATACCGGACACGTGGTATAGAAAATTATGATTGACAGATTACAACAATGAATCAACTGATGTTTGGAGATTAGGCCCCGGTTTGTAGGATATCATTCAGGAGGGGAAAACCGCTCCGATGAACCCCCAAAGAGAAGAGAAGTAAGAAGTGCTGAGATGTGAAGCATTTCTTACCTTGCTGGCTGATTGAGGAGATCTGTGGATGAAATTAGATAACACAGGGACATGATGAGATTGTCGGAATAACTGTAGGGTTAATGTGAACGCCAACCATGCTTAGCGCCTGCATGTTGGATTAGACGATGCTGACCCACTGGCCGCAACCTGCATGCGCAGGGTTAAACATGACGCTGACCCACCGGCCGCAACCTGCACGCGCAGGGTTAAACATGACGCTGACCCGCTGGCCGCAACCTGTACACACAGGGTTAAACAAAAGCTGACCCATAGGCCGCAACCTGTACACACAGGGTTAAACAAAATGCTGACCCATAGGCCGCAACCTGTACACACAGGGTTAAACAAATGCTGACCCATAGGCCGCAACCTGCACACGCAGGGTTAAACAAATGCTGACCCATAGGCCGCAACCTGTACACACAGGGTTAAACAAATGCTGACCCATAGGCCGCAACCTGCACACACAGGGTTAAACAAATGCTGACCCATAGGCCGCAACCTGTACACACAGGGTTAAACATGACACTGACCTACTCGCCCTGCACGTGCAGGGTTTAAACATAATGCGGACCCACTGGCCGCAACCTGCGCGGCAGGATTCAATACGAGCGAACCTGAAGGTCACGACGATATGAAGTGTTTAAACATGAACACGGTGACACGTACATGTGCTGACTTGCTAAGACCACCACCAGTTGTATGTATAAATACCGTTTAGTGTTCGGACCTTGGATGGCCAGCACGCACGGATGTCCGGGCGAATGTGGGATATGAAGGCGGAGGAGGACCACCGTCCGAGTTGGCAGGGAGGAGGGAGATATGCCTTGAATGGCTGCACCTGTCTGAACGAAAGCCCTGATATGCTATTAGACGCCACCACCAGTTATATGCATATTTACCATAGGTAAACTGAAGAGATCTTGATTGGCGGCACGAGCCGATGTCCGGTGAAGAGGGAGATGTAGACGATATAATGCCCGAGAGCTGTTAGCTTGAGTACGGTGATGCATGAATATCGTAACCTGGTTTACCACGAGCCAAGTGAGCATGAACCCGAGAATATGAATGAAGTGCCGGATGCACGCAGAAAAGACGTACGCTTAGTTAAATACTGAGACATGACCCATGATATAGTATATCTTAATTAGCGTTAAGTGTGCCGGGATGAGTCATAGATGCTGATGAGCTGATTGAGTGATTAAGACTGTCTTCTATCATCTGAAGTGAGGATGATGGAGGGACGCTAGTGTTAGATCCAGCAAGTGTGATAATAAATGTGTAGAAATAGTGGAAATCTGAATGATCTCATGCAGATATCCCCCCCAAAACGGAGGATGTGCAGTGCACGTCCTTAAGTCGGGGAAAACACGGTCGTCGTGAGGCCAGCGGATGCCACGTCCAGGAAACGGGAGATGATGTGTGCCGAAGAATCCGCATGCAAAGTACGGTTGCCCGGTGAGGAAGAGCAACTGTCGTTGAAGACGTTTATGTGGATGCACGCAGTTGGTTAGAGGAACGATAATACCATGAGCTTGATGTGATGGCTAGGAACTCCGGTGTGAGACTGGGCCTGTAGTTCCTCATGATTAGGAACGCTGTGCTCCTGGAGGAGTCTCTTCTGTTTCTTCTTCTCTTTTCCCAGTTGAGCGGAGTTGTAGTTTAGTAATGTTGTATTTGAACGCTAGATGCGTGAAGGCAACGCATTAGGAGATCTCCCTGAGCAGTGGGTGATTTGAACTGGGGAGAGACGCTATTAATATTATTACCCGAATAGCCGGTGCACGCGTAGTTTCTCCTACTTGACTTAAGGCTGAAAGAGTTCCGCTGAACGATGATGGGAACATTAAAGCGCGTCGTAATATCTGCTTTGAAGAGCCAGCCTTGGCCTGCACGCTATTAGATTACATTATCTCAGTGCGTAGAAAGGGGGGAACATTGACCTTGTCATCGAGATTGCCCTGAGCATTTACCGAATTGTATTAAGTAATCTGTCGACAGGCTGTAAACAGAAAAGCTGAAATTGAAACTAATAAATACTCAGTTACCTCTAATCATTAACCGAGTTTGTATAATGTAGTTACTCTGTGTGTTGCTGCTAGCATACATAACATCTGACGTGGGAACGTTACTCGTGAATGGAGCTACGGAGCTGCTAGAAAGACAGTGGAACCCGGTGCATTCCTCCGTCTGGATGTGGAGCACTTTTGCTAAATGTTTAGACAAAGTGCTCGTGTTACGCCCTTACATGATAAACTCTTATTGCACTTTGGCAACGAGCATTCTCCACGTCGAAGCGGGTGAAGTTAACCACGCCTCGGAGCGCGTTCTCTCCGCCCACCTCCGCAGTGTGCTCCGCTGCATGTAGCAGCTGTGTGTGTAAACTGCCCCGTCCCCTCGCGATGGGGGAGAGAGATCTCATCTGATCGAAAATACATCATAGGCGCATTTGTTTGTCCTTTGCATATTAGAACGAGTTGTGACACTAGACTGCGATATAATGTTTTTTTTTTTTGTTTTTTTTTTTGTAGCAATAAACATGACATATATTTATAAATGTCTCCGGTACTGATAAAAAGACCAATAACGTTGGAGCTTACGCACGTAAACACACTGCTGACGTCACAATGAATCGACGACTGAATTAGTTGCAACTAATTTGGTAATCGATTTGATCGATTAGTCGATTAGTTGTTGCACCCTTAGTCGCTGCAACTCTGACTACTTTTACATCCAGGCTGAAGACTTTTCTTTTGTCGCTGCTTTTAATTGAACTATTCATATCTTAGACTGCACTGTACTTTGATCCATGTACTTTTTCTTTTAATGTTTATTTTATTAGCTTCCTTTTAAATGACTGATTTTAAATGCCATTTCTTAATGTCTTTCATTTTTTAAAGCAATTTGAATTGCCTTGTATTGAAAGTGCTATATAAATAAACTTGCCTTGCTGCCAAGGAGATGTTGTTGTCGCAGATCTAGCCGTTGGTGCACCAAGAAACGGAATATTCTTAGTGGAGAAGAAAAAGAGAAAACCGATCATTTAGTCAATAATCATTAAATTAATATTGGGAGTGAATTCCTAATTTATTTAGTATCTGGTCATAAACAGGATAATGTGCAGCGACTTGTTCATTGAGGAAAAGAAGCCCTACGAAACGCCATTCATTTCAGGAAACGCTGTGTTGAAGCTTGAACCTGCGTTTAGTTACTGAGCATTGTAATGAGTAATTACCCGACTGCATTAGTAATGCAAGTAATACGTTACTGAAACTCCATACTGTAGCACGTTACCCCCAACACTGCCTGAAGCTCACCTTAACCCTGACTAGAGGTAGCAATACATAGTGTTGAACTTCCTGTCGGCTCCCAGACCGTAGTCGAGGAAACGGGGGGGGGGGTGACTCTCTGTCCTCTCCCAGGGCAGAAGCAACACGCTTCTGGTTCAATAACTCATTTTATCGGAAAGACTGGAGAGAGGCGAGCTCTTCTTGGGAGGTCGTTGCATTATTTAGCTCTCCTGTTTCGCAAGATAGATTTCGCAAGATCACAGACCTTCCTTTTTTCTGCTGCCTCGTTTATTTCTAGAAAACATGTATCCCGCTCGCTCATACCATGCCCATGCACACATGCACACGCCACACCCCTCTCTTAAGGGTAGCGATCTCACTCTGCATGACCCAAATGTCGTAACAATATACGAAACATCTCGTGAATTTGTTGCAACTGCCTTTGCCAGCGTTACCCTGACGCCTGTTGAAGTGAGCGCAGGAGGAATAGCTTCAATGGGATAGCTTAAGCCCTGCCTGCCTGCCTGCAGGAGGGGTTGTAGTTGAAGCCAGAATGGGTAAAACTCCGCATGTGATGAGGACCCGTTCCGCGTGAAGCCGGAAGCGCCGCATTAGGCGGCCCTGATGCCAGTGATGCCTTCTCAAGAGACTGAAGCGTACGTCAGTTGTTTGCGTGAAGTAGCCATTCCCATTAGGCCGGAGGAACTTCCATGGAGCCCGATTTCCTTGTCTTTTCCTCCCGCGTCTGGGCTTGCGGGACGGCCGGCTGACCCGCTACCCGACTGGGGAACGCCGCCTGTAGCTTAATCCGCGATACTGCGGAGCTGATGAATAAATGCCTGGAGCTGGAACGAAGCCCTCAGCTGGGACAAAGCCCTGCTGCTGCTTGGCTTAACCATGAACACCGTGACGCGTACACTTGTGCGTTGACACCTGAAATGACAACTGACAGAGAGGGAAGAGCAGATTTAAAGGGTTTAGCAGGTGCAATGATTGCTAACTGGGGAGTACCGCCCCTGATTACTTAATGGGAGAAGAGCTTGCAGTGACGTGTAACACCAGGGGGTATGGTCTTCCTTCTTGAACTTGCGCTAAGCTTCATGTCTGTGAAGGGAGAGTCCACGCTTGGACAACATTTCCACCAATCATTGCTGTAGCATTGGAAAGCTCACACTCAGGACATGGAACTCAATGGGGAAGCTTTTTAGACAAGTCAGAGTCGGAGTTTAATAGTAAAGTAATTATTACCAACTAAAGTGGCAACTGATTGTTTTTTATTTATAGGCACTACGTCTATTTAATCCATCTAAAAGGCATTGAGAGAAAATTGGGTAGACATTATTTTCTCTCTCAAATGGTCTGCAGCAGCTAAGTTATTTCAAATGTAGAGACCTCTCTATTTAAATGGAAAAATGTAAAGTTGTATCCACCTGCTCATTCTGTCGACCATAAATGCTTCATGGAAGGTAAGGTTTGATCTCTGGCTTGTCTTTCACCACCTCTTTATGTCCTTTGACATGTGACACACATGCAGTGCTTGAATTGGAATGGAAAAGGTGCCAGTACTCTAAAATCAGCAACTTTTTCAAGTCAATTTTATATATACAGCCCACAAACAAGAATTTGGCTACTATAATGCTGGTGGGTTTGTCTCTTTACTACTGTATATTTTAGAAAGGTTCACTGTACTTAACATTTTTTATGATAGGCAGCGGATATGGCTAAAGCTGAGTAAGGTCAATATCAACTGAAAATATAGCAATCAAAGTCTAGATCTTCTGCTGAAGACACATGAAGCAGAGACCTTTCAGGTGAGAGCCCCTCTGGTGGTGTTCAACATTAATGACAAGGAAACAAAGCTCTGGTCAGAAGCATTTTTTATAAAAAGCTTTAACAAAATTAAGTATTTCTGTACATTTTGAATGCAATCTAACTTTCCAACTCAGAAAACGAAAAACGAAAAAGTGCCAAAAGTCTTCTCACATGGCTGAGCTGCTTTGAAATATACTTCACCACTGAAGAATACAAATATGTATAAAGTAAACTATGATGCAATCTAACTTTCCAACTCAGAAAAATGATAAAGAGCATGAACAAAGAACATGTAAAAACAAATGCAAAATTTGCACAATCTAAAATGAGAAACTGTAACTGCAAGTAACAAAGTCTGAGCCATGGTAAAGAGTTACATTGAACACCAAGCTGATCAGATAACTCTCTGGTTGGTCTGAAGTCCTTCTATCTCCAGGATCTGTACAAATCGGCACATTATGCCAAAAGTCTTCTCACTGGGTGAGCTGCTTTGCAATATACTTCACATTGTTAGAAAAGGCTCCAGAAGGCCTTGGGGACATCAGTATCAGGGGCTGGAGCTGGACAGGCTCTTTCATCAGCACTTCTCCTTCCCTTTGCCAGCCAGGACCTCACATACTGTTCCGGATTGAACTGTCCTAGTGATGGTCCATTACATTTAATGAAAACCAGGTTGGACAGTCGGCTGACAGAGAGAGCATTCCTTTTTGCAGTAAGGATATCGTTCATGCAGCTGAATGCCCGCTCACACTCACTAGTGGAGACAGCGATGGTTCGGACTGCTTTCAGTAGAGGCTCCATGGCAGCAGGTGTACGGGATGCCCTGGTTTCCTTGTATTCGCGAAAGCCCTGAACAGTCTCTCTTCTGTCCACTTTCAGCACTTCGCACAAACGTAGCACCTCTACGTCCCCATACTGTACGTCTAACTCCTCTTCAGGCCAACTTCCAGGATGGATAACTTTCATGTCCTGGATTAGCTGATTGTCCCGGGCCTCCCGGCCATGTAATGGGATTTCTCTTGTGCTGACATGAGAGGAGGTTGTGGAAGTCATTCTGTGTCTCAGATTCTCTACCATACTGCGGAAAAACTGACCTGCATGAATCTGTACAAGCCTGCCATTCTCACGCAGGGCAACACCCTTGAAGGACTTCTCAGCTAGAGCTGTATGAACTGTAGTCATGTGTGGGCCAGGCATGGTGACCATGGATTCAAAAACTCGTATTTCTCGAGTTAAGAGCCTATCTGCTGTAGGCAGTGTCATCTCTCTTTTTTGGAGTTGCCGAGAGAGGTCGCTGAGCTCTGTGAGCGCATCGTACATCAGTCCCAGATTGCTGACAAACGTTGCAGATGTGAGCACATCATCCAGGCCCTTGTACTTTGCTCTGTCTCTGGAATCCCTGCTCGTGTCGTTTGCAGCATTTGTGAAGTGATCATGAAGCACTCGGTAGTTTTCCCAGACTGCTCTGACGCTCCTTTCACTTGAAGCCACCCAGCGGATGGACAAAACACGCCCTATCACCAGGAGACGCTGTCCGACTGCTTGCGCACACTGCGCTAACTGCCTCTGATTTTTGGGGGAGGCATGGAACAAGGAATAGAGTTTGTCAAAAAAGATCTGGAAATGATTGAGCCCTGAGACCTCCTTGACCACATCCCCAACTGCCAGCTCTAGACGATGATTGGAGCAGTGCCACACAAACAGGCTTGGGAATTTACTACACAACTGGGTAGCAACGCCTGTTCTCTTCCCTAGCATGATTGAAGCCCCATCACATGCAAAAGAAACGAAACACTGACCTAAAAAGTCCTCGTTAAAATCTCTTCCTAGACACTCCATTAACGCCTTTGTGATGTCATCAGCCGTTGTTCCATCCAACTCGATCAGCTCCCAAAAAAACGTTTCGGGCTCAGCATCAGCTAATGCTGAGCGTAGACACACAACAAGCACCGTTTTACCACTAATAGTGGTAGATTCATCGACCAAAACACAGAGTTTTCTTTGGTTTTCTGTAATGTCTTTTGCCATTTTTTTTCTTCAGCTCATGAGCTATGTGGTCGATGATTTCGCCACAGGTTTTATTGGAGTGCAAAACCCTGCCCACGTTCAGCCCATTCAGTTTCTGTACATTCAAATCAATTGGCATGTCTGTGAATGGCCGGCTATGTTTGCCAATTTTATATGCCGTTCGAAAAACTCTGATAGTGGTGTCTAATTCAGATTTATGCATAGCCTGCACTTGATGTTGAATAGTTTCACGTGAAAAAGATGTAAGGATGTCAGCAGCTTTTACATGGGCTTTTGATTCTTTATGTTCTTTGATTTTTTTTCTCAGGCTAGCTTGTTGTTTGCCCTTGTCAACACCGAAATGAGACACTGCACACTCACCCCATTCAGTTGACAGTTTCAGTCCTTGTCCAGTGTGTATTCCCAAAGATTTGACATGATCTCTGCATATCCGACATCCTAGCTTCTTATCTTTAAGAAGGAGCCATGCATTGGTCTTGCAAAAATATTGCACCTGGTCCGTTGTCCAGCAGTCAGGTGCATCGCTTTGCCCGGTGTTGGTGGTGGCAGTTGCGCCAGCAGCAGCTAACGTTAGAGGCTCTGGAGGAGGCGGCGGAGCTAGTGCTAATGCTAATGCACTAGAACTTGGAGCAGGAGGATCAACCAAAGAAAGCTCCCCATCAGACACAATTTCCAACACAGGCACAGCATTCTCTGTATTTGAAGTTTCTTCCGGCGACAACCGCTGTCTTTTTGCACTTTTATTAATCCACGCTAACATTTTAGAAATGCTAATTTGTGACGTGACTTGCTTTCCTTCTCTCGGGGGCGTGCCTGCTCTGTTCTATCACTCTACATAGCCACCCACTGGGTGGGAGTTGCACTGCATAAACACAACACACGTACATCTAGGTATGTAAATTGTAAAGCATTAAAACATGGTTTTACTAACAGTTTTCAGTATGTTGTTACTTCGGCATTATTATTATTATTATTTTGAAACGTGTATTACTATTAAATCACGGTCAAATAGGTTAATTTTGACATAGTCGTTTCCACCACAGTATTTACATGGAGAAGATAAGCCCCGCCCCCTCTCCAGCACTTTCTGTTTGAATGACAGGAGTAAACAGCTGACAGCCGCTGTGAAACTCCAGCGGTTAGAGCGATGAGAATGTCCGTTCGGCACCTCATGACGCATCTACTGAGTACCGGGCGGCTGTATATATATATATGGATGTATAATAAGAACGGCGGGAGAGTGTTGAGTACTGGCACGGTGCATGAGTACCGGAGTACCGCCAGCATGCCGGTACTGAGCAAGAAGTGCCGGTACTCCATGGGTCAGAACCAGAAGTGCCGGTACTGCGTACCGGTGAGTACCGGCCCAATTCCAGCACTGCGACACATGTATAGTGAGATGGAGACTTGACCTGCGTCTTGAAGGCAAAAAGCAGAGACATGACTCGGTGTCCCATAAATATTGAAAAAAGGCAATGTGAAATGTAACGTGTTTGGATCTCCACCAAATTGTCATCAATAATAAGTACCATCACACAACCACGGTGTGTATCATTTACACAAACTAATCCACACCATGAGTTGCAGCCTCTGGCATCAGATTAAAGAACTTTGATGATACGTTAAATATACACCTAAATAAATATATTGGTAGTTTCCCCTCCTTTACAGTGTATCACCTTTTATCCTCCCTGCTGTCTCGCCAATGTTTCTGACAGACACTCATTAATGTGACAGTTTCTGCTTTGGGTTATTTAAAAAGATTCATTTGTAAGATTGTTATTAATAACCTTTCAATTATCTATAGTAATAATTTAATGCATGAGGATTTTGAACAATTGGTTGTGGTATACATAGTGAAGTAAAATAAAACATAATAATGATTACTAAGAGTTGTTCCCGTCAGTTTAATTGAGTTAAACTCCCCGGCTCTTACCAAGGAGCACAGAGGATTAAGCAGAGGAACATGAGATTCACTCTCTGATTTTCATTGTAAAGCGTGCACTTCACCCAGGAAGAGGACGGGTGGTTACCAATGGTTACTGTGTGTGTGTGTGTGTGTGTGTGTGTGTGTGTGTGTGTGTGTGTGTGTGTGTGTGTGTGTGTGTGTGTGTGTGTGTGTGTGTGTGTGTGTGTGTGTGTGTGTGTGTGTGTGTGTGTGTGTGTGTGTGTGTGTGTGTGTGTGTGTGTGTGTGTTGTCTCTGCAGTGGGAGTCTCAGCATGCAGGCCTGTCCTGTGAACAGTACCAGTCCTGGAAGAGAGAGAACGATCCAGAGTACCAGAGACAGGGCCTGGCTGGATACCTGCGGGACAACGGCATCAGTAAGCACACACACACACACACACACACACACACACACACACACACACACACACACACACACACACACACACACACACACACACACACACACACACACACACACACACACACACACACACACACACACACACACTAATTGAGTGCTTGCGGGTGGTAGAAAGCTGTACGGAAGTGCTTAATCCCCCTCTCTTCCACAAAGGTGGCAAACTCAGCTGAGACAAACTGTGGGCCGTTATCTGTAGTGATGGCGTTAGGACTGCCCCACCGAGCAAACAGAGAGGAGAGGAAGTCTGTGACCACCCGAGCCGTTACGGACCCCGTGGCGACCACCTCTGGCCATTTCGAATGGAGGTCGTAGGCCACCAGGAGGAAGCGTTGGTGGTGTGGGACGCCATGGAGTTCCCCACAGATGTCCAGCTGCATGTGCTCCCAAGGCGCGCGCGGCCACTGCAAGGGCTGCAGGGGTGGTGGGGGAGGCGGGACAGTTTTGCCACTAACCATTGTCTCTATATCTCGATCTATGTCCGGCCACCACACCAAATCCCTGCAGCGCTGTTTCACCTTCACGATACCCAGGTGGCCCTTGTGCGCCATAGCCAATACGCGTGCCCTGAGGTTGATGGGGACGAACGTGCGGAGGACCCGGGCCACGCAGACACCGTTCCAGCAGGTCAGCTCGTCCTTGACCCGATGAAAAGACGCCAGCTCCTCCGGGAACTTCGCAGGCCATCCCTCCCGTATGTAAGTGCGGAGCCGGGAGAGCGTGGGGTCCTCCTCCGACGCGAGCCAAAGGTCCTCCAGGGAACCCGCGGCTTGAAGCGGGACGTGGAGCTCGAGTATGAGCTCTGACTCTGTTGCGTCCGGGCCCGCACCGGGCGCTGGGGTGGGGGTGGCGCGGGAGAGCAGGTCAGCCACCACATTCTCCCTGCCGGGAGTAAACACTGTGGTGAAGTCATACGGCAGGAGTCTCTCTGACCAGCGGTAGATCCTCAGCGGTTTGTGCCCCGACCCCGATGTAGCAAGCAGGGCTGTAAGAGCCTGATGGTCAGTACGCAATGTAAAATGTCTCCCATACACGTGCCACCGCTCGCACGCCCAGAGGCAGGCCAGCGCCTCCCGCTCCCCACCGAGTATTTCTGTTCGGCCGAGTTGAGGAACCGAGAGGCGAAGGCCACCGGGCGTTCCGTGCCCCCCTGGATCTGGGACAGCACCGCCCCTATTGCCGTATTGGACACAGGTCACGAACGTGGGGCTCGCCAGGTCAAAGAATGTGAGCACCGGCGTTGAGGTCAGCTGGTGAATAGCGGCAGAGCGGGCCGGGGTCCAGTCCCAGACCGCGTCCTGTTTCAGGAGTTTGCGTAGTGGGGAGATGGTCGAGGAGTACTGAGGAAGGAAACGCAGGTAGTAGGCCGTCATCCCCAGAAACGAAGACTGGACAGGACGGCTCAGGCAGGCACAGCTGAGGCCGTCGGCGGTCAGGCGGAACCCCACGAACTCGATGGCTGGAACGGCGAAGGTGCACTTTTCCCCATTGAGTGTGAGGTTGTGACTGGTGAGGACGTCCAGCACCCTAGCCAGGCATTCGTCATGAACGGCTATGAACCACTATGCTCCTCCATGTGGATCATTTAACTAAAGATGATCAGGAATGGCTAAACTAGACTATGTTTTAAACATTGTAAAAACAACAACATTCCGGTAACAAACAACTGGAAAGAGAAGGGTTTGAGCAGCATTTTTAGAAGGGCTTCAGCCTTCAATAGAACTACAGTGATAGAGAGATGAGAGAATACCCACAATTGATAACATGAATAATTATCAATTACTAGCTTATTTTTTATTTTCTTTGTTTGTGCACAAGCATTGACGTTTTTAGATACAGTACCAGTCAGAAGTTTGGACACACCTTCTCATTCAATGTTTTTTGTTTATTTAAATGTTTTTTTACTTTGTAGATTAATACCGAAGACATCAAAACTATGAAAGAACACACATGGAATTATCTAGTGAACAAAAAAGTGTTCAAAAATCCAGAATATGATTTTTTTATTTTAGATTCTTCAAAGTAGCCACCTTTTGCCTTGATGGCAGCTTTGCACACTCTTGGCTTCTCTCAGTTAGCTTCATGAGGTGTAACCTGGAATGGTTTTCAATTAACACGTGTGCCTTGTCAAGAGTCCATTTGTGGAATGACTTGCCTTCTGGATGTGTTTGAGACCATCAGTTGTGTTGTGCAGAGGTAGGGGTAGTGCACAGTGGAAAGCCCTATTTGACTACTGCTGTAATCCATATGATGGCAAGAACCACTCAACTCAGTAAAGAGAAACGACCGTCCATCATCACTTTAAGAAATGAAGGCCAGTCGATCCGGAAAATGTCAAGAACTTTGAATTCATCCTCAAGTGCAGTCGCAAAAACCATCGAACGCTATGATGAAACTGGCTCTCATGAGGACCCCCCGGGAAAGGAAGACCAAGAGACACCTCTGCTGCAGAGGATCAATACATCAGAGTTACCAGCCTCAGAAACCGCAAATGAAAGCACCTCAGATTAGAGCCCACATCAATGATCACAGAGCTCAAGTAGCAGACAAAGCTCGGCATCCACTGTTCAGAGGAGACTGCGTGAATCAGGCCTTCATGGTCCAATCGCTGCAAAGATCCACTACTGAGGATGGACAACAAGAAGAAGAGAATTGTTTGGGCCAAGAAACACAAGGATTGGACTTGGACAGTGGAAATCTGTACTTTGGTCTGATGGGTCCAAATGAGAGATGTTTGGTTCCAACCTCCGTGTCTTTGTGAGACGCAGAGAAGGTGAGCGGATGGTTTCTGTGTGTGGTTCCCACCGTGAAGCATGGATGAGGAGGTGTGATGGTGGGGGGGGCTTTGCTGGTGACACTGTTGGTGATTTATTCAGAATGCACACAAGGCACACTTAACCAGCATGGCTACCACAGCATTCTGCAGTAGCCAGCAAAATATAAATCATATTCTGGATTTGTTAACACTTTTTTGTTTACTAGATCATTCCATATGTGTTATTTTATAGTTTTGATGTCTCTATTATAAATCTACAATGTAGAAAATTAAAAATTAAATAAACAAAACACTTTGAATGAGAAGGTGTGTATATAATAATATTTAAATATAAAGAAAGTTTCATCGTTCAATACTGACAGAGATTACACTGCTCAGAAAGAGTGTTTATCTCCGGATTGATTCCTGGCAGGTCATTTGAGTGGAATTCAGTAGCTTGTATAACTGGTCAGTAATGCAATGAAATTGTTGATAATAATGAATATGCAAACTGTCTGCTTCTTTGTACATTATATTTTAAATGTCCACTTATCTACTGACACTACCTTTCCCTTCTCTCTGTGCTTCCTCCTTCCTCTCTATTTCTAACCATTCTCATCCTGTCCCCCCCCCCCCCCCCCCCCCCCCCCCCCCCCCCCCCCAGCCTGTCCTAACTGCCGCTTCCAGTACGCGCTGTCTAAAGGGGGCTGCATGCACTTCTGCTGCTCCCAGTGTCGCTACCAGTTCTGCAGCGGCTGCAACAACCCCTTCCACACTGTGAGTCTGAACTAGCATGTGGTCCTGGTGCTGCTCAGCACATGACTGTTTGTTACTATCCTACAGCTTGCTCTATGGAGGAATTCACTTCAAAATATCAAATGAGATTCAGTCTTCAATTAAAGTTAGAGGCCCCGTCTCAGGTCGGTTAAATGAAATCCTTGCTTCCCTCACTTGCGTCGTTTCCCTGCGTTTAGTCCCTCCCACCAGGGAAGCATGGAGGGACGCAAGGAAACCACGAGAATCAGGGAAATTAGTTTTAAGAGCAATGGGACGTCCTTTCCTCCGGAGCGTCACGTGAAGCGACGTCCGTTTGTGATGACGCTGCACAGCTGATCGTCTGACAGCAGCTCTGTCCCCGTTATTTCCACACACACCCCCGCCTCTGTTAGTACACATTTACTGACACAAACATTTGTATCATCTGTTGTAGACCCAAATAAATAAAATAAGAACTCATTCTCAAAAAAGATAAACGCCATTCTAAAATGTATAAACGAACATTAGTTGGATTAATATTGATTAGAGTGCACAATAGAAATAAAATAATTGAGAGAAGAAAAAGAGATATGTTATCTATCAAAACCCAGTTAGATTAACATTCATTGGATTGCACACTTTGTTTGTTTGTGTGGATATGTAGCACATTAACATTTTAATAGCACTTAATGACTGACTGAATGGAAATGACAATAAATGAAAATGTAAAATGAAAAAAGCGATCATGAAAATGTTTCCAAAAAATGAATAAAATGATTTTTGACCACTTAGTTGTTCAGATATATCACATATTTGTAACTAAATGATACATTAATTGAAACAAAACACGGTATAAACTGAGGAGTGACTCTCGTGAGGTTCATGTATTTTCTTCACTCCGCTGGGAAACTGCTCTCATGTCAAGAAGCATCAGATCAGTGCATGCGCTGCATCGTCCAATCAGTGAGTGATACACAGTAAAGGGGCGGGGCGAGTGTCTGAGGATTTCATCGGAGGATGGTCTGGTGGTTCCTCGGTTATCGCTCCTCCATTATCGCTCCTCGTTCCTCAAGATGGCGAAGGCAAATCAACTTCCGGTGAGACCGAGGACCGAGTAGCGAGGAAATGAAAATAGTCGACCTGAGACGGGCCTTAGTCTTAAATACTAGTCAAAACATGCCTTATTCCTTTTTTTAACATTGTAAAAAGTTAAATCTGCATGGTAGGCCATGGCAAGTCTTTGCTCCTCTATATGAAAAAATACCCCCCAGTTTTGATATAAATGATGCAGGAATGAGTCCTAAAACCGGGATATAAGTCAGCATTTTAGCACTTCTGGTTGCCTCGTCTCAACGTTTTTTTAATATGTTTTTGTTGGAAGTCTGAAATAATGTCTTTGGTTAACACAAGCTGTGAAATAGTCACGTTCTAATACATACAATACGTTACTGAACCCCACTGGTGAATCTCTGAAGCTTCTATGTGACATTAAAAAAGCGTTTGCTAACAAGAGGCTAATATATATATATAAATGAGAAGACTAAAAATCATCACCCCTCCTTGAGCTCAGTGATGGTGATGTGAAATCATGTGACCGTGATCTCATTTGCTACATAGAACTTTTCACTTCTGCAGATTGCATTCACTGATTCCAACTGCTGAACACAACGTGTTTTTGCCTAAGATCTTATTTTCTGCAATATTCTAAAACCCAATGAAAAAATCCATTATGCCATTTGTTGAGGGAGCCCTTGAGATGCTAACGTCCTCATCACTTCACCAGTCCATAGCATCAGCTAAGCTAACCTCTCCCCCATTGTTGTTGTTTTAAACAAGCTGTGGCCTCAATGTGCCGTGTATTAAACAAATCACAGAAGTAGCTGAAAGTCAGTCCGAATGAAATGCTTCAAACCCATGGTTTGGTGTGAATGCAGCTTTAGGTTACCATAAGGTGATTAACATCTGACATACCTGAACATTAACATCTGTCAGACCTGAACATTAAAGGTGGCCATTTCTACTGATCATAATTCCATTGTTGAGGTCTACAAGAATAGATTTATATTGTGCAATTTTCCAAACTCACATTGGTTTCTCATACAGCATCTCTGTAAAGTATGTGTATTCACTCTCTGTCCTGCACTGCTTGTTGGAGCTCCTGTCCACCCCCCCTCCCTATGAGCCCACTGTGCTCTGATGTGTGTGTATGTGTTACAATGGCGTTAGTAACCAGAAAATGACACCAGTATTGACAAACAGATGAGAATGCTGCATGGGGTCTGGGTGCCGTGTTAGCGGGACGTTGCGGGGCTCGCTCCCTTTGAGACTCGAGGAGCCGACAGTGTGAGCTGTATTACTGGTTTAGTTTCCTGGTTTCAGCGTGGGGTCTGCGAACAGCGAGACACGGCGAAACTCAGCCTGAGCACACACGTGAGTGTGTGGCGAACTGTGAGTGGAGATCCACGCAACTGCGGCTTAGAAAAGATAAAGCTGAGTGTGCCGGCGAAACTCCGCGGAGTATCGCCTGAGTGGTGTTTCTCCGCGATCCCAACTTGTCTATTACCAACGTTCAGGAAGCTCTATGCTCAACGCTGAAGATCCCCCAACTGCGTTTGATAGTGACGTCAAGGGATCCTGGTGTGTGAGGAGCTCCGCGGATTGGTCCATTTGAACCAATCCATTTGGATTGTCGTTACGTCACTTGGTACCGGGAAGAATCTAAAAATCTCCAACGAGGCGTTATGGGGCAGCATAGACAGGTATTTTCTTTAGAGTTTTACTCGCTACAGGGTGTACTTTCAGGGTTTTTGACTCTGCAGACCGTTTACATGCAGAAAAACGGTACACACACACACACACACACACACACACATTCACACACACAACACACACACAGCCACACCACACACACACACACACACACACACACACACACACACACACACACACACACACACACACACACACACACACACACACACACACACACACACACACACACACACACACACACACACACACACACACACACACACACACACACACACACACCACACACACACACACACACACACACACACACACACACACACACACACACACATTGCATTTAGCTGACGCTTTTATCCAAAGCGACTTACAATAAGTACATTCGACCAGGAAGAAACAACCTTGAAGAAAACAGAATCATATAAGTACATCAGGTTTCATAGAGCCAAACATTTCAAGTGCTACTCAACTGGCTTTAGATAAGCCAGTCCTTTATTAGTATATAAGTCCTTTGTTAATAATTCTATCGCTCGAAGTGGGGTCGAAAGAGATGAGTTTTCAGTCTGCGCCGGAAGATGTGTAAGCTATCTGCTGTCCTGCTGTCAATGGGGAGCTCATTCCACCATCTTGGAGCCAGGATAGCAAACCCACGTGTTTTTGCCGATGGGAACTTGGGTCCCCCTCGCAGCGAGGGTGCAGCGAGTCGTTTGGCTGATGCAGAGCGTAGTGCACGTGCTGGGGTGTACGGTTTAACCATGTCCTGGATGTACGAAGGGCCAGATCCATTCGCAGCATGGTAAGCAAGTACCAGTGTCTTGAAGTGGATTCTAGCAGTTACCGGAAGCCAGTGAAGGGAGCGGAGGAGCGGAGTGGTGTGGGAACTTTTAGGAAGGTTGAAGACCAGACGAGCCGCTGCATTCTGGGTGAGCTGCAGAGGTAGGATGGCACATGCAGGTAGACCAGCCAGGAGGGAGTTGCAGTAGTCTAGGCGTGAGATGACGAGAGCCTGGACCAGAACCTGCGTCGCTTTCTGTGTCAGCTGGGGATGTATCTTCCTGATGTTGTAAAGCGTGTATCTGCAGCAACGGTTTGTAGCAGCGATGTTTGCAGTGAAGGACAGGTTGTTATCTAGGATCACACCCAAATTCCTTGCAGTCTGAGTCGGGGAAACAACAGAGGTGCCTATGTTGATTGTCAGGTCAAGAGTGGGACAATCTTTTCCCGGAAGGAAGAGCAGCTCAGTCTTGTCAAGGTTGAGCTTGAGGTGATGAGCAGACATCCACTGAGACATGTCAGCTAGACAAGCAGAGATGCGTGCGACGACCCGGGTCTCTGAGCGGGGAAAGGACAGAATTAATTGGGTGTCGTCAGCGTAGCAGTGGTATGAAAAACCATGCGGGCTAATGACTGATCCGAGCGAGTTTGTGTACAGGGAGAAGAGGAGGGGACCAAGAACAGAGCCCTGAGGGACCCCTGTAGTTAATTGACAAGGGTCGGACTCCGACCCTCTCCAAGTAACCCTGTAGGTACGGTCTTTGAGGTATGAGGTGAGGAGGTAAAGTGCAGAGCCTGAAACTCCAAGTTCTTGGAGAGTGCGAAGGAGGATCTGATGATTCACCGTGTCGAATGCAGCAGACAGGTCCAAAAGGATGATGACAGAGGAGAGGGAGGCTGCTTTAGCAGTGTGCAGTTCCTCAGTGACAGCAAGGAGGGCAGTTTCTGTGGAGTGACCTGCCTTGAAACCAGACTGGTGCGGATCCAGAAGGTTGTTCTCATGGAGATAACAGGAGAGTTGTTTAAAGACAGCGCGTTCAAGTGTTTTAGACAGGAACGGGAGGAGAGAGACAGGCCTGTAGTTTATAACATCAGACGGGTTGAGAGTAGGTTTCTTTAGGAGAGGGTTTACTCTTGCCTCCTTGAGACTGTTTGGAAAGTGACCAGAAGTTAGAGAAGTGTTGATGAAATGGGTGAGAAACGGTAGAATATCAGGAGCGATAGTCTGAAGGAGGTTTGAAGGGATAGGGTCCAGAGGACAGGTGGTAGGGCGGGCAGAGGTAATGAGGGTAAGAACCTCACTTGGAGAGAGAGGGGAAAAGGAGGTCAGTGTGTGGGTGGAAGGAGGGTCTGGTGACCCAGCGGTGAGTAAAGGTGAGTCAGAAAAAGAAGAGCGAATATCATCAACCTTTTTTTCAAAGTGGTTAACAAAGTCGCTTGACAGAAAGGAGGAGGGGGAAGGGGCTTTGGGGGGGGTCCAAGAGGGTGGAGAAGATGGAAAATAGTTTTTGGGATTGGAATAGGAAGATTGGATCTTATCTTGAAAGAAAGTGCTTTTTGCCTGAGAGATCGAAGCAGAGAAAGAGGAGAGGAGAGCCTGATAGGTTAGGAGGTCGTCACGGTGTTTGGATTTCCACCGTTTCCGCTCTGCTGCCCTAAGGACGGTTCTATTAGCACGCAGTGCATCATTTAGCCTGGGAGCAGGAGGGGACTGACGAGCCTGCCGAGATGTGAGAGGACAGAGAGAGTCCAGAGAGGATGAGAGAGTAGAGAGGAGAGTTTCTGCAGCAGAGTTTGGAGGCAGGAGTTGGAACGAGTCCGAGGAAGGGAGGGCTGAGAGCACCGATGAGGCAAAGGTAGAGGGGGAGAGGGAACGAAGGTTACGGCGGACAGGTGCAGGATGAGAAGAGATTAGTTTGTTATGTTTGGAAAGGGGTAGAGAGAATGAAATTAAGAAGTGATCGGATGTGTGGAGCGGGTTTACAGAGAGGTTAGAAGTAGTGCAGTTCCTTGAGAATATGAGATCAAGGATATTGCCAGCTTTATGAGTTGGTGGGGAAGGAGACAGTGAGAAAGCAAAGGCGGTTAACAGAGATGTTAGTTTGTCTATCTTCCCCATCTGGAGGTTGAAGTCTCCGAGAAGTACAGCGGGAGGGCCAGTTTCAGGGATGTGTGAGAGGAGATGATCTAATTCCTCCAAGAAGTCCCCCAAGGCGCCTGGTGGACGGTAGAGAACAACAATGGTTAACTGTATAGGATGGGTTACTGTGACAGCATGGAATTCAAAGGTGGAAGGAGTGAAGTTAGGTAGCTTGAAGAGGGAAAAGCTCCATTTGAGAGAGAGCAGGAGACCAGTGCCACCTCCTCTGCCAGTGGGTCTGGGTGTATGGGAGAAGGAATATGCAGTGGAGAGAGCTGCTGGGGTGGATGTGTTGGATGGAGTAATCCAGGTCTCAGTGAGAGCAAGGAAATCCAGAGACTGCAGGGAGGCGTAGCCAGAGATGAAGTCAGCCTTAGGAACAGCTGACTGGCAGTTCCACAGGCTGCCTGAAACTAGATGTTAGATCTCAGTGGAGCATGTGGGATAGACGAGAGCAGGGCGGTTATATCGATTACGAGATACACGGGGCCAGTGATAATTGCGAGAAGACACATAAACAGGAATGGAGAAAATACACATGATTATAGCCTGAGGGGCTAAAAAAATAAAGAAAAGAAAAATAAGACACCAGCGGTAATTAGCTGAATCAGAGTAGGATTTGCCTCCTCTTTGCCTCCCTCGTGACTCCAGCAGGACTCCAATGTCTTTGTCAGTCTTACTCCCGCAGGACTCCAATGTCTTTGTCAGTCTTTGACTCCCACAGGACTCTAATGTCTTTGTCTGTCTGACGCTAAAGCTGACGCTCCAGGAAAGAGCTACCTATAATGGACGCCTGATTGCTGAGTTCTCACAGCTGTGGGGCCACGCCCCTCTAATTAGTTAACTCTCTACAGCTGATGGGCGACAGCAGACTGGCCCTGCCTATATTGTAATGCAGGCTTGAGTGCCCACTGCGACCCGTGTAACAGGTTCCCTTGAGCAGATCTGAGATTTAAAATCTCTCAAAAGCGCCGTTTTAGCTACAATAACTACAGAACAATTATACAGAGTAGAATAAATGAAACAGAGAAGTCTAATTAAACAAGAATATAACTTACAGTGATTGCTGCGTCAATAGGTATTGTCGTCACCCGGTCGAGATGCGCGCACACACACACACACACACACACACATACACACACACACACACACACACACACACACCACACACACACACACACACACACACACACACACACACACAACACCACACACACACACAATATGTAACCTCAGTAAAATGATTGCACTTTAAACCTAAACATTATAAAGAGGATAACAGCCGGAAAAGCATTACATGGGACCTTTAACATCTGACATTGAACATTAACATCTGTCTGACCTGAAAATGTCCCCTCTCCTCAGACCTGTGCAGTGGACGAGTGCAGTGTGTCTGGATTACATGCCCACCATCCCAGAGACTGCCTCTTCTATCTGAGAGACTGGGAACCTTCCAGACTGCAGACCTCACTGCAGGTACACACACACACCACACACACACACACACACACACACACACAACACACACACACACACACACACACACACACACACACACACACACACACACACACACACACACACACACACACACACACACACACACACACACACACACACACACACACACACACACGCACACACAATATGTAACCTCAGTAAAATGATTGCACTTTAAACCTAAACATTTTAAAGTTCCACACTGTCACATATCACAGGCTGAACCCATACACAGTCTTCATCAAGTTTGCAGATGACACAACCGTGGTGGGTCTCATCAACAACAACGACGAGACCCACTACAGGATGGAGGTGAACCAGCTGGCCGCGTGGTGCATAGACAACAATCTCTTTCTCAATGTGGATAAAACAAAGGGGATTGTTGTCGACTTCAGGAGAACCTCACCCCATTGACCATCGGGTGGTGCTGCTGTGGAGCAGGTGAGCTATACCAAATGCTTGGGGGTGGACATCACTGAACAGCGCCTCCACTTCGTCCGCAAACTGAAGAGAGCAGGAGCCCCCCCACATCGTGCTCTCCTTCTACCATCAAGAGCATCCTCAGCAGTTGCATCACCTTGTGGTTCAGAAGCTGCACAGCATCCAACCGCAAGACACTGCAGCGCTTCGTAAACAATGCTGAGAGCCTCACTCCCATCACTCCTGGACATTTATAACACCCGCCTCACCTGCAGAGCACTCAGCATTGTGGCGTGTGGCGCAGTGGATAGAGCTTTGGTGTTCGGATCAAGGGAGCACAGGTTCAAACCCCACTGCAGTCAGCATGTCGTTGTGTCCCTGAGACACTTCACCCCAAATTGCTCCTGTGGGGATTGCCCACAGTATTGAGTATGTAAGTCGCTTTGGATAAAAGCGTCTAACAAGTGACATGTCATGTGATGAAACGTGGGTGACCCCTTCCATCCCTCCACCTGCCTCTTCACCCTCCTGCCTTCAGGGAGGAGGTTCCGCAGCCTGAGGTCGAGCACAACCAGACTGAAAAACAGCTTCGTCCACCAGGCTGTCAGGAGGCTGAACTCTCTCCCCCCTCCCTCCCCTCCCTCCCCTCCCTCCCTTCTCTCCCCCCTCTCTCCCCCTCCTCCCATCTCTCCCCTGCCCCCACTTGACTATAACTCCCCCACACACTTCAATCCAACGCTTTTTTTTATGCTGCTATGGACAATAAATACACATGGACAATCTTGCACCAAAGATATTGATATTGAAGTTACTGTTATTTTGTATATATTGAGTGTTGTGTTTTTATATCTTAATGTGTGCCTAATATATGTAAATGTGTCTGTTGATTGTGTATATAGGATATACATATTTTATACATATTTGTATACTGTATAATTTTACATTCGGGATTGTTGGAAACGTCATTTCGATCTCTCTGTCTGTAAACACAAACTGAGTAAGATTGACATTAAAGTTGACTTTGACAGTCGCAGGAAGTAGAGAGGGAAAACACATCTTTAATTTACAGGAAATTAAGAATAAAGTAGATAAACAGAATCTTTTGAGCACAGCTTGTTTTCCTTGTCTTTGTGACTTACAGAATAATGGAGTGGCCTTCAACACTGAGCCCCCCCCTGGAACACAGACAGGTGGGTCAGAGGGATGATCAAACACACAGAGTCCAGCTTTCTTGGCATTGCTGGTTCAAAAACATAAAACCCCAATCACAGATGATGGTTATCACCACAACCAACTTCCAGTGTTAACTTCTTCAGGCTTTGTGCATGTTGCCATAAAAGAAGCCATTTTGCACGTTATTTGAATAATACCTAAAATGGGCTGATGTTTGCTTCTTTGACAGAGATGGATGTGAACTGCAACTTGACTGTTTTCTGTTGCTATTCCCCCCCTCTGCTCTTTGTTCCTCTTTCTTTGTTTGTGACCCTCCTCCTGTCTCAGGTCTGTGTGGAGTGGTAGAGCAGAAGGATGAGGGGGGGCAGCAGCCAGACTCAGACTGTGCAGCTCAGACTCAGCCTGGACATGCTGGACTCTGCGAGTATGACTTCTTTATTCACAATTTCTTCGTCTCATTCCAACCTGAGCAACATGTTTTATGTGCTGGGTGGTCATCCTTCAGTCAGACCTTTAATCTCTCATGGTTGGATGCTGTGGTACCGTCTGCCAGACGGCAGCAGACAGAACAGTTTGTTGCTAGTATTGGTGCTGGGGGTCTTTTGTACTCCAGAAAAAAGAGGCAGGCTGTAAAAAAGAAAACGGGTGACATCCGAACATGTTATTCTCAGACGAGCAGAAAGCTGCATGCTGTGTCACTAACATGTCTTGGTCTGTCTCCAGGAAGCACTACAGGGAGTACCTGGTGAGTCTGATCAACAGCCACTCCATAGACCCCGCCCCCCTCTACAGCTCCAACGAGCTGCTGCTGGCCTGCAGGAGGTACAAGGTGGAGGACCCCCGCAGGGAGGGGGAGGACAGCTTCACCTACTTCAGCCGAATGCTGCAGGTCAGCGCAATATGTGTGTGTGTGTGTGTGTGTTTGATCAATATTTGTATTTCAATATTTGTATTTTTTATATTAATAAGATGATACACACGAAATATTGCCAATTACATTTGTCAAAAATCTAGTCAGAATGTCTTTACACTTGATCTTCTATTAACCATTTGTGTGATAGTGTGAGGCATACGGCAGACAAGGCTACTTGTGTGTGTTTAATTAATAAATAACACTTTGGTTGCTTGGTTTAGCCATGGCTTTAGCATCATGGCTCTTGTCAGTCAGTTCCCCACCTAGTGCCGCACTGGAGTACTGTATCTCTAGCGCCACCATGAGGTCATGTTGCATTTGAGTGAAATGTCTGTTGGGAGGATAGGGATTTCATTATTGGCCAGACCTGTCACCATTAGGCAGTGGCTCTCAAAGTGGGGGGCGGGCCCCCCCTGGGGGGCGTAGAGGCATGCGAGAGACCAGGAGGAAAAATGGTTATAAAAAAAATCATAAATTGAAAAATTATTGATTCGAAAATAATATGATGCAGTACAGTACTATTACGTCTGGGTCTCTGTGTTTCATTAAAGCTCGGCTCTGTGTGTGTGTGTGTGTGTGGAATGAGCCATTTTGTGTGCGCGAGCGAGAGAGAGCGCACCGGTACCGGAGATAGTTGTTGTTAGCTTCTGGTGCTAGCGAGCTACGATAACGGATATAAGGAGTTTTTTCAACAACAAAGTGGAGGAGAGTCCTCTCCTGTCAGCCTGAGAGACTCAGTGAGCTAAAGGACTCTGTGTTATCTCAGTGGGTCTCAAATGTTTTGGTCACCATTAATGTAAACAATTATTTCCGAGGCACACGTTTATATGATCATTATAGTTATACAAAAAATAAGAGAATACATGAAAAACAGGTATGAAATACTATATGACAGTAAAACAAGAATAACGTTTAAAAGGGTGATTTGTAAAATATCCATAAAGAAAAAGTAAATCTGTTTACAGTTCTGTTTCAAATGGGTGTTGAGAGAGGTATCCACAGATCTCTTCATGTTGCTCTCAACGTGCACCAGATTGATGCTTTTAACTTCAATATTTAAAAATAAATGTTCCCGGGGGAGCTTGCCCCCGGACCCCCCTATGTGAGGTCCACACACCACCTATAAAAATAGCACTTTACCCCTGCTTACACCTATATGCCGTGAGCTGATTATCGAGCCTTCATTGTAACAGTTGCTGTAGAAAATTCCACTGTAGCGCCCGGTACATTGATGGGAAACCCTAAATGTTTGAGCACCCTCTATGAAACGTCAAGCTACCCCACAAATAGTCAGGCTCAGTGGCGGTGCCAGAGACTTCTTTTGTGTTGGGGGGGTCCGACTTTTATTTTTTCTTTAATGGGGGGGCCTGACAGAAAAAGTTTGAGAATCACTGCCATTAGGTAACAGTGGTGAGTTTATTTATAAAGCACTATTCAACAACAAGTCTAAGTGCATTTAAATGTATTTAAAAAAGAGCCCTTAGAAGGTAAAGATAATGCAAATAAAACAGAATAAAGTAGAATAATAAAAGTCACAGTGCAGTGTAGGACATGAATAGTTATTTGATTTAAAACGCAGCAGCAAACAGAAAAGTCTTCAGCATTGATAAAGAAAATATATAGTTTATATGGTGAAACTCTAACAGAGGTTTTAAAGACATACAGAGTGAGCCCCCCCCCCCCTCTTAGACACAACTAATAGATGTCTTTTACTGAATTACTTTGATTCTGAGAAATGTGTAAACATCATTAGAAATTAATGATTCAGAAATGTTCAGCAGTTCATCATGGTAATAGCTTGTGTTTGTAACATATTATTCGGACCAGATGAAACAAAACCATCCTTATCTATTCCACAAATGTATTTTTATTCTGTACGTCACACTATTTATTTGTATTCATGTGACACATCCTTTGTGGTCTCTCTGCAGAAACTGATGGATGAAGAACCGCTGGGCGACAAGGTGCCACGCAAGAAATAATGAGTCACTTCCTGTTTCCTGCAGTGATTTGTCCACATTTCAACCTAAAACCCAGCTACAGGAGACAACGTGGTTAAAGTTTCCTTGTTGTTTGGATTGTAAAAAACTGATGTATACAAACATTTACTGTTTGTAATGGATTCTTTATTTTATACGCAGCATTTTTGTCCTTGTCATGATCCTGTAGATGTGGCTCGTGATCTGATTGATCAGTATTCCAATCGGTTCCTCTGAACTGAATCTTCATTGGAGCTTTTAGCTGTGTATCATTGTGATCTCTCTGTAAGAACTTAACAAGCTTCACAATAGCAGAAAACCTGTAAGCCAAAAATAGCTAACGCACTAATCTCACTCCATGATACAGGCCCCAAGGTCTCAAATTACTTTGTCACACCATGAAATCGTTTACAGCACATTTTTCGGTATTATTCAATACTTCTGTTGTGCATGTTAAAACTTGACATTTCAATATTATACGGTAACAATCTTAAAAGATATTAGTAGTATCTATGAAATACTGAATGGATGTAAACTCTTGTTGAACAGGTTTGCTGATGTAAAAACTACAGATTTTAACTACTGCTTTGTTGAATTATTTAAGATTTTTTTGTGTTCAAAATGAGAGTCTGCCAAGTGTAAATCACACAGAGTGCATGTGGTGGCCTGTACTGTGCCCAAAATAAATAGTTATAATAGAGCCTTCAAACTGTCACATGTGTTTGACTTTGGCAGTGAAATTGTCTTTAGCCAGATGCATTTAATATGTTTCTAAAGGATAGGATTAACGTTGGTGACATGTATTTAAGTACATTTACTCAATGACTGTACTCCTCACTAGATATGTCTGTGGTTCAAAGATTAAAAACAAATGACCTTTCTGAGCTTCAGACAGTAGGAGGATTCAGTTATAATCTTGAAGATGTCTTTCTTTATTCATTCTTTCTTTCATCCAACACATTATTATAACTACAATTGTATTATTTGCTGAAGCAGAAGTGATCAGGGTGACAATAAAAACATTAAGGGTGGGGAGAGAAGCACAGCAAACAGAATTAAACAAGAAAATGAAATGTGCTTCTGTTATGGATTCTGAAGGTGGACATAGTGTCACGGTGACTGGCTTTATTTGAGCAGCTTTGCGGTTGCCATGGAGGTCATGGACGTCATGGTGTTGGTGATGGTTGGCACGGCGATGTCTTTGAAGATGGGCTGTGTGACAGCAGAGTAAGTTACTTTGTTCTCGCTCAGAGTCCCGATGATCATCTGCCGCATTTCCCTGCTGGCGTCGCCCCGCACCGCCAGCAACGCCTGGATGTGCTCCTCCCTACGGACAGCCGGAGGGACAATATTAGAGTCAGTGTTAGAGCACTTAGCTATCAACCTCATATTATTCATGTATAAAACTCACCCAAGACACTTTTAAAGTAACATGTGTACTGTGTCTAAATTTGGATACTATCCCTAGTTCACTGCAGGTTGTGCCCTGTTAACCTCTGTAGTTACTCTGAACCCACACTGCGCCCACACCTGAAGTGATGACTGCCGCTGTATGCTTGGCAGCTAGCTAGCAACGTCTTTGTTTGTGGTAGCAAATCATTACAAGCGGCTAAAAGCTAAATAAACCCAATACAATAACAAGTGGCTTTCTTTTGACACCAGTATAGTGGTGTAATTATTAAATTGGAAACAAACAAATATTTGGCTCCACCACAAATGCGACTGGTTGTGTAACTTCTGCTAAGTAGCCAAGATGGTAGTGGATGAGTGTGAGTAGTGTGCAGTGTTCCATAGTAAAACATTTTGTAATGGAAACTGTTAGAAATTAAAATCAATGTTTTGATAGCATAATGTACCCTAAACATACCGTCAGTTTAAATGCTGTTTTATACTGAAAAACCAGAAGTTCTTGTGCACAACCAGTTAAGCTTTTATTCTGAAAATCCTTCCTGACGACATCCGGGACTAACGCCCATTAGTATCATTAAAGTGGCTATTGACGCCGTTAACATGTATTACATATAAAGTTATGAAAGAGATAAGGAGGAGAAAAGGCATGTGGAAGTAAGCAATGAATGTAAAATGTCGAAATCCTCTGTTTAACGCGATATCGGACACAGACGAACGAGAGGGGGAAGTCCCTTACGTCACTACAGCTCACAGAGAGGAGGAGCGAACAGCGAGCAAGCGGGAAGGACGAATGCTTGTTAGGTCTCTTCTGCACGGCCAGCAACTGGAGAGGAAGCTGCAGACTTTCTCTCCTGTCGGACCATATCCTGTTTGTGACTTTACCGCGCCTTTTTTATTAATTAAAGTACCAATTTGAAAACATCTCAGAGACTCCATTTAGTCTCCTTTTTAAGCTTCTCTTTCCTGGACGCTGAGAATAAGAACACAGTTAACAAAACTTCTGGAGCATGGAGTCTAAACACAATGATACACGGAAGAGCTGGAGCTTGATGGCACACACTGGCCGTAACTTCTGATAACTTCTTCAGAGAGTTGAAAATATATGTGCTGCAGCCACGAGGCGACACAACTCCTGCCTGACCAATTCTGAAGTTCTCTCCCCCAGTCCCATGTATTTAGCTGGTTCTGAGAGAATAATCAACATTCTGCATAACAAGATAAAACAGAGAAGCACTATACAGGGTTCTTACACCTTTTCCAAAGTCAAATTCAAGCACTTTTCAAGGTGCATTTTCCAGCTTTTCAAGCAGCTTACAGCTGTTGTAAATTACATATTTATATACACATACTCAAATGGTTATTTCCCTACCTCTAATTAAATCAGATGTTCTTTATGCTATTAACAACCAAATGTGTGTTTCGTGATAGCATTCTACACGAGGATGACAAATTAAAGAAAAGAAAACAGTTTAATATTTCAAAATGAGTGATCTGTACGTAGACTAGGCCTCCCATATAACCTGTCTGAGCCAATATAAAACAATCAGCCAAATAACTTTAATACATTATTGATTACTATTTTTGAGGTACTTTTAGGTTGGCAGTAAACATAAGTCAGAGGTAAATGGTGTACTTCTACTCCACTACATGTATTTAATACCTTTAGTTACTTCACAGATGTGGATGAATGATGTGAAATATAATCAAGTGTTAAATCAGACTTTAGTTCCACTTGGAGTAAATCCACAAGCTACCCTGCAGTATACAAAGTCATTCAAACTAGCTGCACCTTTACCAGCTTTGAGAACACTTTCATGATCAATCATTATAAAACATATCATATATATTATTCTGAAATGGACCAATCAAACAACGACTACTTTTACTGTCTTTAACTATATTTTGATGATAATACTTTTCTACTTTTACTTGAGGAACATTTTGAATGCAGGACTTTTACTGTAACAGAGTATTCCTACACTCAGATCTTGTACTTAGTAAAAGTAGAAGTACCAGAGTACTTAGATCTTGTAGTGAAATTATGAGTACTTGTACTTTTACTCAAGTACAATATCTGAGTACTTATTCTACCTCTGGTAGTGTATTAGCCTGAATTGTAGCCACAAAATCACACAGAGCTGCATAGAAATAGCCTCACAATGGTAACAAGTGGAAAATAATATTTACAAATGTGTACAATGATTTGTAGGTAATTTTGACTACTCAAGACACCTGACTTATACAAAGGAAGACTGTGTTCATTCTACAATTACATGGGATTAAAGCAAAATGTAGTTTTGCTTGTATAATACTTCAATTTTATATAAAAGACAGTTTGTTTTCATCTGTTTTCAAATAAACAAAGTCTTGGCTTTCAGAATATTAAACTTGTTTCGGCAAATTCAGATGATAAATACAGCTTTGAAGCTTCGGCATAATTACAAGTAGAGAACGGAGTAATGTAACATCACAGCAGGCATAACAACAGCCGGTGTTTCTTGTGAGTGTTTCCCCGGGACACAAACGCAAAAATACACAAACACACTCGCGAGCTTCCCCCAGACCAGTAATACAAACAAAAATGTGTCTTCGGGTCAATGTGACTGATTTCGATAGATCAAGTCACATTTGGTTTAGGCACGAAACATACTACCTGTAGAAATACATTGCTTTCAAAATCGCTCTGTGTCGAATCAATAGATTATATTTTGTGACTATCACACAAAATGCCGTGAGTGCTTCATCCTCTGAACACCACAGGATGGCGACTGTAACGCACATAACATAGGTACGCTCCTCTGAAATGATTGTCCCCTGCAATTATTATTATCCCTCATCGAGTTCGCTATTCAGCTAGCTAACGTTAGCTTAAACAAACGTAACATGCAACGTTAGCCTAATCTAAAATGCGTGCGTAAAACGGCGTACCTTTCATGTGGCTCGTCAGCGCAGACTCTCGCATCGCTATTTTTGCAAACTTTGCAGGAGGCTACTCGTGGGCTTGACCCTCGTCTTAGCCATGGCTTGTATTTGTCTTCTGCTAGCCAACGCTTGTTGACTTTTGCAAACTTTGCAGGAGGCTACTCGTGGGCTTGACCCTCGTCTTAGCCATGGCTTGTATTTGTCTTCTGCTAGCCAACGCTTGTTGAAACTGCAACCTCCTGGCACACAGTCATCTATCACTCTCATCAGAATGCCCAGGTCACACGCAACACAAACACTTGCAGGTCGCGCTGCAACCTGCAGCTGTTTTATGTAGAAGCGAAGCAATTCTTTTCTTTTAATCTAAAAAGCGAACTATTCAGTCAGACAGCAATTTATTGTAAAAGTAAAGCATTTACATTTTCAAGCACTTTATCTCAATTTCAAGCACCATTCCCAAAATTCAAGCACTTTCCCAACCTTGAAAACACCAAGTCAAATTTCAAGGATTTCAAGCACCCGTACGAACCCTGACTATAAGACCTGATGCCACCAGGCAGGAAAAAGGAGACAAAACATAGAGAGCACAGCAGAGGGCAGTAAAACTGATAAACTGGGTCAAAGTTATGAGCCTAGGAAAATATTTCCTCAACAGTTATGCGTGCACCATCCAATACTGCATTTGGCCATACTGCATCTGGTTTTCTTCCTGCTTGTCCCTAGTGTAAGCCATGACAGTATTCAAAGAAATGATTCCTAAGAAACAATGTTAATGATTCAGAGTTACCAGGTCAGAGCCCAAACCTCAATCTCAGCAGCAGCACACAGCACTATGCACATATAACACTTTATTATTTTAAACAACCACCAGGAGTAAAACATATTTCTACAAACGACAGCTTTAAGTACCTTTAATTGCGCGTGTGTGTGTGTACCTGATGTCGGGGTACTTGGACACCAGCGTGGTGACCTCCAGGAACAGCAGGGTGGGGTCTGTCAGCTTGAAGACCTCAGCGATGGCAGCGATGGCTCCACACAGCCGGTCAGTGTCTTCACCCTGTAGCAACCAGCACAGAGTCAGACTGCTCCCCCCATCTCTGTCCTCCACAGAGTCAGACTGCTACCCCCATCTCTGTCCTCCACAGAGTCAGACTGCTCCCCCCATCTCTGTCCTCCACAGAGTCAGACTGCTCCCCCCATCTCTGTCCACCACAGAGTCAGACTGCTACCCCCATCTCTGTCCTCCACAGAGTCAGACTGCTCCCCCCATCTCTGTCCACCACAGAGTCAGACTGCTCCCCCCATCTCTGTCCTCCACAGAGTCAGACTGCTCCCCCCATCTCTGTCCACCACAGAGTCAGACTGCTCCCCCCATCTCTGTCCTCCACAGAGTCAGACTGCTCCCCCCATCTCTGTCCACCACAGAGTCAGAATGCTCCCCCATCTCTGTCCTCCACAGAGTCAGACTGCTCCCCCCATCTCTGTCCTCCACAGAGTCAGACTGCTCCCCCCATCTCTGTCCTCCACAGAGTCAGACTGCTCCCCCCCATCTCTGTCCTCCACAGAGTCAGACTGCTCCCCCCCATCTATGTCCTCCACAGAGTCAGACTGCTCCCCCCATCTCTGTCCTCCACAGAGTCAGACTGCTCCCCCCCATCTCTGTCCTCCACAGAGTCAGACTGCTCCCCCCCATCTCTGTCCTCCACAGAGTCAGACTGCTCCCCCCCATCTCTGTCCTCCACAGAGTCAGACTGCTCCCCCCATCTCTGTCCTCCACAGAGTCAGACTGCTCCCCCCATCTCTGTCCTCCACAGAGTCAGACTGCTCCCCCCCATCTCTGTCCTCCACAGAGTCAGACTGCTCCCCCCCATCTCTGTCCTCCACAGAGTCAGACTGCTCCCCCCATCTCTGTCCTCCACAGAGTCAGACTGCTCCCCCCCCATCTCTGTCCTCCACAGAGTCAGACTGCTCCCCCCATCTCTGTCCTCCACAGAGTCAGACTTTTCCCCCCCCCATCTCTGTCCTCCACAGAGTCAGACTGCTCCCCCCATCTCTGTCCTCCACAGAGTCAGACTGCTCCCCCCATCTCTGTCCTCCACAGAGTCAGACTGCCCCCCCCCATCTCTGTCCTCCACAGAGTCAGACTGCTCCCCCCATCTCTGTCCTCCACAGAGTCAGACTGCTCCCCCCCCATCTCTGTCCTCCACAGAGTCAGACTGCTCCCCCCCCCCATCGCTGTCCTCCATAGAGTCAGACTGCTCCCCCCCCCATCTCTGTCCTCCACAGAGTCAGACTGCTCCCCCCATCTCTGTCCTCCACAGAGTCAGACTGCTCCCCCCCCCATCTCTGTCCTCCACAGAGTCAGACTGCTCCCCCCATCTCTGTCCTCCACAGAGTCAGACTGCTCCCCCCCCCCCATCTCTGTCCTCCACAGAGTCAGACTGCTCCCCCCATCTCTGTCCACCACAGAGTCAGACTGCTCCCCCCCCCATCTCTGTCCTCCACAGAGTCAGACTGCTCCCCCCCCATCTCTGTCCTCCACAGAGTCAGACTGCTCCCCCCCCCATCTCTGTCCTCCACAGAGTCCAGCTCTGGATCACACTGGCCCTTTCTCATTTCCCCTCCTCGACTCCTCGGTCCTCCGGTAGTGACCCGGAAATGGATTTCAGCGCGCCATGTTGAAGGACATCTAATTTCTCTAAATGCACATTGAGGACCGAGGATTGAGCATCGAGGAGGCTCTCTGGAGGAGCTATAATCGAGGATACACTCATGGGTCCTCCGCGCCAGTTTATTTCCGGCAACAGAGATGGTGTGACGCACGGCCGGACTTATCTCAGCCAATGACAGCTCTGCATGCATACCCTGAATATTATTTTATTAACTGCTTGGGGGGATATATCTAGTCTCTGATTGTGTTACGTTATTATGAGAGTGCTCTCATACTTACATATATATATATATTTATATAAATATATGTGTGTGTATATGTCCGCATCTGTAGCCTGTTATTGTCTCATTATACTGTCAATGAATTCAAAGTAAATATATAAGTAAGTAAGGAGGAGAATTAGATAAATGAGAAAGAGCCCATGTGTGTTTGGCTCATGCACTTTTACTAAGGGTCGCAATCCTCCAAAAGTTGATTATCTTTCAACTGGCTAAAAGCACAGGTTGCTTTAAAATTCCCTACTGATGCACTTTCAAAGTACTATATAACCCTACTTTATTTATTTGTATATATTGTTTCTCACACTTTACCTTGTTGCATTTGAACTTAATTTACGACAATTACTTTGCAGACAAATACTGTAAATAGCATCCTCGGTTTACATTCTGTTAGTAGGTTGGTCTATTATGGTGTGTTCTCATTCTGTATATTTATATTATGTATTCAATAGAGAGCCTATGTTGAAATAAATATTTTACATAATGCTAAGACAAGACAATTTCTCAGTTTGGGATCAATAAAGTAAATCTAATTTATTCTAATCTAATTCTAAATGAATGGGGGGAGGGACAATCCCCCAGCAACACCAGATGTGCTGTAAATGTGGTATTATGCATTGCTCTTTGCCCTCCTCATGTACATAACTTTGATCAGAACATCATTGGTGTTTTCTTGCGTTCGTTCAGGGGGCTGAATTGTTCTTGTTTACGTCACCCAAAACACATGCTTTTTGGATTTAAATTGCAATTACCAGATCACAAGGATCCAGAATGAATAACACCATGATGCTGATTTGTAAAAAGTTTGAATTCATGCTTAGTTGTTCTTTCTGCAAGATGACAAGCAAACCCCTTAAAAATGCCTGTTTTGTAAGTTAGGTTTGGAAAGAATTATCAATATTGTAGCTACTCCATCAACACTTAAAATAACCCCATCTATAACAAGGCATAACTATGGCAGCTATGGTACTGTTTACAAACATACATGTGTATTTACTGTAATATAGAATATAAATACTGAAAGGCCTTTAGGATGTTTATTATTGATGATGATGGCTAAAATATCTTTACCACCACTGAACGGAATCCCTTCTCATGTTTGCATTGACTTTGTGTTGTGTGGCTGTCCCTGATTGTTAGTTACCCCTGTGATGCTGGTGCTGACAGTGAAAAGTGTTTCATGTGCACTCACAGCAGCCAGTTTCCTGAAGAGGAACTTGAACTGGTCGGCCTCCTTGATCATCCTGTCGGCCCCCTCCCTCCTCTCATCAGCGTTCTTAAAGGTGATCCTCTTCTGCATCACCGCCTTGATGTACTCCACCACCACCCTGCGCAGGGCCTCGCTCGTCATCTCCTGGAGACACAATGTGTCATAAGACCGCAGTCACACAGAGAAGTGCAGGAATGAGTCCTGGAACCCAAATATTTGTTAAAATGTCAGCACTTCATATTTCCTCATATCAAAGTTTTTTGAACATGTCTTTTGATGCTGAAAAAAGATAAAGCCAAAGACATTTTCATGTTCTGTTAAACATAAAATACGTAAAGACCCTGCTGGTGATGTCTGAAGCTTCAATATGTCTAAAGACTTCAGTTGCTAACAAGTGACTAATACAAACTGAAGTTCATCATGCCAAACACGTTTAGCTTAGCTGTGGTGATGTGGGGTCATGTGACTGTCATATAGGGTTGCAAAATTCCAGGAATTTTCAAAGATGGAAACTTTCCCTCGAGTCAGACTCGAGTCACACATTGTATGACTTGAGACTCGACTTGACAACATCACAAAAGACTTGCGACTCGACTTGGACTTGAACACCAATGACTCGGGACTTGACTTGGACTTGAGCCTTCTGACTTGATACTTTAATTCAGAGGTCTCCAACACGCCGATCGCGAGCTGCCGCTAGAAGAGCAGACTCCCGTCGGGGAGAGCAGAATCTTCAGCCGCTCCTACTCTTGCTGAGAATCCTTGCAGGCAGGGGCGGGTCTTTATTTAGCTGGGCCACCATGCGGCCAATCATATGCGAGGACACACTAGGATCATACCATTATGTGAAAGAAGGGTGGGGGGCACAGCATGTGTAGTGGTACAGGCCAGCTGCACGGGGAGACGGATTTAAATGCAAGCCCGTCGGAAAAAGTCAAGAAATGAGCGAAAACCGAAAAAAGAAGCAGCATCTGGCTGCTTTTCAATGATATTGGAGAAAGCAAAGCTGAGTGCAGGATTTGTAAAAATGAAAATAACCTTCAGAGCAGGGTTTTTTTTTGGTAACCACTCAGGATTTATTGTCAGAGGTGGGAGAAGTTCAGACAATTAAAAAAGTTACAATCAGGGTTCCCGCGGGGTCTTAACAAGTCTTAAAAAGGTCTTAAATATGATTCAGAAGGTCTTAAAAATTATCGGATTTGAAAGGTACTTCTATGTTGCAATAGCGTCTAAATATGTTTTGGGGGAAATGTCCGGGCTGCAAAGTAACCAGTACGGTAATAGCCTTTCAGTTCCCCCCAACAATTTGTATTTAATTAAATCAACATGGAACCAGTAATCACTAACTTTGTTTCCCCCGGCCCCTTATTGGAGAACACCCAGCTAGTAACCTAGCAACCAAGCTTCAGCTCATGTAGCCTATCTTCGAATCTACTTACAAATACATATGGGGAAGTGTAAGTTCAACCGTATTTGGTTGGAAAACATCTAATTTAGTGCTTGGTTGAAACCAGTGGAGGGAACGTGTTTGAAGCCCGCTGCACCTTTTGCAAAATAAATTAGTGTTTGTTTTGCTAATGTAGCGTTAGCTAGTGCACCGTTAGCTAATGTAGCGTTAGCTAGTGCAGCGTTAGCTAATGTAGGGTTAGCTAGTGCAGCGTTAGCTAATGTAGGGTTAGCTAGTGCACCGTTAGCTAATGTAGCGTTAGCTAGTGCACCGTTAGCTAATGTAGCGTTAGCTAGTGCAGCGTTAGCTAATGTAGGGTTAGCTAGTGCAGCAGCAGCTAATGCAGCAGCTCCCGCAACAACACCGGGGGACCTCCGGGCGAAGTTTCTCACACACACACACACACACACACACACACACACACACACACACACACACACACACACCACACACACACACACACACACACACACACACACACACACACACCACACACACACACACACACACACACACACACACACACACACACACACACACACACACACACACACACACACACACACACACACACACACACACACACACAAGGGCTGCTCGATTATGGCAATAATCAAGATTATGTTGGTCAATAATTAATATCACGATTATTAAATATGATTATTCATTGACTTTGAAAACATCCATTTATTGAACTTTAAAACAAATAATAATTTGAACAGTATCTTTTTAACTGTTGATTACCCTGAACGTATAATTCAACTGAAAAACCAATACAAAAATTAATTAAATAAATGATACATTACTAAAAAATTAATTAGATCAAATATGTTGTGGTGCACTGTCACAACCTAGCAAAGCAAAATAATCGTTTTTTTCCGATTATGTTGTTTTCGTAATTGTGGCAGGCCAAAATCGTAATTGCGATTAAAATATGATTAATTGCACAGCCCTAACACACACACACACACACACACACACACACACACACACACACACACACACACACACTCAAACACACACAGACGCACACACATACACACTTTTTGTCTAACACGCTAACACAGTTCTGTACTGTTACACTGTTGTGTTCAGTCATTGTTCTTATGTTGAACATGAATACATTTACTTTGTAAGTGATTATGGGACGTATTTCTTCTTAATATACATTTTCCTTCATACTTTATTGCCGTGAAATAGGTCTTAAATTCTATTCAAAGTGGTCTTAAAAAGGTGTTAAAAAGTCTTAAATTTGAGTTGGCGAAACCTGCAGGAACCCTGTACAATAAAAAGTCCTGCATTCAAAATGTTACAAGTAAAAGTACAAAAGTAATAGCATCAACATATAGTTAAAGTACCACCTGCAGAGGGATCTAGATGCAGGTGTTCTTTTCCCCATAGAGACCGCCTCGCTGCACATTATCCCTTGCATAAAGATAGATTGTGGGTCCCTTACATCATGTTGTACACAGTGGAAATAAACATTCTGGTTACCTCAACATCAGGGATCTTATACATTAAACTCCTTCTGAATCAAACCGTCACGGTAGCCTTACCTTACTGATCCCTCTTAAATTAGAAAAACACACGTTACTTTACCAGCAGAGAGAAAATGGATTATTAAATTATTAATGTGACTAATAAAGAGCAGTTTGATTATTAAGTATTATTCTGTTGATCGATGTCATTACATTTGGTGAAAAACACATAATGACTTGTTTAAGACTCGTTTTGTCAAAGTTTAGGACTTGACTTGAACTTGCCCATCCTGACTTGAGACTTGACTCGGACTTGCAAAACAATGACTTGGTCCCACCTCTGCTGCTTACTGCATGGCTATTGAGACCACACAAAGGTTCGCAACAGGCTCACAAATGTGAGAGTGGAAAAACTGGTTGGCATTCGGGCAAACCTAAGGCTCTCTGAGCCTGACACAGAGCCATCCTCAACAAGGCTGGACAGTGACACTGAAGAGGAAGACTCAGAGTGTGATGTTGATGAGGCCCAGGAAGAGCCCGTTGACTGAAAGGGTTTAGCAAAAATGCAGAGGATTGCTTGAAGGAAGATTTAACATTTTGAATGGGACTTTGTGTGGATTTTTGGATGGGGGGGGGGTGCCTTTTTGTTCATTTTTTAATGAGGGGTTGGGAGGGATGAGTAATATTTAACTCAACATTCCTGTTTTCGTTCTTCAATGAAACAAATAATTGTTCAATAAAATAATTAAAACTTGTTCTGTTCTACTTAAAACATTTTTAAATTAAAAGAAATCTCATGAAATGTCATGTTTTTTGTTTAATTTTGCATCAAATATTTCCAAAATTCCCCAGCTTAACTTCCCATGGAAATTTACCGGAAATGTTCCGCCCCTTTGCAACCCTACTGTCATGTAGTTTGTTTTTTTCTTTTATCTGGTTAAATAAAGGTTAAATAAAATAAAATAAAAATTATAGGTTTTTACATCTGGTGATTGCATTTACGTTTCGTAAATTATAAAGTGGTGTTTATATGTGGGGATTATCCTGCTGAACAAAACATGACCGTATCATAAACATGTATTTGCCAGAGAGTTTATCTCCTGCAGTACTCACAGATCTTTCTGCAGAGGGAGCCTTGCTAACTTCAGCCGACTGAAACACATAATCGCTGCACCAACTTCTCTCCTCCTACCTGATTGAAGGGTTTCTTGATCTTGTTGAAGTCATTGAAGTAGTCCTCCACCGTCACACAGATGGTGTCCACAGCGTGAGAGCCCGTCAGCCACTTCCTGGTCATCAGCTCGTACAGGTGATGCTGCTCAACGCAACGGAACAGAGGCAGCAGGGAAATGCAAAGGAGCATTTAGTTTATTAACAGATTGCCCACAGTTGCCATTTTTACTGTCACTTAAACTGAAATAGATTGATTATCTTAAATGTATTCAGGCATCAGTAACATCGTGCCTAATTGCTGCCATGCTATCTTTCAAAAACAAAAGGAGCCGCAGTGAGAGTGATTGAGATTCTAGTTTTGTAATTATCAGACAATTGTTTGTTTGTTTATGTTTCTAAAAAGCTTAAAAAAATGCATCTGATCATTTATTTGGTGATGTTACCACTAATAACATTTCCTTTGTTATTTCCTTATTTTTGAATGTGACAGTCGTAAAAGGGGTGTTCAGGGATGCAAACACACATATGGTGAAAAAAGAGAGAAATATTCCAAGCAGAAAAAAAACAGCGTAATATAGCCTACCATCTGACAAGGCCTGTGCTATAATGCTTCAATGAACTGGCTATTCTTTATAATATACTCAGATCAAGAGGAGACAGAGATGTTAAGTTATAAATCAAGGGTCTTTATTATTATTTACAGCAGGGGTGGGGAACCTTTTTCCTCTCAAGGGCAAGGGCTGAACGATTAATCGATTTTAAATCGAAATCGCGATTTTAAATGATGCAATTATCAAATCGCAAAGCCTGCTTTTTTTTCTTTTTTGTTCTTCTTGTGTGTCAGTTATCCACACCAATCATAAGTGCTGTGCTCCACATGTACATTGTACATGTACATCCACATTGTTAACCAATCAGAAGTGGCCCATGATAGTAGGTGATAGACAGATGGATCCAATCACCTGCCAAGTATTTTTGAAATACTTTTCCAAATGGCTTCCAATGGAGCTTTCCTAGATGGTTTGGTGAAACAAAGCATCTGAGTCAGGTTAGTAATGCTCCATCACATGTTTTACATCTATTACAGGGTGAGTCTTAAACTGAAGCTTGACTTTAAAGCAACCCAATGGAAGTTTCATGTAAGTTTAGTTCTTTCACTCGTAGCTCGGGCTGCGGGGGTGCTAGAGACGGGAGCATGTTGATGCGACCTTCCTAGCCGGAGATATGGCCGCATTTTACAATAAACTTCCGCTGGGTCACTTCAAAACAAATATCGCAAATCGAATCGCAATCATATTTTCTGTCAGAAAAACGCAATTAGACTATTTCCCCAAATCGTGCAGCCCTATCAAGGGCCATTTCAATTTTTACAACATCCTCCAAGGGCCGTACAAATTATTGAACTCAACCTCTGCTTAAAAAAACTAAAATCACAGCCCATTCATTTCACCTTTCTTTCATGCTGTGCAAAGAAAAAGCAACCTCTTAATCCAGATATCTCACCATGACTCACGTATGCATGCACGTGCACGGTGTGGCATGACCACCAAAACAAAAAGATATGGACACAAGATGTGTGCAAATGTATTTAGTTTCCTATCCATGTGAACATCATTTAAGTGGGGGGGGGGACCTCACATCCTCTAGGGGGGTCCAGGGGCATGCTTACATTTTTTTTAATTTTTTTTTCACTCCCCTTTTAAACTGTATTCTTGTTATTTTTTAACAACTTATTTGTTACTGTCATATAGTATTTTAAACCTGTTTTTCATGTATTATTATTTTTATAACTATAATGATCATATCAAGGTGTGCCTTAACCTCACTGAGCTGAGGTTATTTGAGCCTCTCAGTCTGTCAGGAGAGAGCTCTCTTCCACCTGGTCATAGAAAAAGCTCTTTAAATTTGTTAGCATAGCTAGCTAACCAGATGCCAATAACAACAGATCGCCACTGGTCTTACAACTAAAGACACAGCCACGCAAAAACTGCGGCATGTGTTCAGCTCCACGTGACGTTACGCTCGTGTTGTGTACAAGGAACCTGTCCTTGGCCAGGAAAAACAGGCACTCTCTTGTTTAATTATTTTACGGTCTAGATTTTTTCGGAACCCCCCCCCAAAACGAAAACTCTTCAGTTCCCCACGAATTACACAAGTCACCCAAATCAGCGTTAAAAAAGCGGGAGGCGCCGAAAAGCGACTAATTTGCATGCATGGGTGTTACTGTGAAATTAAACATATTTTATAGCATTGTGCAGCCCAAATCAAATCACATTCGCAGAAATTGTATTAGGGTAATGGCAGAGGATAACGCAACAACTCACAGACCAGACATTACTTGGCTAGATACCATAGGAATATGTTTTTTTGTCTTTGTGAGATTATTGTTTTATCATCAATTCAGCCTCAGTGGATTTCATGACTACTGTGTAAAACAACAACATATCAGAGGATTATTAAAGACCATGGGCACATTTACTGTACCTGTAATACCTTAATTTCAAATGCATTTATATATTTTGGTTGTACTGTATACAGATTAATAGTAGATATGGTTCAGACTAGGGCTGTGCATCTTCACTGGTCTCACGATTCGATTACGATTATCCTGTCAACGATTCGATTCAATATCCCGATGCATACCAATGCGTTGCATCCTCAATTATCTATATTACTGCACATGGCTTAATTTTCATCAATGCATACATGCAGTAAATATATATGAACTCTCTTTTTATTATTTAGAAAGTGCTTCAGAAATCAATAACATAAATGTCTTGACATTCATTTATAAACCAAAATAAATGAATTGTATAGGTCTAGCCTCCCTATATCTGTGTGTGAAGTTGTTCCTTCCTCAAAAACAAAAAAATAATGCTTCTGCAGTCTAGCTGCAGCTTCTAGCAACGGTCTTCTGTTAAAAAAAAGGACACTGAATGTCCTGAATGTGGCATCACACACAGGACTTGAGTCTGAACACAGCAGACAACAGGAGTATTTACAATAGCATATACAAACAAAAATAGTGCATGTGGGTGCACACTTACATTCTCTGTCTTACTGTTACATAAATCCCATGAATGTATGAGATTAAGTTAGCTTCATTATATCTCAGTGATTAAGTGAATAATAAAGTTTCTATCGGGTCACTATCAGCCTGTCACTCATTATTTTCAGGGAGGGGGGCGGGGTTTGGAGGAACAGAGGAGACGGTGATCGCGGAAGCTTTTTTCCTCCTGCCTTCACAAACTTTACACACGTATAAATCGTCTGAAAATTGCTAGAGGACATTCATACTTTGCAATCCAAGACTTAATTAAATCCACCAAAAACCTGACATGATTGTAACGCGATTATTTTTGAAAAACATAAATCCCTGAGCCGCAGCGACACGGAGTGATTCAGAGCGGGTCCTTCTGCTGTTGGTTCTGGACTGGTGGTGTTGTGTTGGTGGATAAAGCAGACTGCTCCGTGTTTGGTGTTGCTGTGCCGCTGTCACGTCTGTTCCCTGATCTCTGCGTCACCGACCGATTTGATATTAAAGTGACAGAAAAAAAAAACGTTATAGTAAAGCCGCGGCCGGAAAATCAGGAAGCAACGTTACTACGCTATAACGGCCCGTCCACACTACAGCGTCGACAGCTTCAATCTGCCCATTCACTTTGAATGGGGTGACGTCACGTTGCCTCGCTTTTTCGCCGAACTGAATTGTGGGTAGCATAGCGGTCCGTCTCCGCCGGAGTAGCCAGCGCCAGCCAATCAAATCCCGTTTCGGAAAATCTGACAGCTCAAGCCGTAGCCAATCAAACCGCGTCTAAGCTGGGAGAGATATCCCGCCGTTAATTTCTACATTTAAAAAAAAGATGGAGGAGAAACTAATTATCGCCGTAGCAAATCACCCGGTTTTGTATGAGCAGACCCTCTTCACCTACCGGGATACAAACCGGAGCAACCAGGCATGGAGGAAGGTGGCAGAGACAGTGGGTGAAACTGGTAGGTTTTCGCTTGTTTGGGGAGTTTATATATATATATATTGCTCCCATAAAATCCCCGGGGTTTTTTGCTTTGTATGTCGGGGGCGGGAGATTCATGTGATTGGTTGTTGGTCGCATTGCTTGAATAAAATCCCCAAGCTTCAGACACGCCCAGCTCCAAGCTTTTTTTGAAGCTGTAGTGTGGACGCTCCGTAACCGATTATCTTCCGTCACTGCATCGAGACCGAATCGTCCACGTCCGCATCGCAATGCATCGTAGAAACGATTATTTTCAACACCCCTAGTTCAGACTAGTTCAGCCCCCCTACCTCCAGGTCCAGGAAGACCTCGTCCAGCAGGAACTGGCAGCCCTCCTTGGCCACCTCGCTGAGGGTCCTCTCGATGGCAGCGTCACTGTCAGTGGGCTCCGAACTCTGAGAGTATTTCCTCTTCAGACTGTTGATGGACTCTCTGAGGAGCACAGGCACATGTCAGCAACACAACATCAAACCCCACTGGGTTTGATATCAGTTACATGAAAAGAGATAAATAATCATGTTGTTAAACTCAGATATTTAGACATTTTAGTTTAAATGTCCTTCTTCCTCTGGCTCAAAAAAAAAAATGTATATATATTATTTGAAACATATATATGTATGTACAGGGCTGTCAAGTTAACGCGTTAATAACGCGTTAATAGCGCGTTAATAGCGCGTTAACGCAAAAACATGAACGCCACTAATTATTTTAACGCGATTAACGCATGTGATTTTTTGTCCTCGGCCGCCCCGTAGTTTCAGAGCGCATCAAGTTTAAAATACCGTCTACAAGCTGATGCTGACAGCCCCGCTCCTGCCGTCCGCTTGCGGCAGACCACACTTCCACGCTCACCGGCAAATGATAATAAACATTTGCATAAAGCATATTTGTCCACTCATATGTTGATAAGAGTATTACAAACTTGAAAAATATTCCTCTAAGGCAGTGGTTCCCAACCTGGATCGCAGGGGGGGCGCCAGGCCTCAGATGATTTGAGGCCAAATATCATATTTAGACTTAGCTAAAGTCATAAAAAGACATAAATGTATAATTCTTTCTTTAATAGAAATGTTTCTTCTGCGCGTTAAGTGTCCAAACCAGGATAAGATAAGCGATAAGCGCATTTTTAAAACATAGTCATTGTCCATGCCGGTTTCAGTTGGATTATTTGTCACAGTTGCTCCGATCAGATCGGTCTCCTCCATTTTGTAGATTATTTACGACTTTTGAATCCACATAAACACATCGGCAAAATCCGGCTTACTTTGATTATGTGTTTTAAACAGTTTAATCCCTGTGTGTATTGTTTCCACTTCCGCGCCGTCCTTTAATTTCTTCATACAGCGGGAATCCAAATTAATTAATCCTGAGTCCAATAACCATCAAAGTCACTCCAATAGTGCTCCTTAATTACGCTGTCATCCTCCTTTAACAAAATACTTCACATTCACCTAGTTTGTGACAGTAGTTGTAGCATTTTGAGACTTTGAAACTGTATTTACCGCGTTTAATAAAAGCGCTAACAGCAGTTGATGAATGAAATCTTACTTGAACGTCTGGCAGTTGTTGATGATGGCGATCATGTACTGTACGTAGCACTGAGGCAGCTGTCTGTCCCTCAGGTGCTCCTCTTTGTAGGTCACCGCCTCCTCTCGGTACCTACACACAGCCACACACACAGCACACACACACAGAGCACCACACAGAGCACCACACACAGCAACTGTGAGGAATATTGCAGTAGTTTGTTCCATAGAGCGCTGTTTGCATAGAACACACATAGGTATGCATAGGTAACCTTTTCAACAGAAAACTGAAGGTGAGTTCTGACTTCTAAAGTTAAACACACAACCATGAACAGTAAAACATCACTCAAGATTTAATGCTATATTGTTTTACATATTCAACCTTCAATTCAGAACAAACCACACTTTTCCATTGAGCTTGTGATGTGTTTGGTGAATAGAATCCCAACAGTTTTAAAGGATAGGTTTCAGAGACGTTTATCATATCAGAAAGATATGTTTACCTGATAAGGAAAGTGTTCATCTGTTTCAGGCAGAGCTTCAGAACCTGCTCCTTGAAATCCCCATCGATCTGTGCAGCGACCTGCAGGTTCTGCTCAAACATCTGAAGAAGACAGGAGCATGAACATCAGAGAGAGAGATGGAGTGAGATACACGGATCAGGAATCAGGAATACTCTCATTGGTCTGAAGTGGCTGTGTCTGAAGGTGTTACCTGGAAGACGATGGCGGGCAGCGTGGTCTGGTAGTACCCATCCTGGTCCGCCTCAGGCTCTGTTTCTTTCTGCCAGTCCTTCTTGTCTGTTTCCAGAGCCTTGCGCAGCCATCCTGTGATATTAGACTGAACATATGGATAGTCAAACAGTGTCTGGATCCACGCTTCACTAAAAGATGGGTTGGAACACGTTTTATTCACCAACATTCAGCAACATGAAGTGAATGTTTATTATTTAACACTGAGAGGTGCAGTGATGACGTATTTTAGTAGGTCCATCTAAAGCAGGGGTGCCCAACCAGTCGACACATCTCGCGATCGACTGGGAATCTCCCCGCGATCGACCGGTCGATCGCGGGGAGATTCCCAGTCGATAGCGAGATGTGTTTTATGACTCATTCCTGCACCACTCTTTGGGCCTCTGCAGTGGACTTGGGTAAGACAAGGTAATTTTTTGTAGTTAAATTACTGTGATTGAATGTCCACGGTCTATGTTAAGTGTGGCACTTCTGATAATGAGGGGACTCCAAAGAGAAGGTGGGAGTGAAATAAAGGCAGGTATAAAGTGTTAGAGTTTCTGTTAGAGTGTGGTGCGTACTGTAAAAGTCTTGACATATTTGCTGAGCAGGTCGTCCACCACGTCCTGAGGCAGCAGAGCTTCCAGAGCGTTGATGTCACACTCTGAAGCCAGGTCCGGGTGGCCCATCATCTCTACACTGGAACACACACACACAATAGGGCTGAATTAATCTGAATGATATTGTCAAATACAAAGTTAGATTCCTGTTTGTAATACCAATGGATTCTTAAGCTACTCTGAAATAAGTGTTATAGTTAAGAAAGACAAATCTGTTGAATGTAATAATAAATGACGTCAAACTGGAAATAAATATGCAAACTGATAGAGAGTCAGTGCAAACATGCATGGAGGTAAAGGTCACCATGGAGACAACAAACTAAGTCTCATCACAAATTATTTAAAGAATGTTGAATTTACCAAATTCATTCTGACTGTTGCAGAACCCCCAAAACAAAGGACAAATGTCAAGTTATGTCTTTGAACGGATGAATGTCTTACAATAGTGCTTGAAACTAAATATTATCAATGATATGGTAATTGCGATACGATTTACGCTATTTGAGGGATTGATCATTTTTTCATTATTCTCATTATCATTGAAAGATATATTAAAATGATCATGGTGTGATTTTTTGTAGAATCTGTACCAAACAAAGATATATTAATAAGTCTGTATACAATTATATGTAGGCCAGGACATCAATGCAGAAGCACAATACCTTATAATATTAACACACTTTTAGCCTTTTGCTATTTGAATATTGCAATAACCCATTCATTGTGCAGCCCGATCCCGAACACATACATGTACACAGGCAGCTTCTCAAAGTGTTACCTCTTATAGGTGTTCAGCACCCAGGTGAGCATGGACACGATCTCATTGGCCTCCAGGTCCTCAGCGGCCAGCTCTTTGACGCGAGAGGACACAGCATTGTGGTAGAGACCGAAAAACCTGAAACATGCAAACCATCGCTGCATTATTAATGAAGGTGGAAATGATGTACAACTGAATACTGGGACGTTAAGCATATCATTCACAACAGCCTGTTTCAGTTTGTCAGGGGGAAACTCATGTGAATGTGGCTCCCATTTCCAATGTCAACTGTTCAAGCGTCGGGTCAGAGTTGAAAATGTTTCCACTATTCAGAAAAGTGTCAGTGTCGTCACTTTATACAAATTGGATGAAAAGCTTGAGACTGGGAGAAACTGAAGGAGACAGCAGAGGCAGAACGCAGCAGGAGCAGAGGCACACGCAACCAAGGGATTAAGAGACCACGGCAGTCCAGGAGAGGGTCAACGGAGCACCTTTACATCCCTGGAAAGACTCTGGTTTTGAAAAAAGACTTTTAACCCTTTTAACATTTGAATTATTTGTATTGTTTTAACTGCGTTTAATTGTATTTTTAAATAGTTTTAGACTATCTTTTTACTGAGATTACAGCTCTGATTTTAATTTTCTTAGTAAAGTTTTAATGTTCTACTGAATAAATTATTGAGTTTTAAACTTAGTAGTTGGCTCCTTGATTACCCAGTTTTGCTCTCCACCTGATTTAAAAGAACCCTTTCCCTCTCCATAAATGATTACCCCCCTCCAGGACATCGTTTCCTTGTCTGTCGGACGGAAATGATCATAAGAAAGACCTAAAAGCTTGTTTGTTGGAGCAGGTCGGCCGGGTGGACACCGGATGTTACTAACTGTTTCGTTCCCAATTGGCTAGGGGAACAAAAGGGAAACGACACGACCAGAGTAGTATTGGTATAATTATAGGTGATTTATTTGTAATAGCAGCGGTAAACAAAATGGCAGGCAGGCAGCCTGAAACAAACAAAAGGGCCAAAAGGGCACAGGTTGACAGATAACAAAACTAAGGGAGGACTCAAAAGGAGTCTAAAGGCCTACAGGGAAAATAAATACTAATAAACTAACTAAAGAACGAAACAAAACCTCACTTCAAGAGTGGTACAACTAACAAAGGGAGTCTACACAAAACACACAGCTAAACTAAATACTAACAATACTCTAAACACTAACTAACCTACTCTACACTCTACTAACACACAATATCACACGGAGATAAACACACAAGATTAACCACAGAATGAAGAGCAAAATGCGAGAGGCGTCTGTTCACTCAACAGAGCCTCCAGAGTGGTGATAGTCCCAGCCTTTGTACTCCTCCCCAGCAGGTGTGCGCCGGCTGTGCGCTGCGATTGGACGACGTCGATCCAATCACCATCTTCAGAGGCGGACCAGGAGATGGGCAGCCAATGATGTTGGGGCTACCACACAGCTCATTTGCATAATCACACACGCACACAGCTGCAAACAATCCCAGACAGATTAAGGAGCAGACAAACAGCAACCGTAACACTAACGCTGAGTGCTTGACTGTGATTGCCCCCTCCCTCGCTATAGGGTTTTCAAACAGAGCAATGACAAGCTCATTCCTACAAAGTGTGAGAGCAAGAATCTTCCTGTTGGTGCTTATAGTGAAAAAACATATATACAGTATCAAAAATCCATGCTAGTCTGTTTTACAACAGCGGTGATGCGTAATTGACATATTGTTGCCATAGTGGGAACGTTTCTTGATGCCTTTCCACAAGAAAAAAGGCGCCATTTGGACACGGTCCCTAAGTTAGTATTTCTGATGTGATCTGCTTCATGACCAGACCTTGTGTTTATATCTGTTCGCTGCTGACAGAAACACACTGACTGTGTGTGTGTTACCTGTTGAAGGTGTCGTAGTGCTGGGGGAAACACTGCACCATCAGGTTCTTCACAACGATCAGGTCATCCAGAACATATTTCCTGGTTATTTCTAAAAGACGAACCAGCCACATCTTATCAGCCTCTCTGGTCACTGACTGGGTGCCCTCAATGCGGGTGCTGACCGTCCCCTCCAACACCTGCAACACATCAGGACCTCAGGATCACACCCAGGAAATTGCTTTAGAGTCGCTACGGTTTCCTAGAAAACTACTTCTTACCGAGGTGAAGCCAACTAAACGTTCATTGGCCTTGTCTGATTCTGCAGCTAAACAAATATAATATTACTATGAATCCTAAAATGTCCCATACTTTCAGTCTCACAACACGTAATTACTTTGTTGAAATGCTTTGATGAGCGATAACACTGGAAACATAACGAGGCTGCTGGATGCTGGACCTGATGTCTTACAATACTGAAGGTTTAGAGCAGGTGTTCACACTGTAGGCCACCGTCAGTTCTGCTGAACTCTCCCTGGCTCTGCATATTCAAATGATTCTTAGGCTGGCAATAAACATATTTGCTTTTACTCAGAGCGTGCCTACACTTCAAAAACAAAAAACAGAGGAGCCAGCTAAAGATTAAGATGGACGTTATAGCTGTTCTCTACACGAGGCCTACTTAAATGAACAATAACATTCTAATATTTATAAAGTCTAATATTGAATCAATATAATGTTATAGTGTGTATTTATAAATAGATAAGAATTAGCGCAAAAAACATTAAACATTTCACGTCTTAGTGTTAACAGTAGCAATGTACGAGGAAATCCTACTGGTGATGACATCTTCCACACACACATCCATGTTCCACTGTGGGCTGGGAAAAAGGCCTCTCAATCATGATTCTGACATATGCTCCATATGCTTTCCATATATAAATATATATATATATATATTAGGGCTGTCAAGTTAACGCGTTAATAACGCAAAAAAAAATTAACGCCACTAATTATTTTAACGCGATTAACGCATGTGTATTTTTTGTCCTCGGCCGCCCCGTAGTTTCAGAGCGTATCGAGTTTAAAATACCATCTACAAGCTGATGCTGACAGCCCCGCTCCTGCCGCCCGCTTGTGGCAGATCACACTTCCACGCTCACCGGCAGGCACCGACTGGCTATCGGGAGGACCGGGAGGGTGTGTGTATGTGTGGCCCGAGCGAGCGAGAGAGAGACCTTACGTGCATTGTTGTTGTTAGCATCTGGTGCTAGCTAGCTGCGCTAACGGATATGGAGCTGTTTAAATGAAAACAGAGGAGCGACATTTCGCCACAACTGCGCCAAGCACTTGACTTTATGCAGGAAGCCAGACAGTGGGGCATTGTACGAAAAGTCAGCACACTCAGCACGGATAGTGCGCAACATGATTGCAGCGTCCAGGCAGCTCCCGTTCGAGCATATGCCTTGAGTTGCACATAGCTCCAACGATCCATCTCACACACACACACACACACACAGCACACACACACACACACACACACACACACACACACACACACACACACAACACACAACACACACACACACACACACACACACACACACACACACACACACACACCACACACACACACACACACACACACACACACACACACACACACACACACACACACACACACACACACACACACACACACCACACACACACACACACCCACACACACACACACACACACACACACACACACACACACACACACACACACACACACACACACACACACGAGAGGTTCCAGGTTGAATTGAGGCGAATATTTGTAATGTTCAGAGGTTGTTGTGTTTAATATTCATGAGAATATTTGTCATTGTTCAAATGATAATAAACATTAGCATAAAGCATATTTGTCCACTCATATGTTGATAAGAGTATTAAAAACTTGAAAAATATTCCTCTAAGGTACATTTAGAACAGATCAAAAATGTGCGATTAATTTGCGATTAATCGCGATTAACTATGGACAATCATGCGATTAAATATTTTAATCGACTGACAGCCCTAATATATATATAAATATTATAGACAGGGGTGCACATAACTTTTTTAGTGAGTTACTCAGATGAGTACCAGGAGACAGCGTTTGGTACTCACCCCACATGAAGCGTGGTGTTAATAAGTGCAGTCTTCCTCACTGTCCTCCTCAGTGTCTCCTTCACTGTCCTCTATTTACACTTCTTGCATGCTAGATGATGAAGATGATGAAGATGCACCTCCCCGTCTCTTTTTAAGCCTCCGATTTGCTTTCTCCAAAACTTGTTGCCAAAACTGTGAAGTCCTTGCATTTCCTGAGGCCAAGTTGGAGGATCAAACACTAAGGAATTATGACATGACTTGACGTCATATCTGATTTCAGATGTGGGAAGTAACAAAGTACACGTATTCAAGTACTGTACTTAAGTACAATTTAAGATACTTGTAGTTTACTTGAGTATTTCTATTTTATGCTACTTTGTACTTCTACTCCACAACAGTTCAGAGGTAAATCATGTACTTTTCCTCCACTACATGTATTTAATACCTTTAGTTACTTTACAGATGTGGATGAATGATGTGAAATATAATCAAGTGTTAAATCAGACTTTAGTTCCACCTGGAGTGAATCCACCAGCTACCCTGCAGTATACAAAGTCATTCAAACACATTTGATAACACTGTAATGATCATAAAACATATCATATACATTATTATGAAATGGACCAATCTGCAAAATGACTACTTTTACTGTCGCTACCTTAACTAGATTTTGATGATAATACTTTTCTAATTTTACTTGAGTAACACTTCTTCCACCTCTGTCTGATTTCAAACTCTTCAATTAACACCCTGAGTAAGTTTGCAGCTGTGTGTTTTACTCCACTTTGTTGTAAATCAAACTGCAGCAGCTTGACCACAGAGCGTGAACGTTGTGATCAGCTGATTTTGCGCAGTTCTCCAGTGTGTGCGCGGGGCACAGAATGTGCACAGGAGAGTCTCCCACTGCAGCCAGTTGACGTAGTTTTGGTACAATTCTGTTGTTCATACCGACGTTAACAGCATTCCCGTCTGTGCAACTCTGTCGTCCAGTGATCTAAGCCTCTTTCTCCTGTGAAGCTTCACAGGTCCGTCGGTTATGTCCTGCGCGGCTCGCTCTCCATCAATCAGTCGTAGAAAGTCCGAAGATATTTGCAGGGAGCGAAACGACAACGTAGCTGCTTAATGTCTTTGTTTTTTTTGGACATGTCTAAGAATTTACTCCACTGAGAAACATGTGTAGACGAAATATGTGTTTGGTTTTTGATGACCTAACAGGTACGCAAAGGCGCGTAGTGACACAAGTGACGTTACGCATATCAGATTGTTGCCGCGCATGCGTACCAGTTATGTGCACCCCTGATTATAGACCTGTCTGCTGTGTAAATGTTTGTGAAGAGAGAAAGGAACAAAAGAAGAGCAAAAATACTTGCAAGAAAATGGATAGCAGCTATTTTGTGTGGAAGGAAAAGTCTGGAGTTAGGTGAGCAGGAAAAACGTAAAGAAGTGTTGGACTCAAATCTAGATTAATTATTTTTAAAAAAGGGGGAAGAAAATAATAAAAGAAAAGATAGGAGGCTTGGTAAATATAAAATAGAAGGGTTGTATAAGAATAACAAATCTAACGATGAATAAGAGAGTAAGTTGGATGATGACAAAGGATCAAAAAAGAGTGAGCCAATTAATGTTCTTCACAACTTTGAGTATATAAAGATGTATCCTCTGATCCTCCTCTCACCTCGAACATCTTGTCCTTCCAGCGTTTGGGTCTCCCAGGAGGGATGAAGCCGCTCTGCTTCTTCCGGTCCACCATACGCCTATCGATCTTCACCTCCCGCTCGATGATACGGACCACCGACACCAGCATGGTAGGGTCCCGGCGGACCGTCACCATGGACCTCTGCAGAACCATCCACAGCTGCTTGGCCAGCTCATCGGACAGACCCTGAACCTGGAGATCCACAAACACACTAACTCTGAGTTCTGGTTCGCTAGGTAACATGTAGGAAGACAACTGTGTCCACCAGAAAGGTGAACTATGTTAAGCTTAAGACTTAAATCAGCTCATAAACATATAACTTATATTTATACAACTATACAATAACAAGGTTCTTTTTTTGCAAATAGATTAATATTATCAATTGAGCAGGGTTCATTTGACTTTATCTATATGTTTTCATTACGGCAGCAAGAAGACTGTTCACTGCAGCTAGCAATACAAGGCCCTCCTTCCAAAACTTGACAGATTCTTTACAGTTTTAAGTCAAAAAGGAGAAGTTGTGAAAAGAAAATGAACTGCTTTAATGTTATTGTCTAAATATTCTACAATTACACAACACATTATGAAATATTAAATAAAAGCATTTAATGCCAGCCAGTATCCAGGTCCAATAAATAAAGTGTTGGCATTTGTTGGCATTGTGAAGTGGCATGGAATTATGGCAGTTGTTGCCTTCACAACCGTACTTTAAGATCCAGACGTCCAATGACTAAAATCCCTTATAACCAGGGGTGCACATAACTGGTACGCAGGTACGCATGCGTGGCAACAATCTGAAATGCGTACCGTCACTTGTGTCACAAAGTGCATTTGCGTACCGACGTACTTGTGAAGCTTTTCAAGAAGGCGGTTAGATCACCGGACGACAGAGTCGGTCTCCGTGTGCACAGACAGGGCTGCTGTTAACGTCGGTCTGTTCAACGGAATTGTGCCAAAACTACGCCATCCGGCTGCGGAGGGAGACTCCCCCCTTCACTGGAGAACTGCGCTTAAACAGCTGATCACAACGTTCACACTCTGTGGTCAAGAAGTACTCCACTAGTCCCCCCCCCGTCCCCGTCGACTTTCCTGAAGTACTCCACTAGTCCCCCCCCCGTCCCCGTCGACTGTACTGAAGTACTCCACTAGGGTTTGAAAATGGTTGGAAGCATTTAAGAAAATATAAGTACAAAACTTTACAAAAAATAATGCAAAGGTCAAGAGGTTTTTAGAGATTTAAATGCTGACATATACCATATTATACCTTCAAGTTACTGTCAATGAAAGTAAAACATTTATAACTGAGATGTACGATGTTCAGACATTTTACAGTAAGTATACAACAGTCAAAAATGCTATCACATAAACTTACATCTTCAAAGTAGATGGAGATGAGGTTCATGTCACTGGTGTTCTTGCTGTCCATGCGGTACTGCTCGTACATGAGGTCGTCCCGGGAGCACTCCAGCTCCATCAGCTTCCTGTGTGCCTGCAGCAGCTCGCCCTGCTCGATCAGCTGCTGCGTGTCCGCCACGATCTCTGGGACTGCACACAGCAACATGACAAACACACAGAGGGCAGTGCATGAGGAACCAGGAGAGAAGTCAAAGATAGCTTGTAAGGCCTGGGATGTGTCTTTAGTGGCAGTGTGTGGGCCTGTGTCCACAGAGAGTTTTTCTGTCAAAAAGGGGCAGGAAGGCACTTGAAAAAGCCTCCTTCCAGTGTTTCATAAAAAAACAAAACCATGATATCTGGATAATATACATTGTTCAATTCACTCTGCTCCAACAAGCTTTTTAATCTTTCTAATGACAGTTTTTGTCTAAATTACATGGCTGAAACAGGCTTCCCCTCCAATTTCTACAGTAATGCCAATGGTGCTTTTCTGAAAAAGTTGCAAAGTGTTCAACTAGAAGTGCACAAGAACAGTACTCAGAGTGCTCAGAAATAGGCGTCTGCATTGAACGATCAGAATTATGCGGGCACAGGCCCTTAGTCTGTGATGGGACTTCTTCAAGGTGGAGGCGGACCTAGCTTACCAGAGAAAATGTTTTTGAGGTTTTCCACAGCCGAGGCCAGCTGACTGTGTTGAACTACGGCATCCTTGACGTCCTTCAGGTTCTCGATGGTGTTGATGCTCTGCCTCCAGTCTTTGCTCACGTCAGCCAGGGAGCCCTGGATATCTTTGACGTCCAGCAGAGCGCTGTGCAGCTGGGTCAGTCCGGTGCGAACCCCGTCCAGCTGCGACTGGATGGCTGCCTGCAGGACGTCCAGAGACAGATACTATTGTTAATAACACCATTATTTGTGCTTCCTGTCATTAATTAAAGGGTGGTATATATTGAATGCTTGCTTTTGTCTGACTGATTGCTAACTGTTATACACAATCAAGTCACCAAATAATAGCGATCTCCACCAAACAATAACAGACCGATTAGTAGGGTTGGGAACCGAAACTCGGTTCCAGAGGAGAACCGATAAGAAAATGCCGGGTACCGGGTACCCATACAAAATACACAATTTTGGTTCTGCTTAACGGTTCCTAAATGCGGTAGACCCTGTATTCCACCGGGTCCGTCTGCGCCGCGGCGACCCGGTGGAATACAGGGGCGGACTGGCCATCTGTGTGTTCTGGAGAAACGGGGAATCGATAAGAACCGGAATCGGAATCGATACATTTCAGACGATACCCATCCCTACCGATTAGAGATGCAAATATTTCAGTACACTTCACTGACACCGAAGATGAATGGTTTAAACCTTTATGACCAATTGTATTTTAAAAGCAAATGTCAAAAATGTTGTGATTTTGTGTTTAATAAATAGTGTTAGTGCTGCAGCATTCAGTCTATTATTGTTTTTAAGATTATAAAAAGAACACATTCTACAACTGTTTTGGATTTTTTTGATTTCCTGGTTTTAGCCTTTGAGGAACTTTGATGAATTGCAGCAGTTATTGAAAATCCTTATTTTAATGATGATCTTTGCATTTTGGGTTGTTGACCGGTTTTCATTTTGACTGAAACAATTGTTGCTGAACATTAGGTGAACAGATGTGTAGGATGAAACAGTGTATGCGAGCTACACTTCACATCACCTTCAGCCTAGCTTCCACGGAGGCCTTCTTGCGAGCCTCTCTCCTCCTGTACTGCTCCACTTTGTCCAGCTGGTCCGAGCGCTGCAGCATCCCAGCCACGCGCTGCACCGCCGTGGCAACCGCCTCCCGACTCGTCTCCTCCATGGTGGTCCTCAGTCTTAGAAAGTACCAGTCGTACCCAAAGGCTTTATACAAACACTCTTGAGCTGAAGGAGAAAAATACACAAACACACAACATCACTTATAATTTTCTGTCAGTAACAGATCGTTACTCTTTATTTAAATCAAGATTTTGTATTTTCTGGAATTCTGATTGTTAAACCTAAGAAGACAACAGGATTCAACTAATTGTTGAAGATATATTCAATTTCTCTAATAATGCAAGTGTTTCCCTATCACACTTTAAAAACAAACGTAAGTATGGTGATTTTTTAAGAGAACTGAGGCACAGCAACCCATATTGTTTGGCCATTCTCTCCACAAACTAAAAAAACAACTAAATTCCCATCAACAGATAATAATTAAATGGAGCTTTTCTGCAGTTTCTAACAGTGTTGTAAGCAAATGAACAGAGAGTTGCGTCACAAAATCCAAAGCCAACAGCAGTTTTACTGATTAGCAGTGGAGGAACGTAATTAGGTACATCTACTAGCCACAGTACCTGTACTGTACTGAAGAATACAATGTAGCTATTTGTACTTTAATTAAGTATTTTCTTATTTTGCTACTTTATACTTTTACTCCACTCCATTTTGTAGGCAAATATTGTACTTTTTACGCCACTACATTTATTGTATGTGTTTAGTAACTAGTTACTTGGCAGATTTTGATTATTAACACAAAATATAAATCAACTACTACATTATTATAGGTTAAGCTACCCAGTAGTTTATGAAATAATTCAAATAAACCCCACCTTTACCATGTGCAACATTAAAGTGATGAACACATTAATGCATCAATAACTATAATACAATCATTCAAATATATCGTGCTCAAATGGGCAATCTGCATAATGAGTACTTTTTTACTGTATTTATTTTACTGCTAATACTTTTGTAAAAATAATGAATAAATAAGTAGCCAGCAATATTTATCTGGTGAAACACGCTTGTAATGATTCATCTGTGGCTGACTTCATGCTGAAGGTGAACAGGATGTCCTGTCATAATAGAGCCACATGACTCCTATTTCCACAGTTTAAATTGGACACTGTCCAAAAGTGACCCTGGAGCAGAGAGAGACAGCTGTGGCACAGGCTTTGTTATAATGACATTTAGCTTTTCAGATGTTGGTAGATGGTTCCACTAGTTTTAATGAAGGGTGGTAACGTCATGTAATGCCAGACGGCTAGTGAGCTTTCGGAGAGCATGCTAGCGTCGACAGCTGGTACACAGCAGCCGGACAAACTATTCCCTCGGACACATGTCAAATACAACATAAGCCTTATGACGATATCGAGCTTTAGTTTCACATCTCAATACATGTCGTTCACATAAGCTAAGCTAACAACGGCTAACATTAGCTCGCCTGTGAAACAAGCTCGAGATAAACATTCAAGAAAGAGTATTACCTCAGGCACTTAGGGACTCAAAGTGAGGAAGATAAAACCAATTTCTACAAATATAATATTGTTATTCTGGTTATCTTGTTTTGTTTCTTCTTCCTCACCAGTGCTCCGACGAGCACCAGCTGCTTCTCTTCTTCTTCTTCGGCCCAACTCCAAACCACACCCTACACCCTACCCCTCCGTGACGGAGTGACACCCCGTTCTTATTATACATCCATGAGTGACACTCGCAGCTCAACGAGGCTCCCTCCTGTCAGATGGAGGGAGTAAATACAGCAGCGAGCTTTGGGACAAACTACCCTCTCTCCGGCAGAAACAGGAAATGCCGTAACTGTATGTAACAACGGTTTCAAATCCGCATCTCTTAGACAAAACATTTAAATGAATAACTACAATAAAACTCCAAGCATCTTTGATTGTGTGATTTAAACCTGATGTTTATAAGCTTCTTAGTTTTTACAACAGTCTGTAAATATACTAAACTTTATAATAAAATGCACACATTTACCTTTTTCTTGACTAGGTATGATCCTAAAAAAGAATGAGGTTACATGTGTACATGAGGTTGTTAACATCGCAATTTATCAGTGGATGTTTGCAGGAACTGTTTGTAAACAGCTTGGTTCTTGATGGACACACACAGCGTTGAGTCCATGGATGGGGCGGTTTGGAATTAGGCCTTCTTCTTCTTCTTCTTCTTCTTCTTCTTCTTCTTCTTCTTCTTCTTCTTCTCTTGAAGCGTGCGGCAGACTAACACAGCAGGGCGTGTTGAACCCCCTACAGGTCAGTTGAAGAACTGCATCGATTCGCTTACATCGTTGCGCCGTGTCTATTGCGATGAAGAAAGGTAAGGACAGTTTTGGCTTATTCACAATCTCCCGTAGCGAGTATTGATTTCAATGGTCTCTAACTTATATTTCTGACAGTTCAAGAGGTTTATTCCTGTTTTATTGTTGGTGCATTCCATTCAAGCGCAATTCCTAGTGTCTGCCTGTTCACAGCTGCATCTCTGATCCAGATGCCAGCCATGATCAGTCCGCAGGGAGCCAGTCTCAGCCTGGTTAACACCCCACTGCCTGGCCCTGAATCTGACACGTGTTTCAGTGTTGTCAATAAAACCTTGGTTTACCTTCTCTCATTCCCTATGCCATACAATTGCATAAATTAGATGTGCTATCAAGCTCCTAAATTCAACTCTTCCATACCGTACTTCCTGTTTTTGCTATTTTATAATCTTATTTATTCACCATTACTCAAGAACCCAATAGTATTCACCAATTTACAAATTCAATGTAAATATTATTATTTTGTACTATATTAGATATGTTCTCGCCTTTTTTTCATAGCAGTAGTATAATCTAAAAATAGGATTATTTTCCTTGTCTAACCTTATGCCCACAATACTGCAATAAACTCTACAGTGAAGACTGACAAATGATGTGATTTCTGCTTTCCAAGCTGATCTGCAATCTTAAATTGTTCAAGATCTGTGAAAATCTGTATGATATCACACATATTCCTTTAGGATGCTGTTTCCCACTCCCAAATGACAGAATAAGACACGTTCTTTCTACAATGGAGTAGTATATGTTGAACTGTTTCTGGATAATAACAGTGTGTGCATTCACCAGTTGGGTGGGTTAGCAGATGGTCATCGTTGATAGACACTCTCCTTTCTTATTCATTTTGGATTTTAACAGTAATTGGTAATATAAGTTCAGGTCCAATTCCCCCAATTTCTGTTTCAAAGTCATATTTTTTTTTAAAAACGGTTGCAACAGATCACTGTATAGTATGCAAGGTGTTTGCAACATCTTTTCAGTTGTACTATTTATTTAACATGTGCATTTTCAATGAAACAATCCAAACTTGCTTAACACATAGTTTGCACATGCTAGTGTGTCTGTGAACATGTGGAACTGTTGACAAACAGCAGATGGTCTCAAAGTCTCTGAGAAGTATTAGATGCAGTTCATATTGTGAACGCCAGGGGTCATTATCACTATGTGAGTGGATTATTTTTGATATGGAAGAAGCTTTACCAGTCAGAGCAGTTTCCTGAGAAATAAGTTGCTGTTTGGCAGATCTCAACTCTAAAGTTCAGTTTGCTAGCCTATAAGTATATATAGTGATGTATTCCACTCATGGCAATGATTATAAAAGTAAACATGTTCACTTTAGGAACTTTTCTCTTTTTGTGTAGCCGATGATGGAAAGGAGCAGGGAGAAGCATGCATCAATGGTTGAGCTTCAACTCCCTGGGCCCCTGGGCACTGAGAGCTCAGGGCCCCTCAACCCACCTACCCAACGCGTGTGTGTGTGTGTGTGTGTGTGTGTGTGTGTGTGTGTGTGCGTGCGTGCGTGCGTGCGTGCGTGCGTGCGTGCGTACGTGCGTGCATGCGCGCGTGCGTGCATGCGCGCGTGCGTGCAATAGAGAGAGCATTGTTCGGAGCTCGGCCCCCTTCTATTCAACATCTACATGCTCCCCCTCGGTGAAATCATCCGCCAACATGGTCTCAACTTCCACTCCTATGCCGACGACACCCAACTCTACATCAGTACCAATCCATCATCCCAGCTACCCCCACTGTCACTTGTCAACTGCCTCCGCGACATCCAAGCCTGGATGTCAAAAAATCTACTTAAACTCAACAATAACAAAACAGAGCTCATGGTTGTGGCCCCAAAAACACTGCTCCGGAAGGTTGGAGATCTGCTCCTCACCATCGATGGCGGCTCCATCCACCCTTCCCCTGAGGTTCGCAGCCTGGGCGTCACTCTGGACTCTAGCCTCACCTTCAACTCCCACATCAGGTCTACTGTCAAAACCGCTTTCTTTCACATACGAAACATCTCCAGGCTCCGGCCCTCTCTCCCCGACCCTGTTGCAGAAACATTAATTCATACCTTCATCTCCTCTCGTCTGGACTACTGCAATGGAGTTCTGTTCGGGGTCACCAGCAAAGCCCTGGACAGGCTCCAGTACGTCCAGAACTCTGCAGCCAGGCTCCTCACCCACACTAAGCCCTGGCAACACATCACCCTCATCCACCTTCACTGGCTCCCGGTCAAGTCACCCATCCAGTACAAACTCCTCCTGCTAACTTACAAATCTCTCCACTCCCTAGCCCCTCCATACATCTCTGACCTCCTTCAGCCCTACACCCCCTCTCGTCACCTGCGGTCCTCTGACAAAGGGCTACTCTCCATCCAGCGCTCCAAGCTGAAAACATTTGGCAACAGAGCCTTCAGTGTCGCAGCCCCCACCCTCTGGAATTCGCTCCCCTCTGCAATCAGGAATGCAGACACTCTGGACACCTTCAAAAAACACCTCAAACACCATCTGTTCACTCAGGCCTTTGGCCTCAACTAATATACAGTACTAAGCAACCTGTTCCTGTTTTGTTTTCTTCAGCCTATGTATCTGTATGATTATTATTACTTTTTGTTTTGTTACTTCCTATTGTAAAGCGTCCTTGGGTTTCGTGAAAGTTTCATACATTTTTCGTAAATTGAAATTATTATTATTATTATTATTATTAGCATGTGTGTTTGTAAGACAATCCCTCAATCCCTCAAATTAGTGGATCTTACCATTTAGAAGTGTTTCTTTCTTGCACTTTTATTTGCAAAGTCTGTGATAAGTTCATAAAAATCCTAACATTACTCGCTAGCTCAACAACATCCTCAGGCTCCGTGACCGTCACTGTTCCTTGCGGTTGCTGGCCTAATTCGTCACTTTTAGCTTTTTTGAAAAAGCTATTTATTGTTGGGAAATGTTTTAATGCAGCCACCACTCTCTAGTAGTAGTACCAATCCCCTTGCAAATACATTAGTATGCATACAAAGTGACAGGTGGACCCGCTCCCAATTACGCTAATGAGCTAAGTCCCGCCTCAATTTGTTCGAGGTGGATGTCACACCTAGGTGTGAATTCACACGTAGGTGTGAGATCCTTTGATGTGAGGGGTGAGGTTGTGACAGTCGCAGATTGATCTCAGTGTTTCTTATAAACTGTAGGGGCAGGGGAAAAGGTTAGGGCATGTAGTTTAGATTCAAATGAAATGAAAAACTATGAAGCATGTGTATTATCCTCGCAAGTACAGTCGTTAAATGTCCACTTTTATGTAAGGTTTGAGGGTGTGGTTTTTCAAGCCTCATTTGCATATTCACCTGTCGCGGCCAACCCGGTATCATGGTGATACGTGAACATGTGACGCTTTACCATTGCTGGGAGACGTGAAGATGTCACGGTTTCGTCTTTTCAAAACGTGAAAAGCGTGACAGCTACACGGTATTGTTAACCCATGTTAACCAGTGGAGAAATACCTGGAAGTGCCAAGCAAATGGTCTTCCGCGCCTATTGGTCGGTTTTTATTGTCAAAATTAGATGTTTTTAATTTATTTTTTAATCCTCACACTCGATTTCGCCGATTTTCTTGTGGCTCTAGCTGGTCGAGACCTCTTTCAGCAGAAACAAAGGCTACGATGTTAATCCATTTGTGTTGTTGTGGAAATAACGGACGTGACGTTGTGTGATCTCTTAGCAACTGAAGTCCGTGAAATATAAACACCACTAAGGTTCAAGGGTCAAGGGTTTTTGTTATCAGATGCTAGCTACAGTGTAATTTTGGCATTTCAAATCTTAGATCCCGAGCTCCTCCAACAGTGCAACATAATATAAATAGGACATAATAAGAAAATAAATAAAGATAAATAAAAAATAGTGCAAAATGCACCACTTTTGGTTCAAATTATGAAACCAGTAGATTCATTCATTTATTTATTTATTTGTGTTACCCCAGCTAAATCGATGTTAATCCATTTATGTGGTTGTGGATTTACTGTACGTTACGTTGTGCGGTCGCGTAGTAAGTGAACACCATGCTACCGATTACTGTCCGGTGACCGTGAACGCACCGGACATCCGCTACAACCTCCTCTCTGTCTGACTTCGCCAAGCAGGTAATGTGCTGCACCGCATGCCTCCAATATTTTTAATGTTTATTGAAAGTAAATCAGTTGTAGTTACATATCTTTTTAAAGCACGAGCTAGCTAAACACATATTAGCTTTACTTGACCGGAGATATAGTGCAGTGATGAGTCCTATAACCCGGAAGTGAGTTCGCATTTTACAACTATTAGTTCCCTCGTCTCAGAGTCAATGGGATTTCTCCATAGGATTTTGGAAAATAGCTCGAAATAAGATCTGTGGAAAACGAACCTGCTTGATAAATGCACGTTTTGTTCAGCCGGATAATCTCCACATATCTACCCTACTTGTATACTTTTCGAATCATAAATCTAATGGCCAGAAGCAAAATGCTAACGTTATGCTATAAACTAACTACAGACCATGGATGTATAATAAGAACCTTTAGAATAATTACCTTTTAGAAGTACACCAAAACATAACTGCTAACAATGTAAATGCTGTGTTGGAAAAAAAGTGAATGTAAGAAAATGTTGAGTTAAATACTTTTGGCACTGTATATACAAATCTTGGAAAAATGCCTATTGTGGCTGTCATACTTGCATACAGTGGCAACTAATAGTATTGTGAAGAAATGTCATGACAACCATCTTCAGACTGTTACTGCACGCTGATTGTTGTGGTCCTATTTAGGACAAAACGTTCAGAGCTGTCCTTGTTCCAGTCCGCCCCTGATTGATTAGTGCTTTAACTCGTAAATTACCCCCAATGTTAAAGCTTGTTGATGATATGTGAGATTGTAAATTGTCATGCATTCTAAAGTGTTCACTGTATTTTTTTCCTTCAACAGATACCAAAGAAATATCAAACAGCACTTTTAAGAGCCTTTTTCAATGTCTTCTCTTCTCCCTCCTCAGAGCTATATTCCCTACATTTCTTCCTGTCTTCTCCCAATTTTTACCATCTTCATCTCTGTCTCTTTACCACTTTCTCTTTTGTATTTATACGCACACACACACACACACACACACACACACACACACACACACACACACACACACACACACACACACACACACACACACACACACACACACACACACACACACACACACACACACACACACACACACACACACACACACACGTAGTGTGCCCACAGGTAAGAACTTACACTTTTCACGACTTATATATTACAATCGACTAACAGTGTCATATATGTATGTCTTTGTTATGCAAAACTTACAGGGAAATAAAAAATGGTCTTATTCGAGCTGGTAACACAGTAGACGACGTTGCAGTGTATTATACTGTAGTACTGCTATAATTCTAGATTATATTATAAAAACAATTTTATATATAGGATTTCAACAGATTAACATTATCATATATTTTTGTCAAATTCAAGATAGTGCTTTTACAGTGCAATGTCATGGTCAAGCTTGTAAGATAGTAGAAGTTGTGTAACCTTACGTTTCGATTACATAATATTTTACCGCTGAATTTTAGCTTTGTACTAAAACTAAGTAAGGGGCCATTATTGCATTGATACTAAATTAATTTACTCAAATTAAATAAAAATGCAAGTGTTTTTATTCTATTCTAAACAGGATACAGTTTTTGTTGTAGCTTGGGGAAGGAATTACAGTCACGGACTAGACAAAGGAAAATTAGTCAATATTTGTATTTGATTGCATTCTGAATTTGAAACCCAGTTTTAAATGACCTTGTCTTTTATTTGTCTTTATCTCCAAAAGAATGCCAGGACCAGGTTCAACTTCGAGGCAATGTTCAAGCTGCTGCATGTCATTCAATGTGGCATGCAAAACTTGCAAGTTCTGCAAGGCGGTGCAGCCCCGCAAACTGCGCCTTAACAAAAAGATGGAGAAGTTTGATACAAAGGCAAACACCTGGGTCCAGGCCCAAAAAAGAAATAAAACTTCATCCCACCTGAGGGATCAAGCTGCATTGGTGGTATGTGATGGACTTTTTTTTTTTGTTGGCCTGCATGCATAATTAATAACAGCCCTGTACTTGTTCATTCTGGATTTTGAAAAAATATTTACATTTGATACAGAAATGTAATATCTGACCATATCTGATCATAATTACGTAATACAAATCTGCTGCTCAAAGCCCTAGGTAGAAATGGGCTTTGAGTTGGTGCACATTATGCAAATGTCATGACCTGCATGAACTGTGTGCCCCAAACAAATGTTGACTATATGTGCATTCAAGTTTTAAAGCACTGTGTCAGAACACAACTAAATACATTTGCACTATTTAATCATTTATCCAATTCAACTTACATTCGAAATAGACATTTTCATCAGTGTGTCTGCTCCCTGTCAATACAACTACTGTAGACACAGGGATAAGTTATGTTTATTTAATTTTGGTGAATCATCGCTGAATTTGATTCAATGTAATTGAAAGGTACGCTGTGTAATAGTGAGGTTTCTAAATTGCAACCAACTGAGGACCTCTCCCTTTATAAGCGTGTACAAAAACCTACAGTGGCCATCCATTGCCATAACAACATGAAAGGCCTTCTCTAGAGCCAGTGTTTTTTTCCTTCCGATTGAAGTACTGTAGTAACACGGCAAAGAGAAGAGAGTGAAATAGACCGGCTCGCTATGTATATATGAAGGGCTTATTCTAAGCTAATCACAACAAAAAATAGTTATAGGTGATTATACACATTAATGGAAACCTAATTATGAATACCATAATCAATTACATTACATTACATTACATTGCATTTAGCTGACGCTTTTATCCAAAGCGACTTACAATAAGTACATTCGACCAGGAAGACACAACCTTGAAGAAAACAGAATCATATAAGTACATCAGGTTTCATAGAGCCAAACATTTCAAGTGCTACTCAACTGGCTTTAGGTAAGCCAGTCCTTTATTAGTATAAAAGTGCTTCGTTAATAGTTCTAACGCTCGAAATGGAGTCGAAAGAGATGAGTTTTCAGTTTGCGCCGGAAGATGTGCAAGCTATCTGCCGTCCTGATGTCAATGGGGAGCTCATTCCACCATCTTGGAGCCAGGACAGCAAACCCACGTGTTTTCGCCGATGGGAACTTGGGTCCCCCTCGCAGCGAGGGCGCAACGAGTCTTTTGGCTGATGCAGAGCGTAGTGCATGTGCTGGGGTGTACGGTTTAACCATGTCCTGGATGTAGGAAGGGCCAGATCCATTCGCAGCATGGTAAGCAATTACCAGTGTCTTGAAGTGGATTCTAGCAGTTACCGGAAGCCAGTGAAGGCAGCGGAGGAGCGGAGTGGTGTGGGAACATTTAGGAAGGTTGAAGACCAGACGAGCCGCTGCATTCTGGATGAGCTGCAGAGGTCGGATGGCACATGCAGGTAGACCAGCCAGGAGGGAGTTGCAGTAGTCTAGGCGTGAGATGACGAGAGCCTGGACCAGAACCTGAGTCGCTTTCTGAGTCAGCTGGGGACGTATCTTCCTGATGTTGTAAAGCGTGTATCTGCAGCAACGGGTTGTAGCAGCGATGTTTGCAGTGAAGGACAGGTTGTTATCTAGGGTCACACCCAGATTCCTTGCAATCTGAGTCGGGGAAACAACTGAGGTGCCGATGTTGATTGTTAGGTCAAGAGTGGGACAATCTTTTCCCGGGAGGAAGAGCAGCTCAGTCTTGTCAAGGTTGAGCTTGAGGTGGTGAGCAGACATCCACTGAGAGATGTCAGCTAGACAAGCAGAGATGCGTGCAACGACCTGGGTCTCTGAGCGGGGAAAGGACAGAATTAATTGGGTGTCGTCAGCGTAGCAGTGGTAAGAAAAACCATGCGGGCTAATGACTGATCCGAGCGAGTTTGTGTACACGGAGAAGAGGAGGGGACCAAGAACAGAGCCCTGAGGGACCCCCGTAGTTAATTGACAAGGGTCGGACTCAGACCCTCTCCAAGTCACCCTGTAGGTACGGTCTTTCAGGTATGAGGTGAGGAGGGAAAGTGCAGAGCCTGAAACTCCAAGTTTTTGGAGAGTGCGAAGGAGGATCTGATGATTCACCGTGTCGAATGCGGCAGACAGGTCCAATAGGATGATGACAGAGGAGAGGGATGCAGTTTTGGCAGTGTGCAGTTCCTCCGTGACAGCAATGAGAGCAGTTTCTGTGGAGTGACCTGCCTTGAAACCAGACTGGTGCGGATCCAGGAGGTTGTTCTGATTGAGATAACAGGAGAGTTGTTTAAAGACAGCGCGTTCAAGTGATTTAGACAGGAACGGGAGGAGAGAGACAGGCCTGTAGTTTATAACATCAGACGGGTTGAGAGTGGGTTTCTTTAGGAGAGGGTTTACTCTTGCCTCCTTGAGACTGTTTGGAAAGTGACCAGAAGTTAGAGAAGTGTTGATGAAATGGGTGAGAAACGGTAGAATATCAGGAGCGATAGTCTGAATTATATCTTATAGAACCCCTATAAATACTCCACAGTGTACTTTAGAGATAGAGATATTATCTCAACATTGTGATTGAGCCTCTGCGCAAATGCAGAACATCTAGTATACTTGTAAGGCATCCAAGTGAATACTCACCTTCTAGTAGTACAATTACCCCAAGCACAAGACTAAAAAAAATACTGCAGGTGATACAAAAATTGCGACGTTTATGTTGTAGAATGGCTCTAAACGTAATCCCACTTAGAATCTATGGCACTGTTCATAAACCACAGTGCTGCTCCACAAACCTAGATGATATATACAGTGTAAATTCCGCCAAGAGAAATGCAATGCAGAATAATGTTCAAAGATTCTACTTGCTGATCGCAACAATCTTAAGGCTGTTAATGCATGCATAAAAGACATTTCTTTGTTATTGCATAGGGGTTGAATATTTGTGCAAGCAGTATATGTGATTTATGTTTAACAACTGGTTTTGCCTTTGTAAATAACCAGGGCATAATTGTTCTGAAATAATGTATATTTTGGTTTGTTGGAAGCTGGAAAAATGTCAGGCCCTTGGAGCCAGAGGCGTCTTGTTCCTAGCCCGGCCTGGAATCAAGAAGGAATGGACCTGCGAAATTATGATGCCAAGGTGCAATGTCAGCACCAATACCTCCACCTGCCTCCGAAAGATGGAGGTCTTATTTGAATTTGTTGCGAAAGGTATTGTTGTCTGTTAAAGTGAATAAAGAAATTAAGTAGGTAGTACTGTAACTTACATTTGTGTAGAATTAACCAATAATGTCATTGGAAATGAAATTAGACACTTAGATTTCGTTTTCTTAATAAAGTTTAGGAGGAGCCCATAGGGGTAATTGACAGCAATTAACTTACACCTCTTCCTTAAATCAAGCATACAAATGGGAGAACTAGTGAATTACATGATGTTGTTGATGCTATCCAAAGCTTATTTTCTTTAATCTAGGTTGGAGTCATACAGAGCCTGCAGCAGCCTCCGAAACCCCACAGCCTCCTGCGGAAAACTCGCCAGCCACATCAAGTAATTGCAGAAGTCTATTGTACCACTCTTTTTATTTTTTTCTGACTATATTCGTTATATGAGGATTTTATAAACAGCCAGGAGCTGACCATTCAAAATGACATTTGTTGAACTGCCTAATGAGACAAATAACGCCTAAGAACTTAATGTCATTACTTTTATTAGCACTTATGAGGACATTCCTATTGGTAGGGTTAGAGACCAATGTGTCCCTTTTCTGTGGTAAAGTTATGTTTGCATGGTGCATTGAGTGGTTGTACTTGATGCAATATAAACTTGTGTTATTTTTGTAAGCTTCAAAGTCATTGTCACTTTTAACAGCAACTTGTATGTTTTACAAATTGTAACCTTTTCTTTTTCAGAAGTTCACATTGCCACGGCAGACACCCCCACCGAGTCCTCTGGTAAGTAGCACACGTCTTCTACTGTATGTGGACATTCCTATTAGTGGGGTTAGAGACCAATGTGTCCATTTTCTGTGGTAAAGTTATGTTTGCATGGTGCATTGAGTGGTTGTACTTGATGCAATATAAACTTGTGTTATTTTTGTAAGCTTCAAAGTCATTGTCACTTTTAACAGCAACTTGTATGTTTTACAAATTATAACCTTTTCTTTTTCAGAAGTTCACATTGCCACGGCAGACACCCCCACCGAGTCCTCTGGTAAGTAGCACACGTCTTCTACTGTATGTGGACATTCCTATTGGTGGGGTTAGAGACCAATGTGTCCCTTTTCTGTGGTAAAGTTATGTTTGCATGGTGCATTGAGTGGTTGTACTTGATGCAATATAAACTTGTGTTATTTTTGTAAGCTTCAAAGTCATTGTCACTTTTAACAGCAACTTGTATGTTTTACAAATTGTAACCTTTTCTTTTTCAGAAGTTCACATTGCCACGGCAGACACCCCCACCGAGTCCTCTGGTAAGTAGCACACGTCTTCTACTGTATGTGGACATTCCTATTGGTGGGGTTAGAGACCAATGTGTCCCTTTTCTGTGGTAAAGTTATGTTTGCATGGTGCATTGAGTGGTTGTACTTGATGCAATATAAACTTGTGTTATTTTTGTAAGCTTCAAAGTCATTGTCACTTTTAACAGCAACTTGTATGTTTTACAAATTGTAACCTTTTCTTTTTCAGAAGTTCACATTGCCACGGCAGACACCCCCACCGAGTCCTCTGGTAAGTAGCACACGTCTTCTACTGTATGTGGACATTCCTATTGGTGGGGTTAGAGACCAATGTGTCCCTTTTCTGTGGTAAAGTTATGTTTGCATGGTGCATTGAGTGGTTGTACTTGATGCAATATAAACTTGTGTTATTTTTGTAAGCTTCAAAGTCATTGTCACTTTTAACAGCAACTTGTATGTTTTACAAATTGTAACCTTTTCTTTTTCAGAAGTTCACATTGCCACGGCAGTAGTGCTGTAGCGACGCGTCGACATCGTCGACGCGTCGACTTCAAAATATCGTCAACGACATATTTCCGCGTCGACGCGTCGCCACCATAGACTGTATGACGCCACACACACGTGGGTCACCCAAAGCAACAAGCAGTTCGCAATCGCACTTCTAACACAATGGCGACTGAAACGGCTACCAACTCCTCCTCACAGGATTGCGCACGAAGCCCTCAAACGAAAACATCTTGCCCCAGGTCTTCAAAAGCATGGGAATATTTTAAAGTTAGTCCAAAACGCAAAGATATTTATATATTTATATCTCACTGAGACTGCTGCTTGACCGGAAGCAGCAGCTAGCTGTGGTGGCAACCATTAGCAGCTAGCATTTGCTCTCCGATTTAAAATGGAATTATGGATTATAAATTCAATAATTTTGTTATACATAGACGTTAAAAACCTATGGATTAACCGATTCAGCCGCGTTTTTTCTCATTTGAATGCCATTGAACACGTATTTTGATCAGATTGACAGCTACGGCGGTGAGACGATCTCCCTAGAAGCTCTGTGAAGGTACGTGTTGTGATGACTGTATTTGCTTCCCCTGTCGCGAGTCCGGATCACTCAGTGATGATACTATGTACCTACATAATCTGTGGAGTCTCAGCTTTAATCGGATATCTTGTATGTGCATCTACGATAAGTAATAAGGGTACTTTTATCTTGAGATCTGTGCCAATGTCCGTTAGCATTTTTTGCTCAGGGGTCATTTAGATGCTTCTTATGAGACTTGTGTTTTGTTTTGGTAAACATGGTTTGTATCGTCAGTTAGCTGAGATTATTTCCGTTAATCTGGTATAACACATTAATAGGTTCTTAAATATTAAGATCCCCTGAGACACAGTATCGTGAAAAAAAATGTTTTTACATTACGTTTTTTTTACATTACGTTTTTTATGAATTGAACAACAGAAAAATAATCGTTCGATTAGTCGACTAATCGATCAAATAATCGCCCGATTAATCGTTTTCAAAATAATCGTTTCCCCCCAGCACTACACGGCAGACACCCCCACCGAGTCCTCTGGTAAGTAGCAGAGCATAGTTCATCGCGAATTCCAGTGAAATAGGAGGTTCTGTACATTGAAGAAGGTGGCGTACATCCATTCTAGTCTTACTACTTCTATGTAGGAAACCTATCCGAGGAGATGTACACCCTGACACTCATCCCTGTCCCAGCTGCAAGCACCTATTCACTCCCTTCACCATCGGCTGCATCCCAGCCAGGGAAGAGGAAGAAGGGTTAGTGTTTTGTTTGTGTGATTCATTACATTTTAAATAATGAGTGTTGAGTGTTATTTGCCCTCTGGCATCATGGTTTATAAAAATAACACTTGTCATTTAAATGCACCTTTCAAGGAACCCAAGGTCATTTTACATATACAACAGAAATACAACACAATTCACAGATATCTTAGGGAAACCGTCTTTCCATAAATAGGGTGTGATTTGTGATAAAGTCATAGCTGGACGCTAACAAAAAATATTATGAAAGTTAAGTCAGTATATCAGGAACTTAAAGGGCAAAAATCATCTATAGCCCACAGAGGTTGTGATGCTATCTATGCCCCAGTCTCTACCGTAACTTACATTTAACTTTCTTACATCTGTCACAGGTTTGCCCACAGAGCGCTCCTCCACTCCAAGAGTTGCTACCTCTGTAGCAAATGGGTGTAGCAGTACCACAGGTGAAGGGATGAAGAAGAGGAATAAGGGTATGTTTTGTTTTTGTGGTACATCCTACTGAACAAATAAATAGCTGTATTCTCCCAAGTCCTTTTGCACACCACAAGTTACGCACATTTCAGACAAGATATCAGATCCAGGTTTCCATAATCCCTCTCTTTTTAATAACCATAAAGGTTTGCTCAATGACTTCTCTTTATTTATAAGGTGGTTAGAAATTATGTTTCATGAAATAAAACAAAAAGGAAGTTGGACACAAATAGGCCACATTGCAGATTACCTAATGTTCTCTTCCTATATGAAAGTCATTAATCAAATATTCTTCTGGAGGATGTTAATAACTTCTTATTTGCACCATTTCAGGCTGCAGAAAATGCTCAAGGCAGCAGATATTCCACTACAATGGAATTAAAGACAGAAGGGTAGAGAAGGTAAGATGTTGAAACTGACAGAGCATGAAGCAGCAATGCATTTACCCGTGGTCGCTGGCTAACACTTGTTTTTGCCTGTCTGTCTGTTTGTGTGTGCCTGTGTGTAGGGAAGAGAAGAGGTAATGGTCTGCTGGCTGCCTTGCACGTCATGGTGAGAACACAGCTCTTTGGTTAGCTTTTTTTAGACTGTGCGTTATAAATAAATGTATTACTTCATAACTAGTTTACTATCAGGCTTCTACAAAACTGACCCTAAGTAATTTGTTGTTTTATGATAACCCATGCATATTAAATTATCTTGTGGCACATGCAATGATCTTATGGTTGTTTTTATTCATTGTGTTTTTCAGTGGGAGAAAATGGGAAGACACCTGGGAGCCTGCCAGTCAATTCAGTCAAGTCAGTGACACAAAAGGACTTTGATCTGCACGTCCGTCAACCAGCAGCTCAATGGGGATCATATGTTTCAAACCACTTTCTCCTCTCGTCCTCTCGTCCTCTCGTTTACGTTCATACCTGTCATCCTTCAGGAGATTGCACTTTGTTTTGATCTAAGAAGTTGATTATGTTAAGGTTTTGGTGTGTGTGTGCGTGCGTGTGTGTGTGTGAAAAAAAAAATCTATTTGTTTTATTAAAACATTTCCCTTTTTGCAACATGGAGTCAAATGCTTCAATATTGTGTCATGAGACACTACTACACCACATTTCAAATAGATATAACCCATCAAATAATACTATAAATATTTAGGGATTGAGATTGTGAAATCTAACAAGTACCTTTATGTTAATCTGAACAATAAACTGGACTGGTCGGATCACTGCTGCTATCTACAAGAAGAGACAGAGCAGACTGTATCTGCTGAGGAGACAGGTATTTTGGAGTGCAGGGGGCACTACTTCAGACCTTCCACCATGACTCTGTGATGGCATAAGCAATCTTTTATGGTCTGGTCAGCTGGGGCTGCAACATCTCGGCTGCTGTCAGGAAAGTTACATGTAGTTTGGTAACAGCACCAGAATGGACAGGGTGTGCAGACACAGGAGAGCCGAGTCAAGGATAAAGGAGCTTTGCATTAATTGTATTTATATTGACCCGAATGGTCTACAGATTGAACGGGACTTTAGTGGCACTAGATCTAGGAGTAGGCAATGTCATTTTTTCACCTAGTTGTATCCCATAAGTGTGCATCTTACTGAGATTAAGGAGGTAAAACGATATTCCTTAGTCCTTGATAAACCAATCGGACAACATGATAATTTCTGTTCCAGTTTGTTCTTAATGGCAACATGACCGCAACACATGCTCTTTGTACCAAAAGGACAAAAATGTAGATCTGAAATACACACCTACATATAACAACAAAACAGTTCGACTTCCTAGCTGACAAAACTCCAACAAAGCAAACACAAAATGTGGTCATTGATCCTCCTGTTGTCTTCGGGTCAAATCTGACCGATTTACTACTTTCATCAATCAAAACTTTTTTGTTTTACATCGATTGCATTAAGGTTTATGATCTCCTTCACAGTAGACATTTGAACATATACAATTGCTGATCAGCACTTTCATTGAATTTTTGATGATTTAGTCAACTTTTTAACAACAATGACCGCTATAAATAAATGGAATTAGTAACCATCCGGATCAGATACAACACACACATACACACTAGATGTGTTTCCCCCCCTTATGTGCCCATCCCCCCATGTGAATCACACCTGGCACACACAAACACATACACACAGAAGTATTCGCTCCGCTATGTTTGACAAACCCCGTGACGAGTCCTCAAGCTCTGTGATTGTGGCAGTGCGCCGTGGGTTACGCCGAGCGTCGAACAGCACTTTTAAATGGGATGGAACCATGGCAGACTATTCAAAACTGGATTAGGATGAGTCCACCCCGTCCCCCCCTCCCCTACCCCGTCCCCAGAACTACACATGCTGGCTATTGTGTGTTTCCAGGGGTGGATCTACCGGGGTGGCATGGGGTGGCAACTGCCACCCTAAACAATAGCCTTGCCACCCCAGCTGCCACCCCAGTTGGCATCTTTGTTTTGAAAGAAAAGTTGTGGCTCATCGGACATTTATGAGAGAAAATCTCTAATGTCCGAGTGCAAGTGAATGCAGCACAAGACGCGAGTCTTGTAACCCCTCCCCCGGCCCTGGAGCGAGACTGGAAATATGATCGAGAAGCATTTCGGACCCAAGTAGACGGAAGGAATGAGGTATTTGCGATCTACAATTACAGAGAAGAGAATGTCAAGTTTGGCTGTACTCAGCATTGAATCAAAACGCACTAAAGCTTTGGATCTTAATACGTTTGTGAGGCGTTTTGCTGAACAACATATTAATCGCCGCATTCAGCTGTAATAGACATGCCAACTTGATGCTCTGCTCACGGATGACTCGATGAGCATAACAAACTATTAAGATGATGACCTTGTATGCGTGTGTATATTTTTTTTCTTTGAGGGGGTCTGCCCCCAAAAAACTGTTTTAAGTCCTGAGAAAGTAAAATCAGACGGTGTGTAAAACTACACTGCCCAGCCAACAGAAAGTAACCACTTTGATTTAACCAGGCCAGTAGACAAGGACTTTCCACTGGATAATAACTTACTGCAGCGATGTATATGTTTTAGCTGAATACACGTTTTTTTTTTTAACCCTAACTGATGCAGTTAGTCACTTTTTTAATATTTGTTCTTTCTGATGTAAAGTTAAGGTTGTAACTGTATATCAATAATGATATAATTACTTGTTTTTCAAATTTGAAGGAGGGTGAGCAAGCATCTTGATGAACATTCATCATTAACTCCTCCAAAAAATATAGTTTATTCAATAATAAATGAATATGTGAATCATAAAAGGGATTGACAGCTGATAGGAATAATATGATTGTTAATAGTATCATATTCATTCAGACAAACATCGATGAGACAGTTAATGAATGTACTTATTGCAGCAGTCTTCATAGATTTGGTACCCCTGCTGGTTTAAGATTGAAACAAACTCATTCAGTTATTGTTCAGTTAAAATTCATTAAATTACGTCTGCCACCTTATATATTTATATGTAAGGCTTTACTGATGTGCCACAATAATATCACCTAATGTCATTGAGTTAAAATATTAATATTGTGGCTTTCCAAGTTAACATTGATTGTAGGGGTGTAACGGTTCACAAACATTTCGGTTCGGTTCGTACCTCGGTTTTTAGGTCACGGTTCGGTTCGGTACGTTTTCGGTACAGCAGAAAAAAGTATCACAAAACATTAAAAAAAATATTTATTTTTTTAATTATTATTAAACTGTGAATATTCACTCAAATAAATACAAAATATAATAAAATAAACATTAAGGTGCAGCATTTCGATGAACTGAAATAATCTGTATTTGAACTGTACTGTACTAGTACCTAAGCAGCCAGCTTGACATTAGGACTTGCTTGTCATTGTATTTTCATGTTTTTTTAAAGAAAAATTAACTTGTCCACATTGCTTGCCGAAAGGGCAGATCTGCTGGCACTAACAATGTCTCCTGCTGTGGAGAACACCCTCTCGCTAGGGACAGAGGTAGCAGATACAGCCAGGTAGCGCTTTGCTAACATGGCAACATAAGGATATTTGGCGTTTGTAATAGCTTTGGCTCGGTCTGAACTTGTTGCGAGTGGTGGAGGCTTAAATGCTAGTGGGAGTTGGGTTTGCACTTCAGTCTTTTTTCTTTTGGTACCGGTGATATTCACGTTTGGGTGATGCCTTTTCAAATGAGTGTGCAAGTTTGATGTATTGCCAGCCGCGTAACCAATGTTAGTTGAACAATCCCGACAAACAGCTTTGGTTCGGTCCACCTGTCTTTGTCCGTCATCCTTGTACGTAACTGCGAAACCAAAATGTTCCCAAACTGGAGACTTCAATGATGCTGGAGGATTTTCGAGCTCAACTTTATCTGCGTTCGCCATTTCCTCAAATTACTGACTACATTTGAACGCATCCCTTTGACCAGCTCTCATAGTATGCCTCTCGTCCAATGAAATGACTTGGTCGCTCTATGATATATATACCTAAGATTACTTCCAGAAAGTTGTTCATGTTCTCAATTTTTTACATTTAACGTTATATTCGTTCGGTACCCTTCGGTTCACACGTGTACCGAACCGAAGGGCCCGTACCGAATAATTTCAGTACGGGTACGTGTACCGTTACACTGCGATTTAAATCAGCATATACTTCTGCCAGGGGATGCCACCCCTCAAAATCTCCTGCCACCCTCTTGCCACCCCATGAATATTTGTCTAGATCCGCCCCTGTGTGTTTCACAACATGTTCAATGGCAGGTCTCTACTGGGAATTGTAGTTTTAAAAGACGTTTTAAGAACATACTAGGAAGTTGCCAGTATTAAAACTGTGTACATCCCTGGAAGTTTAGGGGATAGGAAACACTCAAATGTAAAACATATAATTAACAAATGGGTGAAAATTGCTTGTGTCCATAATGGGCAGCATTAATATATACCCACATGACAGCTAAGGTCAGAAGAGCTTTATTTAACAGCTGGTCTTATGTCTGTGACCCCTCCTGTTGTTAATTGATAAGCCTGAAACATGCACTTGTCAAGGTTCAGAGGCTAATTTTGCAAATATGGCAGTAGCCATCGATCATCTTAAGATAAGATATACTTTATTGATCCCAAGTTGGAAACATTTGCGTTACATTAGCATGTGTAAGAGTTGTAAATCATTTAGTATAATCACACAAATTCTGTGTTTTATATTTAATAATTCTGTGTTCTTTATTTATTGATTGTTCAATACCTGACAAGGCCGGAGATGCAAAACTTTGGTCGCAGGTTCCTCAACAGTGCATCACAAGACATCTTTCAATATGTGTGTATACTCCACCATTAAACTGTCCTATTCTGCACATTTCTTATACTATCTACATACATCTTATAAGAGTATAATACATATGTATAATATCAGTTCAAATAAGTGCTTACACATACAGTAGTTAACATTGCAGGAAAGCAATATTAGTACTTAGTCAGGCTTAATATTTATCTATATAGCCTACCCCCAAAGCTTTTTTCTTATTCAAAAGAAGACCTTAACCTAAAGTGTTCTTTAATGTTTAAATAAAGCTTTATTAGTGTGTCTGTCTGTGTCTCCTATTAATATTTAATAATACAAATAATACAATTCAATAACGTGGTTTAACCACTAGGTGTCCCTTTCTATCAGCTGTGCACCTTTATGGTGTAAATACAGCCTATCTACCAATTCGATCAAATATAAAAGTCAGCCGAATTAGTGTTGATACTGCAAGGAGACGTATATTGTGAAGATAAATTTAAGATGTTGTTTAATTGCTGACATATTTATGATCCACGTCACATATTCAGTTTTGGCGGCAGTTATTCCTGTTTGTCTAGAAGTCTTCTCATCAGGGCTCTATAAATAGAGAATTACGGCAGATATGTAATATTGAATGCAGCCGAACCGTGTATTACAATGCCGTTATGTGATGACCTCCAAAGACAAAAGCAAGCACACTCGGAATAAAGTATTATTTTTATTTGTTTTAATGTTTTCGGATTTCACATCAACAGGAAGTCCGGTTAACTAAAATGTCCGTGCGGAACAATAGATCCGTGGGTGAATAATGTCAATCACCCATAGCAATCACCACATTACACACATTTTAATTTACATTAAAGTATTTCGTGAGACCTTCTAAAATGTTTTTAAATATAATTATATATAATATAATTAATATGTTAGCTTATTCTGTGGTATGCATCCGTTTTTGTTTAGATGCTATGCCTCTTTAGCTGTAACAAGCGGAAATGTCCCCGCTGTGGGACTAATAAAGGATTTCTGATTCTGATATGAGCCAGTTGAGGTGTTGCACAGGGTGTCAGAACTTGGACACACTTGTATGTGTTCTTATATGTAGCTGAATGCTGTTGTAATGGTACATTCAGAGGGTGTGACAAACATTGAGACTCCTGTGACAAGCTGGTTGATGGAAAATGAGTTTATTTTAATACAATTAGTTATGAGAAACATTAATAAGACAAGATATGAGCCAGTTCAGATGTTGCAAATGGGTGTCAGAACTTGGACACAGCTTACATTGCCTCTTATATGTAGACGAATGCTGTTTTAATGTTACATTCCTAGTGTGAGAAACATGACAATAAATGTATTTTGTGAACTTGTGTACCTGTTTTACTTTAAGAAAGCCAGGCGAATACCTGTCGGACTATGGGTATTGGATAACATCTGTCCAGTTGGACGGAAGTGGGCTAAAATAGTATTTATTTAATCAGATAACAGATATGTGAACATCAACAAAGAAATGAGTGAGTTGACACGTAAACCATGGTTTGTGAACTTCAATTCATATAGAATTTTAATTGTGTGTGTTTTTCTGCGCATATTTATCCCAGTTCACAAAGGGTAAACAACACACAAGTTCCAGGCCAATCGTTACAGAGTTTTCAAAACAGAAGTGATGTAGCCAATCAGAATGCAGATCCTGCAGCACCGGAGGCAGGCTCTACTGCACTCGCAATGTGACAGTGAAGGGAGAGTTCTGCTTCTGAAGATAATATCTAAGATAAAACCGTAATAACTCAATATAATGTTTTCAACCCTAAACGGCAACACTTTGTAGTTGTAGGTAGGTGTGTGTATGAGTGTGAGAGAGGGCCTGCTCACGGAAAGCTGGTTGCTGACACAGAAGGACTCCCGAATAGGTGAATTGTGGTAAAGAAATAAAAAATAGAGAAAGTGCATCTCTGTCAGCAGAGCTTCTGTCAGTCAGAGGGTTAGGTAAAGGTTGAGATAGTTATCATGTGAGGAGAATTAACTAAAATACAATACATAGCAATATTTGAACCAACCTTAGTCATGGGTTTGTTTTAAATACATACGTTTACCTCACAAGCCACATTTTTAAGGATTGTTCAAGGCAATTCATTCCAGAATGTTCACTTAGTTCAAAGAAGCAACATGCATAGTAAGATAACAACTTTTTTTCACATTATTTGAAGTGAGAGGTTGTGTGTGCGAGTGCACACAATGTTATTGGTTGACGATAACTGGCCTCTGGTCTTAATACTGGTAGGAGAGGTTAAGTACATTTCAGTCAATATCATGGTGTGTGACATTAACAAGAATTCTGACTGAGCAGAGGTATGTGTGTCTGTGAGGGAGGGCGTGTCCGAGTGTGTGGGTCAATGATTGTAAATGTTTAGATGTTCATGTTCTATGTGTGAGAGAGAGTGGCACACAGAGGAAGAGACTGAGGGAGCACACAGAAAGGAGAGAGAGAGGTGGGGGGGACATACACCCAGCATGTGTGCCTATGTGTATGATGTGGCTCTTTGCAGTAACGCAGGGAAATTATTGGCTCTCAACCTCTAACTGGTTGGCCACCCCTGCTGTACACCCTAGTGTCCTTCAGGGTAGGGTGGGGGAGAGAGGCGCTGTGCCCCAGCGTCCTTTCCTCAAGGAGGGGGTAGGGTGGGGGAGAGAGGCGCTGTGCTCCAGCGTCCTTTCCTCAAGGTGGGGGTAGGGTGGGGGAGAGAGGCGCTGTGCCCCAGCGTCCTTTCCTCAAGGAGGGGGTAGGGTAGGGGAGAGAGGCGCTGTGCTCCAGCGTCCTTTCCTCAAGGTGGGGGTAGGGTAGGGGAGAGAGGCGCTGTGCCCCAGCGTCCTTTCCTCAAGGAGGGGGTAGGGTAGGAGAGAGAGGCGCTGTGCTCCAGCGTCCTTTCCTCAAGGTGGGGGTAGGGTGGGGGAGAGAGGCGCTGTGCCCCAGTGTCCTTTCCTCAAGGAGGGGGTAGGGGAGAGAGGCGCTGTGCTCCAGCGTCCTTTCCTCAAGGTGGGGGTAGGGTGGGGGAGAGAGGCGCTGTGCCCCAGCGTCCTTTCCTCAAGGAGGGGGTAGGGTGGGGGAGAGAGGCGCTGTGCCCCAGTGTCCTTTCCTCAAGGAGGGGGTAGGGTAGGGGAGAGAGGCGCTGTGCTCCAGCGTCCTTTCCTCAAGGTGGGGGTAGGGTGGGGGAGAGAGGCGCTGTGCCCCAGCGTCCTTTCCTGAAGGAGGGGGTAGGGTGGGGGAGAGAGGCGCTAGGGTGTGTGTGATGTCCTCATCAGGGTCTTCCTCACTGTCATCACTGATGTCACTGTCTTGGTCATGGTTCTCCACAGAGTCATCAGGCCATTGAGGGGCATTTGGTCCGTTTGCCAGGCTGTAGGCCGAAGAAAGATGCTGGATGTGTGTGTCCAGGTCAGCAAGTATTTTCTTTAGAAGACGAGCTAATCCATCTCTCCCTTCTTGAGTCATGTCTAGGGCAGAACATAGAGAATAGAATAGTGAAAAGGCATCTCATTTTTGTTACTAGTACACACTGTGGATGTTAAGTAGTATTTGGGTATGGTATCATGGAATTTACCACTATGTCCTCCACATGACACATGTTGCATCTGCATCCTGATCTTGTCAGCCTGACTTCTCAGATAAAGGCAGTGCTGCCTCATCTCCCTCACAATTATGGCCCTCTCCTCCACAAGTCTCCTTTTGCCCATGTAGGCATCGAAGACTTTTTTTTGGGCCAAAATGGACACCGATTCTGAAGAGAGAGGAACAGCAAGCATACCATTACCGACCAAGACATGCACCAGTAGGATAAGTGACCGGTCATAGTCCATTGACTGGGAAGCTGGTGTTATAGGTCTTGCTTAGTGCCAGAAAATAAACATATTATATAAACACAAACAAGAGAAGCTCTTACCATCACTTTGCACTTCCCATGGCCATATTAGACTGTCTGTTGTTTGCTGTTCTGCAGACAGTCTTCTCTCCACCTCTTCTTCTTGGATTTCTGTTTCAGGAGGCTGTCCGGTGTTGTACTGGCGTATTGCCGCTAAGAGTTTGGTCTTTTCCTCCCTTAACCTTTTGCGACGCAACTGCCGAATCTTATTGCTGTCTATATGACGTAATTGTAAAAAACATTACAGAAACAATGTTCAATGGAATTTTTTTAATTACATGAATGCAACTGAATAATAATAACTTACCAGTCTGTCTATAGAGGCAAGCTTTCTTTTGGCACAGCCCTAGAAATAGCTGCTCAATGGACCTCTGGAGAGACTGATTGTCACCTGATGTGTTGTCTTGGGTAAATAACAAGAAACACAGTTTGAGAACAAAGAAAACATTGGTGTTAATACTATACGTTAAATAACAATGTTATATTATCAAGTTAGGAAACAGCATACCGTTTGTTGCCCAGTCTCTAACATAATTAACCCATTGTTGGACTTTGTCCTCAGGGCATCCAAGCTCTTCGCAGGTGTCCTTCATTTTTTGAGTCTCACCCTCCAACATTGTGATTCTGTTGTAAAAAAGATGTTGCAGATACAGATGTATTTTCAAGATTTTCACCCAAATTTCCATAACTTTTCATGTCTTGAAAACAGTAATTAATCATTCAAACTTTTCCAGACCTGCGCAAGCACTCAGTATCCAACACTTTACCAGCTTGGACAATTATTTGTTTGTGACAGGTTTGCACATTAGCCTTACAAATCTAATCTTGTCATGCCTATGCTTACATGGCCAATTACCTTGACATATCTCTTGGCCAACACCACATGAAGGTTTTCCTGCTTCCGTCTGTTCCATCCCATTGCATGGACAGTCAACATGTCATTGCGAGCTGTTTTTAAAAGTAAAATTGACAAGCAGATAATATAACTTGGGTATTTGGAAATAAACTCATAAAAACTCTAGTACAGTTGAAACAGACTACATCAAAGACAAAGATAAAGTAAAGTAAGAGATGGATAATAACTTCAAGACAGAATTATGTTGGTCTAATGACAAGAGGACATACCTGATTTTGTCATGTATTTAGTTGTGATGGCACAACGTGACAGAAAGCTGTTCACCATCTCCACTTCTTCCCCGGCCGTCGAACCAGCACCCTCCAAATTTCTCCCACTCCATACAATCTAACAAGTACACATATATTATATGTCATAGATGAATTAAAAAAAATTCTTACAATCACAATAATATAAGAGTGGGCCTACCTCACACTTTGTGGAATGGGCCTTGGCATGCATGACCGAGAGAAACGGTTGCATGCTCAGCAAAGGTCGCAGTTCTGGCATTGTCTTTGCCACTTTCTCGAGGTAGGGCCAGTATTTACAAGCAATATCTGTGCAATAAAAATGCACGTTTGTAGCTTGAAACTGCGTTTGAAGGAACAAGGGGTAGGCAAATATTTCTCCTCTGAACATGTTGAGAGCTTTCAGTAGCACTCCATGTCTACATACAGCCACCTCTAACCCCTCTTCATCAAGCCTGCTGGCTCTTCTTGCTGTCTCTCGAGTAGCTGACCACTGGCTGGTACCACATGTACCTTTTCCTGGGGTCTACAATTAAAGACATTTTAATGTTACACTCTCAAAACAAGTAAAGGCTAGAAAAATGATAGGAAAAAAAATGCTGTGCTTACACATTTTACATTTGTTCTGACTTTGTCAACAAAGTCTGTGACAGCCGAGTCTTCCATGATGAACGGCCCTTTAAAAAGTGGTTCATCGATCCTAAATTCAAAAATAAATATTCAATTCATTATTATCATCATTGATAGACTACTTCTTAAATTCAATTGACATACAAAAAAGATGTACCTCTGTGACAGTCGGAAACGGTACTGTTTCCTATTCCCATCCACTGACACAGCCAACATTTTGGGAGTACAAGCTGGGCATGAGAAGAGTTCCTCACACGTCATTTTCTGGCACTCGTACTGGCAGGCCATATACTCCAGAAAGCTTCTTTGGAAGACATCTCCATGGATTTTTCCTGTCTGGAAGTTTGAGAAGCAAAATTGTTACCTTACACATGTCAGAATAATACGAGGAAACAGGAAGACTTTCACAGTGGTTGGAGGCAAGAGGGGGGCTATTAGGAGTATCCCTAACACACGATATCCTGAAAAGTGAAGGTCAGGTTAGGATTGGCAGATGCTGGAAGAGAAGGAACATTATTTCAGCTTTTGTCATATGCACCATGACTCTATACAGTACAGTACAATACAGAATCCCATTTTTTCCCACAGAAGAGCACAATGTTTTTCATCATACAAATTGTGTTCTTCAGTAAAGAACAAAAGTTGGATTATGATATGTTTGATCTTACAGTATGTCCTACATCTACCAGTGCTAGGTTTTTAGCCCTAATGTTACACTAGTTAAACTACTTTCAGTAACATTGTAAGCTTTTTTTAGTTATTTTGACATAAACATATTTCCAATCAACATATTTCATCTACACAAAATAAAATGCATCCTTTCACAATGCCCTCTACTTATGCAATACTTAGTGAAAGTCATCTTACCCTCCCATAATGCTGTGTCCTCCGTTCCAGCATCTGTAAAAAGGCCTGTCTGGACAAACCTGGTGCCACAGTCTTCAGGTCCTCAAAAGATTTGAAGACATCCGTGGAATATAATGTGTCTCCGTTCACAGAAGCTGGCCAGTAACCGCTTCTAATGAGGTCTCCCCAATCAGGTGTCCATTCGTAATGGCATGTGTTGCACACCCTCTTGGGGAGATGCAAATCATAACGCCCTAATAACAAACACAGTTTAGTAAAAACAATCGCATTCATTACCTGTATTAGGGTGACAAAAAGAACACTTAAAATCATACCATTAATGCAGACGAAAATGACAGGCCTGCCTATAGACTCGGTAACACCTTCAGGGTTACACGAGTGTGAAGGCCTACCAGTGGGCAGAAGACGATCTGTGAAGAGAGGTTAAAAATATGTCTTAAACTACCAGCACATTAGGAAAGTTATAAAATAACCACTTGGGGCTAAATTGTGTTAAGTGAAATACCTTGGTGTCTCAAAGTGAACATGTCATTTGTCTTGAATAGTGACATTGTTGGGGGAATACATTTGAAATATCCTTCATTGAAGGACTCCCTGTTATGAAGGGTGTGTATGCTGTGTTTAGAAATGTCACAGTCATGACACAACCATTCAAGGGGCATGCATTCTCTGCAGCGAAGGACCGCAGGAGCGGAGCAATGTGAGCATCTCCTTTCCGGTACCATAGTTGAAGAGAGCAAGCTGTCCAAGTGATGGGACCTTGCCTTTTGCCACTCTAATTGGGCAGCACTTTGGCGCAGGCACCATGAGGAAGAGGTTGATGGTTGATCAACCAAAAGCTCCTGTAATTGCTGAATCTCATCTTCTGGAAACAAACAAAAAAGAAAATGTTCAGCATCACAACAGCGTACTCATATTGCATCACGTATTCGTTTGATGTTATGTTGACACATTTCCTAACTTTCAATGATAGTAAATGTCATCCTACCAAAAAGCTGAGGGGGTACTGCAGAGGTTGCTCCAGCTGGTTCCACAGTCACTGGACTGTTAATGGCAACAGTTCTGGCTGAAAAATAATAATTATAATAATAAGATATATTGATAACAGATAATAATTACAGAGAACAGAACTATTTATTACAATGGCCTATTTTTATACGTACAACGGAATAACAGATATTTGTTCAATACCTCTCTAAGCTGAAACATGCTGTACCAATCATGTTGCGAACAATCAAAACAAAAATGATATGTTAATCATGAATACCTGTATACATGCACAAACCTTTAGTACGTCGGCAGGTTGCCCCACTTCTGTCCCTCCTTTTTAGAGGACACCCCTGAACATCTTTGCCTACCCAGCGGATTCTGCTCCAGCTAGATGCTGCTCTGGCCCTGTCTTCTTCCTCCTTCAATAAAGTAGTCATGCATGCTACTCTGGCCCTGTCTTCTTCCTCCTTCAATAAAGTAGTCATGCATTACCACAACAAGCTGCTTTTCATTCCCAGTGTATTCCTATTCACTTACAAGCATTACAAAATTACAAGCACATAATCAATCAACCTAATCAGTACATCGGGCACAAAACCAATACAATTGAAATTAAAAAATGTACCTTCAGTTGTTTACAAAGTAAATCGGCATGGAAAATGGCGTCTTCTAGCTGTTCCTCGCTTGGTTTAGCTTTCTTTTCTTCTTCTTTTCTATTTCTTTTTTGGGCCTGGACCCAGGTGTTTGCCTTTGTATCAAACTTCTCCATCTTTTTGTTAAGGCGCAGTTTGCGGGGCTGCACCGCCTTGCAGAACTTGCAAGTTTTGCATGCCACATTGAATGACATGCAGCAGCTTGAACATTGCCTCGAAGTTGAACCTGGTCCTGGCATTCTTTTGGAGATAAAGACAAATAAAAGACAAGGTCATTTAAAACTGGGTTTCAAATTCAGAATGCAATCAAATACAAATATTGACTAATTTTCCTTTGTCTAGTCCGTGACTGTAATTCCTTCCCCAAGCTACAACAAAAACTGTATCCTGTTTAGAATAGAATAAAAACACTTGCATTTTTATTTAATTTGAGTAAATTAATTTAGTATCAATGCAATAATGGCCCCTTACTTAGTTTTAGTACAAAGCTAAAATTCAGCGGTAAAATATTATGTAATCGAAACGTAAGGTTACACAACTTCTACTATCTTACAAGCTTGACCATGACATTGCACTGTAAAAGCACTATCTTGAATTTGACAAAAATATATGATAATGTTAATCTGTTGAAATCCTATATATAAAATTGTTTTTATAATATAATCTAGAATTATAGCAGTACTACAGTATAATACACTGCAACGTCGTCTACTGTGTTACCAGCTCGAATAAGACCATTTTTTATTTCCCTGTAAGTTTTGCATAACAAAGACATAAATATATGACACTGTTAGTCGATTGTAATATATAAGTCGTGAAAAGTGTAAGTTCTTACCTGTGGGCACACTACGTGTGTGTGTGTGTGTGTGTGTGTGTGTGTGTGTGTGTGTGTGTGTGTGTGTGTGTGTGTGTGTGTGTGTGTGTGTGTGTGTGTGTGTGTGTGTGTGTGTGTGTGTGTGTGTGTGTGTGTGTGTGTGCGTATAAATACAAAAGAGAAAGTGGTAAAGAGACAGAGATGAAGATGGTAAAAATTGGGAGAAGACAGGAAGAAATGTAGGGAATATAGCTCTGAGGAGGGAGAAGAGAAGACATTGAAAAAGGCTCTTAAAAGTGCTGTTTGATATTTCTTTGGTATCTGTTGAAGGAAAAAAATACAGTGAACACTTTAGAATGCATGACAATTTACAATCTCACATATCATCAACAAGCTTTAACATTGGGGGTAATTTACGAGTTAAAGCACTAATCAATCAGGGGCGGACTGGAACAAGGACAGCTCTGAACGTTTTGTCCTAAATAGGACCACAACAATCAGCGTGCAGTAACAGTCTGAAGATGGTTGTCATGACATTTCTTCACAATACTATTAGTTGCCACTGTATGCAAGTATGACAGCCACAATAGGCATTTTTCCAAGATTTGTATATACAGTGCCAAAAGTATTTAACTCAACATTTTCTTACATTCACTTTTTTTCCAACACAGCATTTACATTGTTAGCAGTTATGTTTTGGTGTACTTCTAAAAGGTAATTATTCTAAAGGTTCTTATTATACATCCATGGTCTGTAGTTAGTTTATAGCATAACGTTAGCATTTTGCTTCTGGCCATTAGATTTATGATTCGAAAAGTATACAAGTAGGGTAGATATGTGGAGATTATCCGGCTGAACAAAACGTGCATTTATCAAGCAGGTTCGTTTTCCACAGATCTTATTTCGAGCTATTTTCCAAAATCCTATGGAGAAATCCCATTGACTCTGAGACGAGGGAACTAATAGTTGTAAAATGCGAACTCACTTCCGGGTTATAGGACTCATCACTGCACTATATCTCCGGTCAAGTAAAGCTAATATGTGTTTAGCTAGCTCGTGCTTTAAAAAGATATGTAACTACAACTGATTTACTTGCAATAAACATTAAAAATATTGGAGGCATGCGGTGCAGCACATTACCTGCTTGGCGAAGTCAGACAGAGAGGAGGTTGTAGCGGATGTCCGGTGCGTTCACGGTCACCGGACAGTAATCGGTAGCATGGTGTTCACTTACTACGCGACCGCACAACGTAACGTACAGTAAATCCACAACCACATAAATGGATTAACATCGATTTAGCTGGGGTAACACAAATAAATAAATAAATGAATGAATCTACTGGTTTCATAATTTGAACCAAAAGTGGTGCATTTTGCACTATTTTTTATTTATCTTTATTTATTTTCTTATTATGTCCTATTTATATTATGTTGCACTGTTGGAGGAGCTCGGGATCTAAGATTTGAAATGCCAAAATTACACTGTAGCTAGCATCTGATAACAAAAACCCTTGACCCTTGAACCTTAGTGGTGTTTATATTTCACGGACTTCAGTTGCTAAGAGATCACACAACGTCACGTCCGTTATTTCCACAACAACACAAATGGATTAACATCGTAGCCTTTGTTTCTGCTGAAAGAGGTCTCGACCAGCTAGAGCCACAAGAAAATCGGCGAAATCGAGTGTGAGGATTACAAAATAAATTAAAAACATCTAATTTTGACAATAAAAACCAACCAATAGGCGCGGAAGACCATTTGCTTGGCACTTCCGGGTATTTCTCCACTGGTTAACATGGGTTAACAATACCGTGTAGCTGTCACGCTTTTCACGTTTTGAAAAGATGAAACCGTGACATCTTCACGTCTCCCAGCAATGGTAAAGCGTCACAGGTTCACGTCTCACCGTGATACCGGGTTGGGTATAACATACCTACGGAAGCAGCCTTTTTTGAGTGGATAAAGAAAGCAAAACTCCCCGACATATCCCCGACTAGCAAGTTAAGGCTTCATATGTTTAGAGCTGGTTACTATAGTAGCATAACTCAGCTCATAGAGGAACTTGAGTCCTGCTTCAAAAAAATTGACTGATGTCAGTTTACACTATAGTCCAATTCACAGGAAAATCGAATTTCTAGGAGGGGCCCAATATCGTTTCCGCTTTCCAAAAACCGTCGCTTATATGCTTGGAATACAACCAGACCAGTGGCTCAAATTTGATGATAAATCAGCAGCCTATCCAGCGGATATAAAGGCTGGCTCAACACATCTATACTGCTATAGCAATGTGGTCAGTCACCAGCGGGTAGGTGACGCTTTTGCTCCTCTCTTGAGAACCGTAGATATAAGAGGAACATTCGGCGATACAGTAACTCAGTATTTTAATCCTGCATACTACTTGCCGGTAACAAAAACACACATCGAGAATATAAAGGTAGAAATAAAAAACGACCAGAACAAACCAGTAAAGTTCACCTACGGAAAAAGTGTAGTGAAACTTCATTTCCGACCCTCAAAAGCAGGGCAATCTTTTACAAAACGATGATTCATCAAGACCCCCAACGTTTGGTGAGTTACTATGAAAATCAAGCGGGGGGATCCCTGCCTGGTTTTTATGGTGCACCGGTGATGTACGGGCGAGGCATTGGCTCTATATTTTCGAGATTATTTCGTTTTGTCGCCCCCCTGGTGAGAAAAGGGTTCGCCATAGCTAAACCTCATCTGAAATCGGCGGCCAAAAATATTGCATCAGATGTTATCAGTAAGGCTGTCCATAAATTCGGCCGCCAATCAGACCCCGGATCTCAAGAAGGATCAGGTGGTCTGATGGTTTTGGCAAGAAGGGCCAGGAAGAGACCTCCAGGCAAACGGGTTCCGAGGGGTGTCAAGAAAGGAAAACACTCAGTCAAAAGAAAATCATTGGGGAAAAAACACCCTCGGAGAAGGAACGTATTGGGGAGAGATATATTTTAGAGTGTTAAATATGGCTCTTTTACATCATAAATCTGCTGAATGCAGCATGGCAGAGCTGGATTTATTTTGAGCCCCAATGACGCAACTTTCTATAGATGAAAAACACTACACAGAGGTCCTTCCGTTGTCTGCCATTACGGAGGACGGACCCATAGAATTTTGTATCCCCGGGGACGGAGATAAATACCTGGATATGAATGACACCTTGATACATCTCAGGATCAAAATAACCAACGCAGATGGGACTAATCTGGCAGCTGATGCCTCCGTGGCCCTAGTTAATTACCCTCTGAATACAATTTTTAGTCAATGCGACGTTATTCTAGGGGACAGACTAATTTCTCAATCCAGTTCGACTCATCCTTACAGGGCGATGATTGAAACGCTATTGAATTACTCTGATTCTACTTTAAAAACTCAGTTCACAGCCGGCTTATTTTATAAAGACACCGCGGGATCTATGGACTCTATAGTCATAGCCAATGGACCAAATAAGGGACTGGTAAAGAGGGCCTCATTCACAGCAGAATCTCGGGAGCTTCACTTGATGGGTGCTTTACACACGGATATATTTTTCAGTGAGAGGCTTCTCCTGAACTCTGTAGATTTGAGAATCAAACTCACCAGATCTAACGATGCCTTTACTCTCATGTTTGCAAATGACTCTACATACCGTCTAAAAATACTGGGGGCTTCACTTTTTATCAAAAAGGCCACAATCACGCCTGCAGTGCGTTTAGGTCATGCTGCGGCTCTGCTGAGAGGTAACGCCCTCTACCCCCTATCACGGGTGAATCTCAAGACATATAGTATACCGGTGAATTCTAGAATATGCAACCAAGAAAATCTCTTTTTGGGTAATATGCCCAAGTACATAGTATTGGGTATGGTAAATCACGAAGCCTTCACCGGAAGGAGAGAGCTTTCACCTTTTAATTTCCTTCATAATGATATGGAATACCTTGCTCTGTGTCAGAATGGCAGGCAAGTACCGGCCAAAGCATTTCAACCCCAATTTAACCGGGGGTCGTCAGTCAGAGAGTTTTACAACATGTTAACTGCTACAAGGAGACACATGAAAGACTTACCTCTAAGTATAGACAGAGATGATTTCGAACAAGGATACTCATTATTTGTGTTTAATTTAACGGCGGCGGAAGACGCCGACGCCTTATCTCCCATCACAAGCGGTAGTTTAAGATTGGAAATGAGGTTCAGAGTACCGCTGCCACAGACTACCACTTTAATCGTATATTCTTGTTTTGATTAGATTCTGGAGATTAATTCAAAACGACAAGTGCTGGTAGATTATTACTAAGAAGACTACAACATGAATAATCACCAATTGGATAGTCTCCTGCAGCATATGGTGGGGGACTCTTTTGGGGGGGTATGGGCCTCAGACCAGCTACCCCGAGTAAAACAATTATTTAGATGCCCTGTATACATGATTGTAAACACCCACCTCTCCCACATGCCCGGAGAACACTGGCTAGCAGTGACTTTAGAGGAAGGGGAAGGAACTTTTTTTGATTCTTTCGGATTTCCCCCCGATTTTAGTCATTATCCTAAAAGCATCCTGCAATTTCTAGAAACACAATGTGAAACTATTTGATACCATAACCGGCAACTTCAGAATGTCATGTCTACAGCCTGTGGTCAACACTGTGTTTTTTATCTATGCAAAAGAGCGTCCGGGTTGTCTTACGAAAATGTGTTATCTTTATATCAAGATGATGTGGTAAAAAATGATGCAGCTGTAACGAATTTTGTGAAAAAATACCAAAGGTGTGAGAGACGTCATAAAGACACTCATTTTAACCACAGTGTTTGTTCGCTACAAATGTTCAAAGATTGTTATAAAATGTAGAAATAAAAAAAGGTCTGAAGACAAAATTAATTCAGATGACTGTCTTTATTAGGAAATCATGAAATATAATACAACTTTAAGGGGTTAAATGTAACCATCTTGGACTTAATATTCTGTGTTGCCTTATCCTTTTCTTCTTAAGCAGGGCATTCTGAGGTTCTACGGCTGTTCCTAAAGTGTCCCAACCGGGGGTAGTGGGAGATGTTTTTATTTTTCTTCTTCTTTTTCGGGGGATATTTTCTCGATTTAGTTCGCCCTCTTTGATTATGCGATATTGTTCACGAGCGTGAAGGTTTTGAAAAGCTGTTAAGGGAATGTTGATCTCATTCAGACTATTTAAAAACCCCCGCCAGCCTTTAGGCTCCTGGACATTTGTTTTATACGCGCAGGATAAATGTTTAAATAAATCTAACATGTGGGAACCTTTTACAGCTACCCCCTTTTCTATAAATTCCTCCGCTGGTGTCCATCCAGCTGTACTCGTGGTTAATTTACTCATAATGTACTCGGCATTCTTGTGGTAACGCTTAGGGAGGTGTTGAAGCACATCGTTCTTTATTTTATCATCGGACGTGCCATCCTTTTCTTCTCCTTTTACCACCCCGTGTCTTCAGGTAGAGTTAGAGTAATATGTCGTTCCTCAAGCCCGTCTTGTTTGAGTAAGGTGAGATATCTTTGTAACAAGGTGTTGTATTTTATGATTTTTTCATAAGGGGGTAATCCTGGTTCGTTTAGCGTTGCTCTCATTTTTTCATCCAGAACATCTTCGGCAATGCGTCTAATTGTTTCCTTACTATGAGGGTTAGTTACACCATTCTGATTGAGCTGATTAAACTGGTGAGGTGATAGCAGAAACATCTTTTGACTCATGATCGAGCGAGCCCTCCTAAAAGTTGACCTAAAATGGGGATCACCGCACCGAGCAGCGGCAGAAGAAAACCTCCAGATTGCTTTCTTAAGGCCTTGAATTTAGTTTTTAAGTTGGTCTTTTTATTGGCCAAGAGTTTGAAAAATTTATTTTGCTTCTTAAGCTTCTTATACTGAATGCCTGACAGGGGGATATTACCTTTTAAAAGATTTAGAGACAGTTCACAGAGTGATTGAAGAAAATCCGTGGAGCAGTTCTCGAGAATATCCTTGCGCTTTGAAGGCGGGGCTTGACATAAGGCCCTCAGCAGAGGCATGTTTCTTTTTAAACGGGCCGACATACTGTTTTTTCAAGTCTTCGTTTTTGGTACATAAACAACTAGCCATTGATTAGGTAGTGCTCCCGATCTAAGCCTGTAGATGTCTGGACAGGTGGGGGTCATGTCTACGATTAAATAACCATGAGGTTCCGTGGTGGCGTCTTCAAAACTTTGTAGGAAAAATGATTTATTACCAGGGTGTATTTGTTGAGCAAGTATGTTCATTTGTAATCTGTCTCTGGGGTTTTTAAACAAGACCATGTAAGTAGTATTTAAACTAATTGTGCGACTGTTTTTTCCCTGGTGAAAAACATTTTGGGTAAGCATGATAACGCTCATGTTTCTATGATGACGGTATTGGGTGAAAAGTCTGACTACTTCCGGATGCTCAGAGGCCTGAAATATAACATCGTCTAATATAATCAAATTACTTTGATCAGGAGGAAATAGCGATTCATCTTCAAATGATTCAGGCAGACCCTTGACGAACTTCATATTTTTATTATTTTCCTGCAGTTCAGCATACATGGGTTGGAAAGAAGACAATCCACACAATATTTTGAGGCTGGACATCCATTACATGAATACAATTTTGCAATACATTCTTGACAAAAAAAGTTTTTCCACACCCACTAGGGCCCACTACTAGACAGGAAAAAGGAACACGCAGCCGGGGGTCAAAATCAATTTGACTTGGTGAAAACATGTGGTCTCTTTTTCAATTATTTTCTCAATACCCAAAAGGCAAAGTATTTCCCCCGGCTAACAAACGTCTCTTGTCAAACACAACTCGGAACTTTTTGGTGAATGACACATTTCTCAAAGCGAAAACCTCTTTATTCCTTACAATGCTGTGCTGTGGGACCTCAATTACCCTCCCCCTCTCAGAGTTTTGAACGTAGCCCTCCACCAGGTCGGCCAGACTGTCAAAGTTCACTCGTTCGCAACATTCGTGCGTTTGTGTGATGCCTTTCACACGCATCACAACTTTTTTTTGATTTTTGGTCTGATAAGCATAACTTTTAGGGCCTGCTGAAACAAACTCTTTAATCATATCGCCCCCCAGCTCGTCTGTCAGGTCTCCCAGATAGACCCCCATCGGTAGGGGACTCTCTCCTTGTCTTGTCACATAGATTATGCTATCTGTGTCATAGTAGAATACTCTGCGCTGTAATTTCTCCAATTCACTGTACAGTTTCAGCCTGGCATACGCTGTGGTAAAGGCGGCGATGAATATGTTATCCACCTTGTTGGGAGTAGAGTAACAATTTTCACCGTAGCACCACTGAACAAGAGCCGTTCGGTCATTGAGGAATGAGAAATACTTAACCTTATGTTTAGCTGAAAACAAGAGGTTAAGAAATTCTTCGGTTTTGGTCACAATCTTAGTCTGAGTCAGATTGCTTCTCTGGGCAAATTTACCCCAGAAACTGTTGAGACATAGTTTTGCCACTTGTCTTTTGGCTGGATTTGATTTGATTGTATCTGCATCCAGCAAGATGCCCTGCTTAGCATGATAGTCTGCCACATACTTTTGTCTGCTCTCATCATCTGAGGCCTCTGAAGGGTAGCCGGATGCTTCTTGTTTACCCTTCAAAAATGTGTGTATATAGTCTACAAAAATGCTGTCACTTTTCTTCTCAAAATGCCACACCTCTGTGATCTGAGTCATCTTGTACCCCATGTCCAGGGCTTTGGTGAATTCTGGGGTCACCCAAACCCCTGTTAATGCTCTTTCCTCTTTGCTATGCATGCAGGGCCCCTGTTGGTTGTTAAGCTCAGCGCATGTGCGGCATAGAGTGAACACCAGTTTACCAGCTGCAGTTCGGTAGGGCAGGACAGGAAAGTATAGACCCCTAGGAGGTTCTACTGTGGCTTTGATTAACCCGAAATAACTGCGAGGGTCTTTGAAATCTCGGAATATGATCTGAGGGTGTCCAAGTGGATATAGGCCTGTGCAGTTTACAAAAGGGTAGAGTGAGGTGAAATCACAATAATGAACCAATTCATCTGCCACTGCTGTGTGCCTCAACTTTACTGCACATGTCCTTCCCCCGTATAAAGCATCGCGGGGGGTCAGCGGTTCTGGTGCATTGTATACCCTGAGGAAAGCCTTCAAATCTTGATTGGATTTTTTCATCTCAACCCATGTATGCTCACGCATAACGTTCACTTTGGCCCCGTGAACAGAGTCTAGCTCATGCAGTTTTGCCTCACTAGCAGCATGGAGATGCTCAAATGTGTCACCTATCAATGGATTTTTCTCATGCCCCTTATAGCAAGAGGGGCATCCGTGATAGAAACAACCAAGAAATTCCCAGACAATCTTTTCCCCGGTAACTTCGGCAAACTCGTCTACGACGAAATGTCCCACTCGTTTCTCTCCTTCATTCAACGCATGTTGAATAAAAACACCTTCAGTCTGAGCTACCCACTCCGGCCACTGAATACCTGCGTCTGAGTACGTCTTGTTTTCACGGCGGTAGTCGTCGGGTGGGGGAATTGCTAGGGTTTTGGGCGATAGAAAGTTTGTGGTAAAAACTTTCATACAGGCAGAAGCTATAGTCGAGCGACTAAAAGGATCAACTCCTGTCTCCCCGAGAAAACCTTTCCGAAATAATGTGGCCCCCTGGGCAAGAATGTCCACATCGTTTTTGCAGTAAAGCAATGCCTGCTCTCGGAAGTCAAACGTACCCTGGCGTACCGTCTCATACCACGTGAAAAAGTCACTCTTTTCACCAGTTGTCATGCGTTCAACCCCATAACAGTGTGCGGGTGGATAAGGGCCTATATAACTCAGGTTAGCCTTGGAGCTGAAACCGTGAGGGAAGTATCCCTTGATTTTAGCTCCAAATCCCAAAGCTTTTGGCATGTCTGCTAAACGCATAGACAGATAAGACAGTGAGTCTATGTACTTGTGCCCTAAATCTTCGTCAGTAAAAGAGAGCACTTTACTTCCCTGCATTATTAACGGGGGCTTTAGCCCCTGTGCAACCATTGCGTTGATAATGAAATAGCTGTCAAAACCCTTAGCATTGTGAGCGATGAATGTTGCATTCTTGAACTTTGGGCGCCTAAAGTGTGCCAGAAACTGCAGTGCACAGTCGATTCCCTCGCCGACCCAAATTTCACCCCCCAAGGTTTTTGTACAAACCAAGAAAGGTATATGTACCCCATCTGCCCCCGCCATTGTTTCAAAATCATAAAACACAATGTTGTCATTGTGTTCTGTCTCTTTAGGCAGCACTCCTATGTAACACAAATGTTTTTCACACCCGAGCGTAGAAGCAGATGGTAATTTTTCCTTGCATGTCTTACATTTTTTCGTCACACACTTGTGTGTTTTATCTGCTGTACTCTTGGGGGTGTAGTAAGAAAGTTGGCAATCTACACACTTTGTGTAAATCACAGTTACTGGCAATGTCTGTTGATCTCTGTTTCTGCTCTTTATGTCGAGAATGACAGCCGACTGTACGGCATGTTTTGTTGCAGTCTTTACAAAAGATGGGTTTAAACTCTCCCTGAGTACATGAGGGGTCAAGGCAGACATAACAATGACCAGTACAGGAATGATTCCATTGAGAGCTGTAACCTGTGTAACAATGTTCACAGACATACTAAGAGCCTAAAAACCCCTTCAAGTTCTTGACACCATAGTAGTGGTTGTGAAGGAGGAACAAAAACACAGTTTTGTCTCGTTTGGGGGCGTCTGTCTGGAATTTACAGAGGGTACGATCATCATTGCTTCGGTAAAATACCACTATCTTGCATTTTAAACTGTCTTCGAATTTATCAATGTCGCTGAATGTCACAGCTGTATGAGCTGTCAAACCCGCCCTCTTCTGAATCTCTTTACCACGTTCAACACCTTCATTATCAGTGATGTTGTCGTGTAACAACAGTGCTAAATTAATAGCAAAACACAGCTGGTTGGAGGAGTTCTGAACAACGTAAAGAAAACGCCCCTTCTTTTTAACAATCTCATTGTCTAACATTTTACTAATCATCCGTTTACCCTGAACCCCTCCACGGGGGGACTGAACAATTTGAACCACTAGCTCCATGTTGCTTTCTGCCATTAAAATCATATTCGATTGCATGGCGTTGAACAGCCCCTCCTCAAAATCATCCAGATTGTCATCGAGACCATTTAAAATGGCTGACACGTTAACCCTTAGTTGTTCACCATGTAATTCAATCTGCACGATATCTTCTCTCTCTGCCCGTGCAAAAGCATATGCAAGCATGCTATGCACATTGTTCATCAGACCCTCAAAATAGACTCCAAAGTCTGCTTCAGCCCTAATAGGCGGTAGGACTAGAGACTGTCTCATTTCTGTGTTATTGAATACAGGTCGAGAGAAAACACTTGGCTCGGCATCTCTGCTAGGGCCTCCTCCATGCTGTGACAGGGGGCCCTGTGATTCAGAAGCATTCGGGGTGTCATTCTGATCAACATGTCCATTACTTTGCATGGAGCGAACGGGTGATTCTGAGTCATTCGAGCTGTCATTAACACACCCGCCATCTTGCATGCTGGAAACGGGTAGGCCGGCGTTGGCCGAAGCTTCGCTATTTTGTCCATTCAGATGGGGGTCATTGTCTAGAGGCTGATCTAAAAGCCCCCGGTCCTCGTAGCAGTCTATCACCCAATCCAAGGCACCGTCTAATGTTTTTGTTGGACTGCTTGAATTTGTTTCTGACAAGGCCGTGGGCTCGTTTACAGCTGAGCCCTCGCCATTTAACTCACTGTTGTTGCCTGAACACTGCGGAAATGACAGGTCCTTATATCTGAATTCATCATCATCATCACTGTATAGTTCATTTACATCAGGTAACACATCAAGAAAAGACCTTTCTCCATCTGTATAGGGGTTTGTTTCTGTCAAGGGCATCGGCTCGCTTACATCTGTTATTGCATCATTTAGCTCACTGTTACTGTCTGAACACTGTGGAAATGGCATGTCTTCGTACACAAAGCCCTCATCATTGTATAGTTCAATTGTATCAGGTAAACCCGCGATAAAAGACCTTTCACTATCTTTTAAATCATCCATGCTTGACCGTTTTTAAGAAATCACCCCCCGCAAAAAGAAAAAACAAAATCAGAAATAGATGTGTCATCGCTGAAGAAACATTTCACTTTGCTTCTACATTTATGGACGTAAAGTCAACATACCTGGCGGATACATCAATAACAGTTTTACATGTGATCTCCAGCTTATTCAGGTGGTGTGGCCTTAAATCAGACCTTAACAAACAGCGTTTGTCCTTTGATAACGGGGAGGATTGCTCTATAGAGAAAAAAGACAGAGAAATAAAAGAAGAGGGTATAGGTATGTTTTTTGAAATACCCAGGATTATACATTTAACAAGAAAACAAAATCATTTAGCTATCATCTTGTAAAAGCAAACATAAAAAGCATTTTTTTTACCTGGTAGGTTTTAATTCTCAAGCACAGTCTGTGTTGAGATGACTTGATGAAGAGCTCTGAGCTGAGACCATTCAAGCTGCAGGAGGGGCGCAACCACCTTTTTTAAAAACAAGAGAGTACGTTATTCTGGATACTTTCACATGAAAAACATATTTGATTTTAAGAAATATAGCTAAATACACTTATAGTTAAAAAATGTACACCACATTATTTGTACTTAGAAGGATACTTCATTAAAGCTTCTAAATAATTACAATCTAGGGCTGTTACATAATAGAAAAACAACAGATGCATAGAGGTTCTTTAACACACATCAAGCAGCATTAACTAACTACATGATATTATAACATAAAAATAAAGTACTTACCAGATATTTTCAAAAGATCTGGGCCTGATGGGGAAAAGCGAAGAGAGGTCTGTCTAGATGTTTATGAACCCTGACTTATAGGGCAATGCATATGTGTGAAATACTCTAAACAAGCCAATAGGGGTTATTCCTGATTGTTAACAAATTAGCATTATATTGTATTTGGTTTTTATGACAGAGCAAATACTTTTTTAGGTTTAGGCTATTCTCCTGTATATGTATATATCACACATACATATATATATATATATATTAAAAGTATAGCATACACATTACAAAACATGTAGATAGTAGATGTATACATGAGAAATAATGTACTGCTTTCTCTTTTTGGCTCTGTCATCTTGCCGTGATCCGCATACTCTGTATTTTATACCAGCCTCAACCACACACAGCACACCACACACCAACACACAACACACACAAACACACACACACACACCACACACACACACACACACACACACACACACACACACACACCACACACACACACACAACACACACACACACACACACCACACACACACACCACCCACACCACACACACACACACACACCACACACACACACACACCACCCACACACACACACACACCACACAACACCACACACACACCAACAACACACACACACACACACAACACACACACACACACATACACCACACACACACACACACAAACACACCACACACACACACACCACACACACACACACACACACACACAACCTCCAGGGTTTTTTTATGTTTCTCCCACACTTTTCTCAGGCATGTCCAGACTGTTCACAAAACTTTTCAACGGAAACTCTTTTAGAGCAAAGAGGGGTTAGAGGGATTGTGAGGGTTTTAAAATATATTTAAATATAATCACAAAAAAAATGGTAAAAACAGGATTTTGAAAATGATATTATTTTTCATAGGTAACACAAAACATTACACAACGAAACCATTTAAAAGCTGGAAATATATACATGGGATGTCACTATGATAATGTGAAAGTTTGATTGAGGTAGCATGGGATTTCATTCTGATAAGGCAAAAGGTGTTATTATAAATATAATACAAATATATATATATACACATTATGTACAAAAAATCAGTTTTTTCTGTCTTTATCTGTGCCACGCTTCAAAGCGGTTTCTGTCAACTACGACACAGAGGGCAACATCACAGATTCCTCCTCCTCCATGTAAAAAAACAAGCTTAAAGCTTGACTCACGTTCAGAGTTCTCTTCATCATAGTTGAATCTTCAAAACTTTAAATCTATCGAACTATATCTAAATTCTCAATGTTTGTCTGTCACTTTACTTCAATCGCAGTCTCCCGCTGTCTCTCTTCGTCTCGTTTCGTATCACTCCGTTTACCTGATTACCTCACCCCCTCCCTGGTAAATACATCCTATTGAGCAGAATCTACAGTTTCCAGTATTTTCCGTTTCGTAAAATGATCAAATGCGGCGAAGATATTAAAATTAGGGCCGGGACTTTAACGCGTTAATTAAGATTAATTAATTACACAAAAATTAACGCGTTAAAAAAATTAACGCATTTTAATCGCACTTATTTTTGCACCGCGGAACGTTTCTCACTGGATGAGTTTCAGGCGTACCGATTATACTGGAGCACCAACTAACGTTCATGACTTCAGACAACAACAAACCACGGTGAACAACAGTGGGAAATGTTGTTTTAAAAAACGGACGGATGGAAGCGTTGATAAGAGCACGGTTGTGTGCAAATTATGCAAAAAGGAATTCGCATATCACCGTAGCACATCAAGCCTCAAGTATCACCTCAATGCAAAACATATAGCAGCTAGCGTGGAAGCTAGCGTGGACGTTAGCCTCTTTTATCGCGTTCACACCAAAAAGAGCCGGTACTAAAATTAGTTCATGAGAACCTTTTTATACCCCCACGAAAGTCCCTGCTAGAGAGCAGGGACTTTCGTACGGCTCTCATGTGAGAAAATAGCTATATTTCTGATTGGCTGGGCGGATTGCAAACCACGCCCCGTAAAACTCCCAAAAAGTTTGGTGAAGCCGCCATTTTATTATCCTCGCATTAGCATCATTAGCATTATTAGCATTATTAGCATTAGCCCAGCGCAGAAACACAGAGAGACTAACTTATGGCAATACAAAATAAAACATGGGAGCGGTGGAGATGAGGAGGTGTCGGCGTTCTGGCGATTTACTCGGAAGGCTGCTGGGACTCCCAGCAGCTTCTACTGAAGCCAGTCCCCAACTCCGGGGACTTCCGGCCGGGGACTTTGGGCGGCAGTATACGCCGTGAAGTGGTTTGCGGCCTGCCAGTAAACCCAAAGCAGAAGAAGAAGAAGTGACGTCAGCGGCTTAATTTGTTCTCATGAACTAAGTTCTCATGAACCTTTGTGGGAAAAGTACTGCGGTGTGAATGCGCCTAATGGTATACTAAAATCCATGTGAAAAAAATTGCTTCTCACTGTTCTTAGGTCAAATATTTATATGCGATTAAAAATGCGATTAATTTCGATTAATTCATTACAAAGCCTCTAATTAATTAGATTAATTTTTTTAATCGAGTCCCGGCCCTAATTAAAATATGTGCTTCCATTATTCATACTTCTGAAATATATCTGTATTAACTTTATATCATCGTATGTCCGTGTTTATTGGGTCTTTTTGCATGAAACAAAGACTGGCATATAGTTTCAAGCCAGTACTTTCGACAGAAATACACATCCTGTTGAGCAGGATCTACAGTTTTCCAGTATTTTCCGTTTCGTAAAATGATCAAATGCGGCGAAGATATTCAAATATGTGCTTCCATTTTTCATACTTTTGAAATGTATTAACTTTATATCATCGTATCTCCGTGTTTACTGGGTCTTTTTGCATGAAACAAAGACTGGGATATAGTTTCAAGCCAGTACTTTCGACAGAAACACACGGCAATGTTGTCCGGACTGTTGTTTTTATACGCCACCGGCTTGAACAGGTCATGTGATCTGATCACGCCAGCGTGACGGTCAACTCCAAAGGGTTAATATTAAATACATATAAGTAATTTTACAACTTGTATTTAGAAATACTCTGTTGTAATTATTGATGCATAAATGTGTTCATCCATTCAATGTGGCATCTGCTATAATGGGGTTAATGTATGATATTACTTAATAATACAATACATTATAATATATGATATGATAATTACATTTTAGTTTTATTCATTTCTTATTTCATAGTTTCTCATTATTATTATTGTTATCGCTCATCTTATTTTTGATTTTATTAATCTGTGTGAATCTGTGCTGTCCTGTTTTTCACTCTCACCCTGTTGCTGTTTGAACTACTGAATTTCCCCACGGGATTAATAAAGGTCCATTTTATCTTATCTTAATGTATAAGTTGATTTACTTCAATCTACTGTACTGTGTAAAACACCCCAACAATATTACAAGAAATATACTGCATAAAGCAATCTATATACTTTATTTGATCTAAAATATTGATGTTTTTTCATTATAGTAGCTTGTGAAACCCATACAGTAACAAATAAGTGATTAAATGCTACAGTATTCAGCAAACACAACTGCAGAGCTGCAAACAGACTAATTTCTACAACACCCAGTTGTCTTTGTGTATTTTGTGAATGAAGCGCCATCTCATGGTTAAATCCTGTAATTGAACAAATGGGGAAATTGGGCAACGCCCTCTAGCAATTTGGCAACACCCCCAGCCACTGGCATCAGCTGGGCTTTTGACTGGGACACACCCATCTGAGTCTGATCTGGAGTGCTTCATCTGTACTGCGAGGACATAAAGTCCAGCGTCGGAGAGCACGACATTCTTTAGCGTTATGAGTACCGGATTACTAAACCTGGCAGAGCACGGAACACCTGGGTCTCTCCTAACCACGTTCATTCTATATTTGAGGGATCTAACAATTTCCGCCGATCGGTAAGATGGCATGTATCCCAAGTCATCAGGACCCGAATTTACTAGGACACCGGACCAGGACTCGCAGGAGCAACCGTAGGTGTATGTGACGGACACATAAGGATCGCCTTTGATTCTATATGTACTGCCTTGGTAAGTGTAAGGACCGCCTTTGACCTTATCTTTGATTCTTCTGTTACATACCGCTGGGGCTAAGCAGACGTATTTGGCTCGGTTGGAATAGGTCCTGGCGAGGTTTCTGCAGGGGGCAATTTTGCACAGGTCGATTTGTATTATTCCATCACTACCTGCTTGGACAGAGAAGATTTGTTTAGTAGATATGGTGGTAACTACTACCTCATATGTAGGGTTGGGTACCGAGAACCGGTTCCGGTTCGGAACCGGTTCCAACGGCATCATTTAGAAATGTGAATTTCGGTTCCGCTTTTCGATGCCTGAGGAAATGTTTCTCGCCGCTGTCCGTAGCCTACTGTATGACTGCGAAGGGGCGGGAAATGTAGCGTTGTATCCAGCGCCATATAGACTATGGTTGACCCATAGATATATATAAACACGTGTTTATATATACAGTCTATGGGTTGTACCTACACTTCCTACAGCGTAACCTGAGACCAGGGCCGGCCCGTCGCACTGGCGTTATAGATGTTCGCCTAGGGCGCCAGATCTGTGGAGGCGCTGCGCTGACAGCTCTGGGAGGGAAAAAAAACGTTTTGACCGTTGGTGCTCATCCTAATTTTCGGCCTTCATAATTAAGTAAATGTAACACCCTTTTCATCCCGGTTACACTTTTCATTTGCCCTGTACGATGGGCGCTGTAAGTGATGAAAATGGGGGATGTTGACTTATCTGGCACCCACAGCTCACAGCCAAAGTGTGAGTGAACGAGGGAGAAAGGGAGGGCGCTGTTGTTATTAGCATCTGGTGCTAGCTGCTCTAACAGAAGAAGAAGAAGTTTCTACAATGATGTGGAGGGAGAGTCCTCTCCAGTCAGACTGAGAGGATGATAACTTCAGCTCAGTGAGGTAACTGAGTGTTTAGATAGTTCACTTTAGTCTAAGTTATCTCAGTGGTCTCAAACGTTTTGATCACAATTTATGTAAACACATATTTCCAAGGCACTCCTTTATAATTATTGGGATAAAACAGTTTTGAAATCATTACAATGTATACTATAGGACAGTAAACCAGACATATCATTTTAAACTGGAGAGATACAAAACTATGCATACATAAAATAGTAATATAAGATATGAATGAACAACAAAAATAAAATACGTTACATGTTATGGCTATGGTAGGTTATTGGTTATGTTCACATACTTATTTAATTATTAAAATGTAAACCGATCTTTTTCATATGGGTGTTTAGAGTTGTACTAGTCTCTAATAATTCTGCTTAAAGTGCACCAGATTGAAGCATTTTACTTCAAAATGTTCAAACATTTCTTCCCGGTATGCATGAGAAGGCAGATATGCTTGTTTTTCTCAACAAGAACTGTTCTTTAAAAGTTGGACTGTTGCACTGTTGTAGCTTCAGTGGTTCTCAGGTTACAGTTACATAGCAGTGAATATAAACAGACTGATTAATGTGAATATTACTGTAAACTAACCTGTGTAAAAGTTTCTCGAATAAATGTAATTTTTTTGGTGGAAGAAGCATGTATCATTTTTTTACCCTGCCCCTCAAAGAATCGGAATTGAGAACCGTTAAGAACCGGAATCGAAAAGTAGAATTGGAATCGGAATCGTGGAAATTCCAACAATACCCAACCCTACTCATATGTGGCCCGTTTGACCCTAGTTACGGATTCATCTGGCGGGGGAGTGGAGTCTGGGTGGTCAATGGAATCACATAAGATTAAAATAATGGCAACAGTCACAGTAGAAAACAGGACTAAGCCTGTGAAACATTTCCAGTTCTCATACATGGTTATGCTGTTAGCTCCAATTATTCTAGTGTCAGTAAAAAACGTCGATGCTAACGTATGGTATTAAAACCCAAGTTATCAAGAGTGCTTTGGACCAAGGGCTCATTCAACCTTGACTTTTTTAAGGGTTACAATGTACATACAGTAGGGCGAACAAATAGACTATTATTCCCAATAGTAGTAGCGACCAACAGGTTATCAGGAAATTCAGGGCTCCTTCAGACATTTTCTATTCTTCTCTGAAATGTTCTGGTCTCTGTGTCAGCCTTACATGAGGTTATTAAAACGTAAAAAATCCCTTAAATATGGGTTAATAAAAAGTCCCTCAAAAAATGGGTTAATAAAAAGTCCCTCAAAAAATGGGTTAAAAAATGTGGTGCTCTGTGTAGCTTATAGCAACCTGATCAGAGGGAAGTAGGTTCCTCTGCTTCCCCTTGAAGCCCGGTGTCTTTGTCCTCCAGCCCGCTAACGGCAGCTTCCGAGTCGTCTGCTGGAGGGATGTCCTCGAGGTCCTTCTCCTCCAGTCCGCTGATGGCAGCTTCCGAGTCGACCTCCTTGACGAGAGCCAGATCCGTCCTGATGTCGTCTAGGGTCCTTCCAGGTGGTTTCCCCGCCGCACACTGGCTCCAGTGGTACCAGTTGTCCCCCTTTCCTTCTAGGCGGACAGCATGGGATGTCCTCTGAGTCACTCTGTAGGGGCCGGAGAACCTGGGGTTGAGCCACTTGGGCCTGACGAACTCCGCTGTGTTGGCCTCGTGTCTCTCGGATCCCCCTTTCGCATCAGCGACCTGTGTGGAAAAGCCTGATACCAGCCCCTTAAGTTGCTGGAAATAGGGTTTCGAACTCATGACCTCTACTTCCTTTCCTACGCTCAGGGCTCCTGGGCCCGGAAACTGATGGCAATGTGTCAGCTCAAATGGGGAGAAACCTGTCCCTCGGTTAATAGAACTCCTGATTGACATAAGGGCCAGAGGCAAAGCGTCTAACCAGTTCATGCCTGTCTCCTCACATGCTTTGCTGAGTTTCTGTTTGTTCTACCTTACCCTGAGATTGGGGGTGATAGACAGCTCCGAAACTGTGTCTTAGTCCTAATGACTGTTCTACTGTGCGTAGGTCATGGTTCTTGAAATGGCTGCCATTGTCTGACCTCACTTTCCTAGGAAACCCATGTAGTGGAATGTAATGCGTGACTAACAACTTGATCACTGAGTCTGCATCTTCTCTCTTACATGGCATAGCTTCTGGCCAACCTGTGTATGCATCTACTACAACTAGTAAGTACCTGAACCCTCTTACTTTGTCAATCATGTCAGTGTAGTCAATGATGATTTCTTCTCCTGCCATCTTAGGTAAAGGAAACTTTCCCTGGTGTGGTTTTACAGTGGCTCTGATGTTATGGGTTAGGCAAATTACACATTCTTCTAGGTAATTAGCTATCATGTCAGGTAGGTAGGGGTGCCACCAATGAGTGAGGTGTCTGTTCATCTGAGTTTTACCGCAATGTGTTGGGCCGTGTGCTTCTTTAAGCATTGATCTTATCCATCCTGGGGGTATCACTGGTCTCCCATCTGGGGAGTACCATATCCCGTCTTTGTTGGTAGCTCCTCTGTCTAACCATACTGTTTTATCTTGAGGAGACCCTGCTGCTTGAGCTTCTTTGAGAGTATCATCTGTTACTGCAGGAAAACTGGGGTATATACCCTGCTTTGGCCTTAGCTGCTTTGTCTGCTGCATTGTTACCCCAAGACAAATAGTTGTCTGCCATGCTGTGACCTTTACACTTAAGTAAAGCTAGCTTGTTTGGCAACATTACTGCTTCTGCAAGCCTTTTGATCTCTTTCTCGTGTTTGATGGGGGTATTGGTGGATGTTACAAATCCTGCTCTCATCCACTGGCGCATTTCCACATGTATGACACCATGAACATATGCTGAGTCAGTATAGATGTTTACATATTTTTCTTTTGATAGCTCTAATGCTGCAATGACTCCCATTACTTCTGCCAACTGTGCTGAGACTTTCCCTGCTGCTCTTTCCTCAAACTGTCCCTCAGCTGTTTGACCCACCACTGCGTAGGCCGCTTGGAGCCCGTTGGTGGGGTGTCTGAAACAACAGCCGTCTGTGAACAGGTTTTCTGCATTTGGCATAGGCTCGTCTCTGAGATCTATTCTTATCTTCACATCCTGGATGATTCTTTCCTCACACCTATGGGGTTCTCCGCTAACCATGGTGTCTGCGCTGTTAACCCCTTCATGTGTGTAGGTGATGTGTGCTTGTGTCAGAGTTTTCTCTAACCTGGTCTGTCTGGTGGAAGTCATTGTGAATGCACTTGAGTTCACAAAAGAGACAATGCTATGTGTTGTCAGTACTGTCAAAGGGTGTCTCATCACAATATGTGACATTTTGTTCAAGATACGTGCTGTACCGGCTGCATGTCTTGTGCATGGAGGTTCTCTGTTCTCCACTCTGTCCAGGGTGATACTAATGTACATCAGTATTGACCTACATCCCCCCTTTTTCTGAAATAGAATACCATTTACTGTGTTTTCATTTTCAGAAACATCAAGGAAAAATGGCAATGCATAGGATGCAGAGGCGAGAGAGGTGACCTGGGACATGGATTGTTTCAGAGAAATGAAGGCAGCTTCTGCAGTTTGTGTCCAGTCCAGGGTGGCAGTGAGATTGCGCATGCCCTTCTAATTGATCAGTGTTCTGAGTTCAGATGTTCTTGGGTTATACTCTGGGATGTAGTGTCTGCTGTAGCCTGTGAGACCCAGAAAAGATAGCATGTTTTTGACTGTCTTGGGTTTGGGGTGGTGTAATATGTTTTCTTGATGTGCTGCTGACATGCCTGTACCTGCTGGAGAGATTACTCTGCCCAAAAATGTCACCTCTTTACGGGTGCATTGTAGCTTTTTCTTGGAGACCTTGAACCCTGTTGCGTGGAGGCGAACCAGTAGGTTCGTGGTGGCCTCCAGGCAAGAGGCTGCGGAGGGTGCAGCAATGAGAAGGTCATCTACATACTGGATCAATACCACCCCCTCTGGCAATGAAACACCATCTAGCTGTTTCCTGAGTATTTTGTTAAATATTCCTGGAGACAAACTGAAGCCTTGTGGTAGTCTTGTGTACTGTAGTTTTTCCCCTCCCATTGTAAATGAAAAAATAGGTCTCATACTCTTTGCTAGAGGTATGCAGAAGAAAGCGTTGGCCAGGTCAATACAGGTGAACCATGTATGTTCAGGTGAGATATTACAGATAGCCGTGTATGGGTTAGGCACTGGTACCAGAGCTGTAGTGGTGATAGCATTAATGGTCCTCAAATCATGAGCCATCCTATACTCCCCGCTTGGTTTTGATACCGGGAGTATTGGAGTGTTCCACTCGCTTTTTGAGGGTTCCAACACCCCTGCCCTTTTTAGTCCCTCAACTAACTTGCTGATACCCCCTTTGGCCTGTGGTTTAACAGGGTACTGTGATAGATTTATAGGCATAGAGCTGCTCACCTCAAATGTTATTGGTGCAGCCTTTGAGCAGAAACCTACGTCATGAGAGTCAGATGACCACAGGTCAGGTGGAAGGTCACGCAACATGTCATCAGTGAATGAGTGGTCAGTCCTCTCTCTACCATGCTGTCTATCCACTTCGTGTCTCTCCATGAAGATGCATTCCTGAGTGCAGATTTTTAGAGCATGAGCTTTGTGTGAAGGAGAGAATGTGAGTGCTGCTATTTGTGTTGGTTCCCAATCCTCGACTTTTAGCAGTGTCTTGACCATAGGACCAAGTTCCTTAGCTTCATAGCCCTTCCTGATAGCTAATGAAATGTGTGGTGTGGATTCAGCTGACATACGGTACCAATAGTGTTGTTCATCAGTGAGTTCAACCAGCCCCGCTTGTCCCACAAATAAATTGGTTGTGGTTACGTCCCAAATGGACATAGCCACCTCTTTGTCATATGCATAACTTTGGTCGTCTTTTCTATCATAATTTAGCGTCAGATGGGGAGGGTCTGGAGGGGAACCATAAGGCCTGAGGAGGTTAATCCACGGCTTCCATTGTTGAAAAATGTAAAATAGTCCTGGTGTCTTGTCTTGGGCCAACCCCCAGTATATAGTGGCATACTGAGTTGCGTCTGCTTCAGTGGATTGGCCCAACAACATCTGAGAACCTGACTTTATGGTGGATATTGAACAATTGAGGCGAGTGCCATCGGGGGAACAGAGGATGGAGGCATTAGCTTTGATAAGAACATCCCTTCCCATGAGGTTAGCCGGACTTCGGGGTGCCAGAATGTACTGATGGAAAAATATCTGGCCTGCTATTCTGGTGGTTAATGGCGTAGTGAGCGGTACTTGCTCTATTTCTTCCGAAAACCCTATGACTGAGACTGTATTACTTGAAATGGACGTGTTAAACACGGGGGAGTTGATAGTTGAATATCTAGCTCCTAAATCAACAAGGAATGGTAGCTTCGAGTTTTTTACAGTCATGTCCATGTAAGGATCCGCCAGGCCCGTACATTCAGGGTTCCCTGGGCGACCTCATTGTGGTGGGTATTAGTCTTGTTCGAACAGGACAAATTGGCCATAGGGGGCGGCCATCGCATTGGGTGCCACATGACCCTGGTCTCGATGTTGGGCCTGTGGGGCTGCCTCATGGGATTTCTGGAAATACTGCATGTATGTTGTGTACCATTGTCCATGCCCTCTCTGTCCCCCTTGTCCCCGCCCTCTCTGTGGTGGGGGTCCCTGTGGGCATTGTTTATACCAGTGGTCGGTTTGTCCACAGATGAAGCACCCCTTCTGCTGATATTGGTTCACTCCTGGAGCTGTTCCAACCCCTCCTCTACCTCTAGTTCTGCCTCTGAACCCGCCCCTCTGTTGCTGAAAACCATTATTGTAGCCATATTGGGGCTGGTTATAGGACGGACCTTGGTTGGGAAAACCCCCTTGTGGGTCCCCGGTGCCTGCTCTGCTGGCGCCACAGGATGAACAATCAGCTGTTTGGCACTCTTTTTCTCATTTTGAACTGTTTTACGGGCTATTTCCAGCTGAGTACGGAGTAGTTGCACTCTCAACTCTTCTTCCTCGGTTTTATTCTTTGTGAGTTGTTTGTTAAATTTGCCTAAATGATGGGCCAAATGACACTCCCATGTCTGCGTGTTTAGGTGATCTGCCTCTGGGTTGTCCTCCATGAGAGCTTTAATCTCGGCAGGTACAGCTGCCAGTATCGCTTTACGGAACATCTGCACATGTTGGTCATTATTTTCTGGACTACAGTCAGTGGCCACTGTGTATTGTTGGCGTGACCTGAGCAACATGGTTGCTGCGGCCTCTCCAGGTATGAATGTGAAAGACAGTGAACCGTAGCCTCCTCCTGTCTGTGGGAAATTTTCTCTCATTGCCTTGCTAAGCAAGCTGTGTATGTCGTTAGAAGAGATAGGCTTGTCATCGCTCATTCTTCCTGTACCTGATCTTCCCTCAACTCTCTCTACCTCATAGCTGGAAGTCTGTTGTGCTAATATCCTCCTGAAATCTCCAAGGCAGATTGTTTGTCCTACTGACATATCCGCAAACTTTCTCCCTCCCTCAGTAGGTAGCGGCATTTTGTCAACTAGTGCATGTATGTCTCCTAGTGTGAAAGGGTGGTAAGTGATATTCCCACTGGGGAGTCACTAAAGGAACCTGTAATGCTGTGGCCATAAAGGCATGAAATGTGGGGTCTTCCGAGGTGTGATGGGATCTTAACATCCCACGGGGGAGTGCAAGAACCTGTACATCAGTCAATTCAGTGATTGTTCCTGCCAGAGATATGCTCTTAACCTTTTTCTTATCTTTTCTGCCGTTGTCCTGTTCCTGTTCTGCTCGGCTCTGCTGAGCAGTGTCCTGATAGCTACCTCTATACCCCGTGTGTTCTGCTTCAGAGTAATACTTATCACTATCATGCCCAGATGCTCCTCCCCTACTTTTTGGGTTATAGCGGGTCTAGGCTTCTCTACTTCTAAAAGGTTCGTCACCTTACCTTTCTCCCTCTTCAAGTAATTATTCCGCTCCATGGTGATAGCCCCTCTCTCTCTCCTGACTACCCCCACTCCCCTCGTCTCCATTTCTCTTTTCACTTCTTCTCTCCTCTTCCTTTCTTCTCTTCTCATACTGCCTTCTGTCATAGTCAAATCGTACTCTATCCTCTCTCTCCCTCTCCTCTTGGCGTTCTACAATGGCGAGTAATTCTGCCTCTGTGGGGCTGCTCTTGCCTCTTTTAATAGAGGTACTCCTTAAAGGAGTCAGTGAAACATTTCCCATGATTGCAAAGTTACCCCCCTTTTCACTTGCTTTTTCTTGGTCTGATCCATAGCACCCTTTTGTTAGTGGCATCTGTAGATTAGACATGGGGGGTGCGTCCGGGACAGGTTGTTTAAATGGATTAAATAAGTCTGGGTAAATGCGGGGGGAAGTGAAGGGGACATACGGATCCTCTATAGGTCCTGTCTGAGACCTCTCTTCTGAGCCAGCCTTTTGTGCAGTGCACACGTCATTTACAGCACTGCTGAGAGTTTGACTCCCCATGTCTTCCCTGTTTGAGGCAGAGGTCTCCTCTTTATTTATATTCCTATAACCCCTGACACGTTCTGCAATATAGTGATGTATTTCTTCATCTGTAGGTGCTTGGGCTGACACGTGCGTCCCTATACTGTCACGAGGGAACAGGAGAGTTCTAAGGTAACTAGAGTGTAGAAACTCCTCTCCCTGGGTCGGGGTTTGGACCGCGACCAGGACTGGGGGAGTTTTGGTTGTGAAGGGAGTAACAGCTACACCGTTCATGGCGAGTGCTGCATTATGACAAAGACTCCGTATTTTATCTACCTCCTCCTTCTCTTTGTTTAGTTTCGTCCGGCCCAACAATCCGGGTTTTTCTTTGTTTAGGTCACCAAGTTTTTTTACAAGCTGTCGTTCATAAACATTTAGAGCTGAGCCTAAATTTCCTAGAGTGTCATCTCCTCCCACTCTGTTTTCTTCTATCATTTTTTTATGGAGGAATCGGAGGTCGGCACAAGCCTTCTTCTTGTCTCCCTGTTTGAGTCCACTGAGAATCAATCTCTCAGCCTGTCCCCATTGCTCTTGGAAACTTACGGGAATTGGGATGTGTAAATCATCTTTTTTAAACTGTCCTTCCATGATGGTTGTATATTATTTGTCTGACTAGGCTGATATGTGTTCAGTTGTATTTATCAATATACTGGACAATGCTTGTCGTTGCTCTTAACATAGTTAATGTATTTATTTAACTGCCCTGCCCTTAATCCAAATGTGTAAATATTTTGAGTGTAAAAACTTAAGTATTTCAACTCCACTTCGAATGATAGAACTATTAACAAAGAAGTACTAACAAAAGCACTTATGATACTAACAACGGACTGGCTTATCTAAAGGCAGTTGAGTAGCACTTGAAATGTTTTGGCTATAAACCCAGATATACTTTAATGATCTTGTTTTGTTTTTGATTGTATGTTCCTAGTCAAACGCACTTATTGTGAGTCGTTTTGGATAAAGGCGCCAGTCAAATGTAATGTAATAATGCAAGAAATACTACAAAATACGTCCAGCAGATGGCGGCACTTCACCAGGAATGAGCTCCACCTCACTGAGGGGAAGAATGCTTCAGAGAGCAACAAGCTTAAACTTTGTGTCTTTATCTGACTTTCTCTGTTATCTATTAGTAATTATTCACAGAAAATTATTCCCCGTACAGTCTATCCAGCTTTTATAGTGCGATGTTTATTTCAACAGATAACGAGACCTTTGGACGCGCTTCTACACCGCTTTTCAGCGATGTGGCATCCACATGGAGTCGAAACCCAAGTCAACAGAATCTCTTTATTGTCACGTTTAGCCTTATAGATCCAACCCAACAGGACAAGAGATCACGAGATTCCGATCGTTTCAAAATGGCTTTTTGAAATATGCGTATCTCCCCTTGGATTTTTTTTTACATATAACTCACCTCCAGCTCCTATGAGCCTTGGATTTGTTATTCAGATTTGTCATGGATGGAGACTCAATACTACCACTTGACTTCCACCAGCGAGTATAGCCTGTGTGGACTCAATACCTACACTTAAGCTAGGGACTTTGTGCCCTTCCAGCCGTCCGAGACTCAATACCCTACGCTGAAATACTTCGCTGCTTCACTTTTATATTTATATAACTTTCATACCTATACTAAAATATGTATTGTATGTTTTACTGGCAATGACTATGACACTGGGAAATATTCCTGACAACTCTAACATTTTGAATATAGCCAAATCACAGATTTTGAGTGTAACCGGTATCTGCTTACCTGGTATTTACAGAGCTCTGTTTTTAGATGTCAGAAAGTTTTTCGAGGTGTCATCCCTGGACTGCTTCGTCCGCTGGCTGCTGATGTGACTTCCTCTGAAATCCCACTCACAAACGTCTGTGTCACCACTTGTTGGAGTCTAGGTGGTTTTAAAACCCACCTCTGCCCCGCGTGTCGTTTGGTGGGCTGCTTAAATCATAACAGGAAGGGAATCAGAAAACAACCAGGATACCAGTTAAGCAGAAATATGTTTTAATTATAAAAGGTAATAATCCAATGCAATACCATACAATACAAGGAGTACTCCTGCCCTGGTTCTCGTGCTGTTCAGATTCCGGTCTTGACAGCAGGAGAAGAGAGAGCGAACACACAAACACAAACAGGAGGTATAGAGGTACCACGAGGAGGAGTCGGGTGAGATTCTCCTCCCACAGAGCCCATCCTGCAGCATTCCAGAAACTGCAGTTGTGTCTAAAGAATATTCCCTTGCTCACAAAGATATATACAAAGGTCTAATTTCTCATATTCCCAGCTCCTGGTTACACAGACTGCTATTATTAATACAAAGTAATTAAACACACACGTCTACTATTCAAGATATGTAGACTTCCCTGACATGGTGGAGATTTTAAGAAGAATGTTTCCATACCTCTCTAGTCTTCTGTCATGAAAAAGCTGCTTCTATTTCATACAGAGTAATTAAAAATGTTTAAGCCAACCACTCCATAATGTTGTAGCAATTTAGTACCCACACATGAAAGAATAAAACAGAGAAATCAATATAAAACACAAACACAGGTATTGTTTGAGCAGAATTCACATATAGCTGCTCCAATAGACACACACTCCTTATCATTAACAGAAGTTAATTGTTCTTGTAGCTTAAGGGCTTCTGTGAACTTCCTTTCACCTCGAAGTCTGCTTTTACTGGAATGAATGCATTCATTGACAATTCAGACCGACTATTGTCTTGTTAACTGTGTGACTCAATTCTCCAGGCCTGCAGGATGTGCATTATTAACTTAAAAATAATTTAATGGCCTTATATCTGGGGGAAATGTTCCTTGCAGTTCCCTTGTTAATTTGCAAAGACCATTGATGATTAAACAAGAACCTCATGGCCTCTAACTGCAACAAGACTTTCTAAAAAACACTTAACGGGTAATCTTTTCACTCAAAACAGAACTCACAAGTTATACTGCACCTTACCTACTCACAAATAGCCAAAAAACCACCCTTTTGATTATATGTAAAAGTGGAAGAAAAAGACTATTGCGCTAATCTACTTTTAAGAAAAAGGGAACATTGTTTCAGGAATATATAAAAAACCTCTATATTTAAGAGGAAAAATGTACTTTGTTCCTTCAACTATTAACACAGGAATGTATAAAACCACACATATATTAGTGATAACATGATGCAACACACCTCCTATATCAGGTGTCATTAAAATGAATATACCAAAAATACGCTGTATTAACTTTTCTGCATAACTCTTTACTTTAATTCTCCACAAGTGCCGTCGCAATCTTGAGCCATGCATTGTTGGTGTGTTCTTGGCGGGAGGCTAGATCTTCCTTGAATGTTGCCTTAAATCTCACCACATATGCAGGGTCCTCATCAGAGACTGCCATTACACGACGCAAGTGACAGAGGGCAGGTAGTACCACAGAGCAGGAGACGTAGGCCTCCCCACCCAGAATCTCAGGTTAAATACCTGCAGGGACACACACACACACACACACACACACACACACACACACACACACACACACACACACACACACACACACACCACACACACACACACACACACACACACACACACACACACACACACACACACACACACAACACCACACACACACACACACACACACACACACACACACACACACACACACACACACACACACACACACACACACACACACACACACACACACACCACACACACACACACACACACACACACACACACACACACACACACACACACACACACACACACACACACACACACACACACACACACACACACACACACACACACACACACACACACACACACAATAGTAGATTAACATTTAAAATTAATTTAATTTCAGCCTACAATGAATGGTCACATTATATGATGGAATGCTTACCGGCATGGCTCTACAAGGGTCTCCAGTCTCTGGATTTTGTCCCATTCTGGTGGGTGTCATTTATGCTGCTGTTGATCGAGGGTTGCTTTTATTGCAGCTTGGTTGCGGCTCAAGCGCTTGACCATTTCCAACGTGGAATTCCACTGTGTTGGAACGTTTTGGATCAGTGGCTCCTCCTTCTGTCCGAGTGCCTCTTGTTCTACTTGCAGCTCCGCTGTGCTAGCCGTGCTGTGCTTGAAATGGCCCACCATTTTGCGACACTTGGCCAACGCACCGACAAATCCACTGTCAGAGAGACTCAGAGTGATGCTTCTCTGTAAGATGTGAGCAATACAGGGCATGTGATCGTAAGGTAGAATACGAGCCGCAGCAATCATATTGCGCGCACTGTCAGTCCCTATGGTTGTAACTTTCCCTTCAATTTCCCACTTGCGTGCTACAGTTTGGAACTGTTCTGCACACGCTTCCGCAAAGTGACGTTCTTCTGTTTTCATTACAGTTAGCGCAAAGGATTTCAATTCCCATGTCTCAGTGATTTGATGTGCAGTTACTCCCAGGTAATTAGTGTTACTCACTGACGTCCAGTGGTCTCCTGTCAGGGCGACATAATCCACTTGAGCCAAAGCCTCTTTTTTTTCTCCTTTTCAGTGTCATAGAGTTTGTGGATTCTGGTCATTATTGTGCCTCTTGATGGTGGCTTGTAGGATGTGTCGAGGGACGCAACTTTCAAAACATCGGCGAAGCCCTTGTCTTCAACGATGCTAATCGGTTTACAGTCCTTTGCAACCCATTTGGCAATTGTGTTGGTTAATTTATCCGAGGTGGACTTGCTTACTGACCTGCGTTCATTCAGGGTGGTCTGACACAAGCCAGGTGTTGCACTGGAAGTGGAAGCCCCAACAAACGCATGCTTAGCGTTGAGATGGTACTTTAAACTTGAAGAGCTGCGGTGGAACTGAAACTCCTTCTTGCAGTGCGTGCAAATAACTATTTGTTTATGTATTGTTCCATCTTTGTTCTTTCTGAACTCAAATTCCCCATCCAGAGGGCCAACCTGTTGTTCTAGCTCCATGCTGTTTACATGCATCCGCCCCGCTGGAACACTAGAGCGACCTCTAGTGTGTTGGATGTATGGGGCGGGCCATCTGCATGCGTTAAATGCGTTAAATATTTTAACGCAATTAATTCAAAAAATGAATTACCGCCGTTAACGCGATAATTTTGACAGCACTAATTTATATATATATATGTGCATGGGTGTCGCAGCCATTATATGAGGGTGGGACAAGTCCCCCCCACTTTTTGAAATGATTAGTTTAGACCCCCCCCACTTCTACCATGTGGAAAGTCCGTGAATTGGTCTCTCCACTCGCCGCACTTTGTAGAGCGCTGTGTCAGTGCTTCACTATCAAATCCATTCCACTTGCTTATTGAGAGAATGCCCAAATCAATTAAACACCGTACCATGTTTTCACTGCTACTTTGTACCAAGGCAGATTCTCCCATAGCGCACATGTTCAAGGAGTGTTGTCATAGTTGGACAGCTCAGATCTGTTGTATGAAGCGATGCCGGTAGCGGAGGTAAGGCACACACACCAAGTGTTCAGGACATTGTTAATACAGCGAAAATCAAAGCTGACGATCTCTTGGTTTGATATGTTTTCTCCCCCAGACAACATGGATATAAGAACATTTGTTTCAAAGAAGAGGAAAGTAAGTCTTCAGCTGGTAGCAGTTAATCAGTTAACAGTGATGGCGGCGGCAAAAGCGTCTCACTTCTGGAGAGGAGTTTCGTCTTTATGTCATGAAAGAGAGATACAAATACTGAATCGTTTAGATGAGAAAAGGCATCGAAATGCCAGGTTACTAGTATTTATCATGTAAACAGGGAACATTACATTCCATGTCACTTGTTAGACGCTTTTATCCAAAGCGACTTACATACTCAATACTGTGGGCAATCCCAACAGGAGCAATTTGGGGTGAAGTGTCTTGCCCAGGGACACAACGACATGCTGACTGCAGTGGGGTTTGAACCTGTGACCTCCTGATCCGAATACCAACTCACAGCACACTGCACCACAGGCCTCCCTCATGAATAACCGATCTCTCTGTGCTCATGTAAACACCATGATGTACTGTAGAGACGCAGTCAGTGTGTTTTACTGGAGCCTCAGTTCGATAAGAGATTATTTTCTGAGTTCTTTAACTTCAGTACTCTCTCTCAAAATGGTAATGTGCATTATGTTTTAATTATACTTCTTATCATTCAGAAGCTTTTTGTGTGTGTTTATGTTTTACTGAGTGCTTATAGGCCATTTCCATCCCAGTATTCAGTTAACTATTTATTTTCTGTGCACATTACATAGACTAGCTAATATTCAACCTACTGCTTGGGGCTTTGAGTCTTCAAAATGTCCAAGACTTATTTTAGAGTCAGTTGTATTTACATTCAGTATGACTTGTTATGATTCAATGTGAAAGAGTATACTGCTCAGTAAATAATGATCACTTCACCACCTCTCTTGACATCTAGGCGCTTGAGAGTGAGTCAGAGGCAGAACACAGGGACAGTGGAGAGAGGTCCATTGCTGAGGTGAGTGATGAAAGGGAAATGACAGTTTAGAGTAAATTGTGATGTGGACTCTCATCCCAGAATGTTAAGGAAATCAGTGGGGATATTGAACAGGAAGCATTTCAGTCAAGGGGCATCATGTGACCAATATAGACAGAAGAGCAACATTTAAGTCAATGATACCATTCCTAGGTGAACTTAACATCTGTATGGAGTCAGATCAGTCTCAATATTAATAAATGCTCACAGAAGGATTCACAAATGTATTTTGCGATTTATATATAAATGACTCTCCACAACAATATCTCTCAATGCACTCACAAATATTTATTGTTGTATATAAATGTACAAAAAATGGGCATTTAAACTGCTTTTTATTCATTCAAAGACGGTTCTGAATTAATAATCAAATATGTTTCCTTTCTTTACAACTGGATGAAATTACAAAATGTACCCATCATTTTCCTCATGCTAGTATAGCCACAAAGAAGTATCAAACCACCTTAAAATGCACCAGAATACAGGAAATCTATTTTTTTTCGTGGGGGGGATCCCCAAAAATGTTAAAAATGTCCCCCCCACATTCAGGATGCTTCCTACGCCCATGTATGTATGTGTGTGTGTGTGTGTGTGTGTGTGTGTGTGTGTGTGTGTGTGTGTGTGTGTGTGCAACAGAGAGATTTTTAAAACATACTTACACCTAGTTTTATAAATCACAAACATTGTAAAGTAAGTAAAACAGGTTGTATGTGTCTGTTTCATCGGTGTGTGTGTGTGTGTGTGTGTGTGTGCGCAACAGATATTTTGAAAACATACTTACACCTAGTTTTATCACAAACATTGTAAAGTAAGTAAAACAGGTTGTGTGTGTGTGTGTGTGTGTGTGTGTGTGTGTGTGTGTGTGTGTGTGTGTGTGTGTATATATACAATTACATTTTCCCCTTTATTGTATTGCAGTGTTAGTTAGGGTTTAGGGCAGGGGTGCCCAACCAGTCGATCGCGATCGACCGGTCGATCGCGGGGAGATTCCCAGTCGATCGCGAGATTTGTCTAAAAATAGAACAACAATATTCTGTTTTATCATTAATGTCCTATAACATAATCTTCCCGTGCCAGAATAATGCACTTGAACGCACCAAAGCTTTGTGATTGGCCGGCGTGACCCCATGTGTGGGGGCGTGGCTGGTGGGCAGTGGGCATTATTTCGCTGACTTTGTCCATGTCAAAACTAAAAGGAGTGACAGTCCGCACACACACAAGACCGTAATTATGGCAGAAGCAAAAAAGCCCAAAATATATAATTTTCACTCCGAATGGGAGGATGATTATTTTTATATCTATTCCAATTCAAAGTCCATCTGTCTCATCTGCAATGCGAGCGTGGCTTTATCGAAGAAGGGTAATTTAGGAGCGACATTTCAAAACAGTGCACAAACGCTACGAGACGGAATTCCCTCCTAATTCTGCCCTACGCGCCAAAAGGGGAGGGGCCTGAAAGGACAGCTAATGCACACCAGTCCATTTTCACCAGGCCCAACAACAAGAGCAAGGCTGCTACCAGAGCATCTTATCGTGTCAGTCACGTTCTTGCGAAACACATGAAGTCTTTCAAAGACGGCGAAGTTGTGAAAGAAGCATTCCTGGAGGCTGCCGACGTGCTTTTTGGGGACAGTAAAAATAACAGAAGCATTTCAACAGGTTTTTGATATAATAAAAACTCAAGTTGGATACCGTTATTAATCAGCTGTAAGTTTTAGTTTGTTTGAACTTATTCATTATAATTATTGTACAAAATGGTATAAGAATGCAAACTGAATTGATTATATCAATTCAGGTTAAGAAACTAGTGTTGCTTGCATCCTATTTTAAAGGCATTTATTTTTATACTCTACTCAAATTGATTCTATTAATTTTGTCTTTTTTATTGCACTTTGGCAGCAGATTCCTGTGTAGCTTCAGATCTGAGTTGTCTTATTAGTAAGTACTTTTGTAGCAACACTATTTTTATATAATGGCAAAGAAAGGGTTCAGAGTCTTTTCTTTTTTTCCTGTGTCATATGTGGCAGCACTGTTCAATGTTTCTTGAATACATTACCCACTGTAGTGTGACGTGTGAATAAACACCAACTCTGTTTCAACAACACTGTTGTGTAACTTCAGTTAGATACTTGTATGTGTGTAGACTAGAAAGAGGTAAGATAAAGGATCTGCAGTATTTTATGAAGTATTAATCGTACAACGGTCAGTTTTATACAAGTAGAAGTGTGTATTTATACCTGGTAGTAGGCTGTCAGTAATGGCTACGCCTCTCTACTTGGACTGGTAGATCTCGGCAGACTGGCAACTTTAAAAGTAGCTCTCGGTTCAAAAAAGGTTGGGCACCCCTGGTTTAGGGTCTGGCCTCAGCAACACTCATTTGCCAACAATTCCATACAAGTTACTTTTTTTTTTATTTGCTTTTTCTAGTCCATTAAGGTTGCGGGTGACATTACCTTGAAATGCACAAATGTTTTTGGGGAAAAAGCTGAGCAACATGCGCATGTGACATGACATCACTACAAAGAACAATTTTCTGTAGCCCCTGATTAAGATGTAGTGGCTTTTTGATGCTATTTTTTATTTAACCTTTGTGTCGTGTTCATTTCTCCCCCCTTACTTTGGCGCTCCCGGTCAAATTTGACCGGCCTGTTTTAACTGCTCTTACATTAACACAAAAACCATTGCATGACCACATTTTATTTAACTCCCTTTTGAGCTGTAAACATATAGTCTCAGACTACTGGTTTACATGAATAGGTGCAAATGTCTAGTGTGGAGGATATCATAAGGCCTTGAGAGAATCAAATGTAAAACACAATAATTATGATTGATGAAAGTAGGAAATCGGTCAGATTTGACCCGAACACGACAGAAAGGTTAATATGTTTAGATACCATTTATTTTTACTTTTTCTTTTTATATTTCATTTGATTGATTCATTTGATATATCTACTTTTTACACACTGTAATCTTAATTGTGTAAGAATAGAGTGGCGAAGTCCCTCCCTTTCTGGTGGAGCTCATGGGACCTTATTTCTGAAAAATGATGTATTGAAGTCAATGGAGAGAGAAAGATTATCTTTTGATCCCGTTAGAATTGTGCTACGAATTACACATATGATGTTTGTCAATTAAAAAAAATAATTTCCATGTAAAAAAAGTCACAGTTTGTTGTAAAACTGTTGAAATATAAGACTATGAAAAATACGCAACTAGAAAGACTACAAATCCCAGAATCCCGGTCCCGCATGCTGGCTCTTACGGAACCGACTCACTCTCCTTGTGTGTATGTACAGCTCTCAACATGCCCAGACTTGGAGTGATTTTCACCTCTTTTAATACTTTCCGCCTCATTCTGAAAGAAATAATTGAAATGTGCCAACGTGACGGCCGTCTTAGTGTTTGTGCGAGACGGGAGATGTAGTTCATTGAGCGGTTTCAAAAAATGTGTTACTTCACAGTTTTAAGACACTTTTTTTTTTTTTTGGAATTGACAAACATCATATTCGTGGCACAATTCAAACGGGATCGAAAGATAACTTTTCTCTCTCCATTGACTTCAATACATAATTTTTTCCGAAATAAGGTCCCGTGAGCTCCACCGGAAAGGGAGGGACTTGACCATGACCTTCCGGTAGAGATCGCCTTGTGTGCGATGTTGTATTAAGCGCAGTATTTTCCGGCGCTGATGAGGACTTGAGGAGACGTCGCATTTGTGGTGAGCTTAACCTCCATCTTGACTTAGCCTTGATTCCACAACTAATATGTTGCATGCATTATCATCCGCTTGGTAAGTATGAAAAACAATCACCCAATGAGTTAGCTACGGTGATACAGTTCTCAGCTATTAGTCATGCTAACCTAGCCACGTGGTGGATGAACAAACCGCTAGCATCATGATATTGGGTGTGTGTTTACCTAGCGGGTCATTAGCATGTATATTTAGTGTCAATGCTAGTAGGGTTTCTATTGAAATGCTAATGAGTTCGCCTGTGGGTTAGGGAAGAGTTGATAACTATTCAGTCATACTGTTGACGGCTATATCTATTAGGCACAGCTGCACAACATGACAATTTAACGATAACGACTCGCAGTTTTGGGTGGTCGAAGGAATTAGCACATATGTAGCGTCTGAAGCTAATGTTACTACTTTCCATGCACTTTCTATCGTAGTTTGCCTGTTAGCTGTTTTTGTTAGCAAGCCAACGTGTTGCTGCAAAGCACTCTAGACTAGAGCATACTACATGATTAACTAATATTAGTTATTAAAGCAACGTGAAGTATGACATTGGAATGATTTGTAATAGACCGGGGCGGTGGTGGCGAAGTCGATAGGGACTTGGCTTGGCAACTGGAAGGTCACCAGTTCAAGTCCCAGCAAGACCAAGTGCTACAGAGGTGTCCCTGAGCAAGGCACCGTTCTCGACACTGCTCCCCGGGCGCCGTTCAAAATGGCAGCACACTGCTCCTAACACTAGGATGGGTCAAATGCAGAGAAACAATTTCCCCACGGGGATTAATAAAGTATAGACATTCACAACATGTCTTTATATTCTAGCCCAGCCCCAGACTTACATCTCTGAGACCTGTGAACAATCTGAGTAACAATGAGTGCTCAACATTTTTTAATATGTTTTTATCAAAGTTTTTGGCAGCGGATATTTTTGTCCCAAATGACTAATTAGGGTAGTGCAATCGAATGATACCGGAGGGTTAAACTCATTTTATATTATACCATATCATCATTGTGGTGAGAAATTGATATTAAGCATTAGGTCATGGTTTTCGAATAGTCATTACTTAATAAAAATTTGACTGCGACTATCAGTGACATGCGGTGAGGTTCATGGCTGGTGAGGCACTGACTCTTTCAGAGTCAGATTTACAAATATTATATTTTGAGCTTAATCGAAATATTCGGTTATTTTCAAAAGCTTTTTTAGTCTGATGCTTCGATTCATTTTAAACAGACCGTTCAACAAAAGGATACCCAAAATCTAAATATTGGATTGTTCTTTCTTAGTAAGATCCCATTTTTATTACAATTGGGGTCTTACCTTGACTTGAAGATGAAGTCCATGCTATCCTTCTGGACAAAAATCTCTATTACATTTTTGTAAAAGTCCTCCTTATCTTCCTCTAGTTTCAAAAGTCTAGTTTGTTGTTTGTGTCGTCTCTGCGTAGAATAACAGTAGCAACAAGAACCTGTGGGCTCACGTGCGCCCCCTTCAGTGTGGCAGAGGTTATGGCTGCCTCTCCTGGTGCTTTTTTCATTGCCTGCCGTTGTATGATGAGACCAGCGAGCCTAAATATCATATATACTTGAAATAAGTTATTTAGAGACTATGGATGGCAAGGATAAATGTAATAAAGGGATCCACAAACATTACATTGGTGACATACAGTGAGATGGTGCAGGCAATGCGCTTAGGGTCCGCTTTCCAGCCAGTTTCAGTGGGGTGACGCATTCTGAGGTGAGGCAGATCTCATCTGTGCCTCACCTTACCCCACAGTAACTGGCTGGAGCGCGCTCACAAAATAAGTGCCCGCGTTAAATTAGTGCCCGCGCTCCAGCCAGTTACTGTGGGCTTAAGAGAGGCAGAGCTCGTCCCTGCCTCACTTCTCATCGCTGCCCGTAGTTGTAGCGGAGCTCGGCAAATGTACTGATTTTGACTATAAAAAGCGATTGGAATCAAACATAAATCACATTTACAACACAGATCAGTGGAGACATTTTATTATTATTACTATTTAGTTTTTCTTTAGTTGTTTTTCCGGAGTATGACAGGTGAGGCTCTGCCTCCCCTGACTGCACGTCGCTGGCGACTATCATCTTGTCTTAAAATGTATATTTTTACCCGTACGAAACATTGTGTAAAGATAAGTGCTAGCTAGCTACATCGCTACTCGGGAAATATCGTATATATAACGTAATTTAAGAGTTAAGACATTTGGAAATAACAATGATACCCTTGAAAAATTCGACTGCAAATAGTAACTTGCCTATTGTGTTAATTAGCTCGCTGAAGCTGTATACTAAACATATCACACTTAACACTTAACACTAGAACTGCCAGAGGTCGCTGTATACCTAAAACCGCCAACGGGTAAAATGTACCCGCTATTGATTTGCAAGGTACAATGTTCTTTTATTTATCATACAGAACAGTGAGTTTTGATCGCACAGGGATGACATTTATACCAATAGAATCTGTGGACTCTCAGCTTTTCATATTATATAGTTTGTGCAGATAGCATGAAGTATAAAATATCGCTACCAGTGCTGATTTAAACGCTTGGTGTTAGACTTGTGTTTTTGTTTAGGTACAAATATCTCTATCTCTCTCTCTCTATCTATCTATAACTATCTATCGATCCATCTGTAATGTTCTGTTCTATTGACATATAATTGTCTACATTAACAGACGACGCGGACTACTTCTCTCATTCCGAGTGTCCATCTTTATTCAACTGGCACGTAACCTGCACACATGCATTACGTCCTCAACGTGAGCTCAATCATCCAAGATCTTGTATTCTCCAAGATGTTACACTATCTATAACTATCTTTCTCTCTATCTATCTATCAATATATATATATATATATCTATATCTTCGCTGCTTTTGTGGAGGAAATTACAGCGCCACGTACAGGCTGCTGCATGTACTGCAGCTTCTCCAGCGGTTGGAGCTAAACGGAGCAGTCTCGTGTGGGCAGACACTTTCTACACGGACCACTATTGCGGTAAGCATGTTGTAACTTCCGGTTGTTGTCATCTCCGGGTATCCCGTGTGCCCATTCTGTTGCTGATAGCTTATTATCTTAACTTAATCGATCATTTTAAAACTCTTGATCACGGCAACTGCCTGACGTTGTAATCACACGTTACTACAGCTTAAGCACTCACAACTCTCCTTCTCTTAGCGACTGTAACTCCACAGTTGCCTACACTCTTTTCGGGTTTGCTAACGGTAGCTACTTTAGCTTGATAGCTAGCCATGGCTCTTTCCCCACCCTCGGGTGCTATTTCCTGCTCTAACTGTCTCATGTTTGGTTACTTCCCTGCCTCCTTTACTGGTACCGATACATGTGTTAAATGTAGTATAGTTGTTAGGTTGGAGGCGGGAATCATAGCCGTAGAAGCCCGGCTCCGCATCTTAGAAAGTAACTCAGCTACAGTAAAGCCCATGTTAGCCGGTGCGGACCGGCAAAAGGTAGCTCCTATTAGCCGTCCCCCGGCAACTCCCGAGCAGCAGGGAGACTGGGTGACTGTTCAGAAGGGGCATAACGCGAAACCCGCAGGTCCCCACCAACCCGTTCACGTATCTAACAGATATTCCCCACTCAGCGAGACACCCGCTGAGAAGCCAACTCTGGTTATTGGTAGCTCTATTATGAGACACGTGAATTTAGAGACCGAAGCCTCCACAGTCACATGCATTCCGGGGGCCAGAGCGGGCGACGTTGAGGCGCATCTTAAACTGCTGGCTAAAAATAAACGTAAATACAGTAGGATTGTTATTCACGTCGGTGGTAATGATGTTCGTTTACGCCAATCAGAATGCACCAAACTTAATGTGGAGTCGGTGTGTAGTTATGCTAAAACAATGTCGGACACCGTAATCTTCTCTGGTCCCCTCCCCAATCTGATCAATGATGACATGTATAGCCGCATATCATAATTTCAGCGCTGGTTGTCTTGGTGGTGCCCAGCAAACAATGTGGGCTTCGTAAATAATTGGACAGCCTTCTGGGGAAAACCTGGTCTGATTAAGAGAGACGGCATTCATCCTACTTTGGAAGGTGCAAATCTCATTTCGGCAAACATTTCAGGGCTTTGTGGACTTAATCCATGACAAACTGGAGTTGAGACCAGGAGGCGGAGTCGCAGTCTTACACGCTTCTCTGCGCTCTCTCCTAGGCAGTCATCCATAGGAATCCCGAACCCAATAAAATACCCAATATTAGCGGTGTGTGTGTCTGCCCAAGGACAAGTTAAGGTAAAACCTAATAGAGGTGTCATACATAATAACCTAATAAAAGTAAATGTAACAACTACTACAGTGCAACAAAACAGGAATATTAAATGTGGTCTCTTAAACATAAGATCTCTAGCATCTAAAGCAATATTGGTAAATGATTTAATATCAGATTATAATATTGATATATGCTGTCTCACTGAAACTTGGTTGAGACATGAAGAATATGTCAGCATAAATGAGGCCACTCCACCCAGCCATATCAATACTCATATTGCCCGAGGCACGGGCCGAGGAGGTGGAGTTGCAGCAATCTTTGACTCAAGTTTACTTATCAATACTAAACCAAAATTAAATTATACCTCCTTTGAAAGTCTTGTTTTTAGTCTTACGCATCCGACCTGGAAAACTTTGCAGCCAATCTTATTTGTTACAGTGTACCGTGCACCAGGTCCTTATTCAGAATTCTTATCTGAATTCTCTGAGTTTTTATCAACTTTGGTTCTTAAAACAGATAAAGTAATTATCGTAGGTGACTTTAATATTCATGTTGACGATGATAAAAATAGCCTTACTGTTGCATTTAACTCTATATTAGATTCTGTTGGTTTTTGTCAGAGTGTAAATAAACCAACCCACTGCTATAATCACACTCTCAACCTTGTTCTGACTTATGGTATTGAAATTGAGCAACTATTAGTCGAACCGCATAATCCTGCTTTATCCGACCATTTCTTAGTAACTTTTGAAGTACTGTTACGAGACTACAAAGCATTAGTCAAAAGCTCCTGCAGCAGAAACCTATCTGTTAGTGCTATAGCCAAATTTAAGGAAGAGATTCCACCAATACTTAACTCGATAGCATGTCTGCATGTAAGGGAGGAAACTTATACAAAATGTACACCACCCCAAATTGATCATGTTGTTGATAGTGCTACAGATGCGCTGCGAATAAAATTAGACTCTGTTGCTCCTTTGAAAAAGAATAAAATAAAACAATATAGATTAGCTCCATGGCATAATGCCGAAACCCGCAAAATAAAGCAAAAGTCGAGACAACTTGAAAGGATATGGCGTTCCACTAAACTTGAAGAATCTCGTTTAATTTGGCATATTACTCTCAATGAATATAAGAAAGCACTGCGTAAAGCGAGAGCAGCCTACTACTCTTCATTAATAGATGAGAATAAGAATAATGCAAGATTTCTTTTCAGCACTGTAGCCAGGCTGACAGAGAGCCATAGCTCGATTGAGCCTTCTATTCCCATAGCACTCAGTAGTAATGATTTTATGTGCTTTTTTAATGATAAAATTGTTACTCTTAGAAACAAAATGAATGACCTCTTGCCTTTGACCAGTATAGTGTTATCAACAGCTCCCGGAAACGTACGTTCTAATATTACACTAGATAGTAAACTAGAATGCTTTTCAGCCATAAACCTTGAACAATTAAATTCAATGATTCTCTCTTCTAAACCATCAACGTGTATGTTAGACCCAATTCCAACTAAGCTGTTGAAGGAAGTTTTTCCATTAATTAGCACTTATTTATTAAATATTATGAATATGTCTTTATTATCAGGCTATGTTCCACAATCATTCAAAGTAGCAGTGATAAAACCGCTTCTTAAAAAGCACAACCTCGATCCAGAGGTTTTAGCCAATTATAGACCTATTTCCAATCTTCCGTTCCTCTCAAAAATTCTTGAGAAAGCGGTCGCAAAACAGCTGTGTGATTACTTAAAAAACAATGATTTATTTGAAGATTTTCAGTCTGGCTTTAGAACACATCATAGCACAGAGACAGCTCTGGTTAAAGTCACAAATTACATTATAATAGCCTCTGACAAGGGACGTGTCTCTATTCTTGTTTTGCTCGATCTCAGTGCTGCATTTGATAATATCGACCATGATATCTTATTGCAAAGACTAGAGCACTTAGTTGGCATACAGGGAACTGCTTTAGACTGGTTTAGGTCCTATCTATCTGAACGCTCTCAGTTTGTACGTGTCAACGATGAATCTTCCACGCAAACCAAAGTTAGCCATGGAGTGCCACAGGGCTCAGTGCTCGGACCTATTTTGTTCACATTATATATGCTTCCGTTAGGCAATATTATAAGGAATCATTCTGTACATTTTCATTGTTATGCGGATGATACTCAACTATATTTATCAATCAAGCCTGATGAAATTAATCATCTAAATAAAATTCAAGACTGCCTTAAGGACTTAAAAACGTGGATGACCTTAAACTTTTTGATGTTAAACACGACCAAAACTGAAGTTATTGTACTTGGCCCGAAGAATCTACGAAACAAATTATCTAAGGATATATTAACCATGGATGGCATTAATTTGGCCTCCAGTGAGACTGTAAGGAATCTTGGTGTTATATTTGATCAGGATTTATCCTTTAACGCCCACATAAAATCAATTTCAAGGACCGCCTACTTCCATCTACGTAACATTGCAAAAATCAGGCATATCTTGCCTCAAAACGATGCAGAGAAACTAGTCCATGCATTTGTTACTTCAAGGCTGGATTATTGTAACTCTTTATTATCAGGGTGTACCAAGAAGTCAGTCAAGTCGCTTCAGCTGATTCAAAATGCTGCAGCTCGTGTACTAACCAGAGTTAGGAAAAGGGACCACATTACTCCTGTTCTGGCTGCCTTACACTGGCTCCCTATAGAACACAGGATAGAATTTAAAATTCTTCTTCTCGCCTACAAAGCCCTTAATGGGCAGGCGCCATCTTACCTTAAAGAACTCATTATACCCTACTGTCCTACTAGGGCATTGCGTTCCAAGAATGCAGGGTTGTTGGTTGTTCCTAGAGTCTCTAAAAGTACAATGGGAGCCAGAGCCTTTTCTTATCAAGCTCCACATTTGTGGAATCAGCTTCCAGTTTGTGTTCGGGCGGCAGACACCCTATCCGTTTTTAAGAGTGCGCTTAAGACCTTCCTTTTTGATAAAGCTTATAGTTAGGGCTGATTAGATTCAGCCCCTAGTTTTGCTGATATAGGCTTAGTTTGTCGGGGGACATCTTACTTCTTCCTTCTCTCTGTCTATACCTGTGTACTCTCATGTTCCGATTAACCCAGCTTCCCCAAATGTCTTTCTTTTTGGTGTCTGTATACGCCGGGATCCGGAGTCATGGATGATCCTGCGCTCCTCTGTCCTGGATCTTGAGTCGTGGCTGTGGTCCTGGATCATAGGTCCTGGATGGATATCCTCGTGGATTCATCTTCCTATTATACACACATGCATTTCCAAACATTTGGACTACCTATGTTGCAAATGTATTATCTTTTCAATTTACACACGGCATCTATTGCACGTCTGTCCGTCCTGGGAGAGGGATCCCTCTGTTGCTCTCCCTGAGGTTTCTCCCATTTTTCCCTTTAAACTGTGGGTTTTCTTCGGAAGTTTTTCCTTGTACGATGTGAGGGTCTAAGGACAGAGGGTGTCGTATTGTCATACTGATATTTTGTACAAACTGTAAAATCCACTGAGACAAATGTAACATTTGTGATATTGGGCTATATAAATAAACATTGATTGATTGATTGATTGATTGATATATCTATCTATCTATCTATCTATCTATCTATCTATCTATCTATAAGGAACCGCAGTAGACAAAAGGTGTTGCTATAGCAACACGTCATGTTTACGCTGCATTTTCTATGAGGTAAATATTACCCGCTGGCGGATATGGGTATAAACGGCAATTTTGTTGGCGATTTTTTCAATCTGACTTCCTATTGACAATTTTTAACAACAGAGGGTGCTACATAACACACTTTCAGGAAAAGTCACGGACTGGGAGACTTTAATATGCTATGGAAAAAAAGTTACATACAATAAAAAAACAGCTGCGGGTAAAATGTACCCATTGGCGGTTCTAGTGTTAAAATGGATAGACATTTGGACCATTTATCTATGGAAAAACAAATGTAAAAATACATCGCATAGCGAACACATGTTCAGGCCAGTTCATTATGAAATGTGCTTTTATATGGGTATTGAATAGCTGACAGCTAACTGATAGCTAAGGTCAAGTTTCAGAGAGACGTACTAGTGCGAGCAGCGCCAGATCAGAATATTAGATATAGGGCTTTATTAACTTTAAGTTACATTATTGCATCAACTAACAAACATGAAAGTTGCATCATGAACATGCCTGCTACACATGTGTTGTTGCCTCACTTACACTTTTTCTCTCTCAACAGGTGTGGCTCAGCTTCAGTGGTTGCAACTTTGAGCTTACCTGCCGATTCAGGACAAGTTAATCAACATACAGTACATGTGTTTGCTAGACCAATAGCCTTCTTGTTCTTCTATCCACACAAACATACACAGAGATTCCTAGAATTGGTAGATAGAACAGGGGGTTACGTATTGTAACCCTAGTTATATAAGCACAGGCGGAGCCCTCTACTGGACTCTATGGGTACTACTCTATCATGCTGTGCGTGCTTTCACCTACTGAGTTTACGTAAACGTAGCCGGCCAATCGGGGCGAGCCTACCTGAATGCGCGCGCAGGCCCACAGTATATAAAGGTGGCTACACCCGCCGCCCACTATCCTATACACAGCAAATTTAAATCTAAAATTCGACACCCATGTAGTTAATTTTAACACTATGAAAGAGTTTATATTGAAACCACCAGCAAAGTGTTAAATTAACACTTTCCAAAGTGTTGACAATATAACACTATCATAGTGTTACTATACCAACACTAAGAGTGTAAGATGTGAACACCAACACTGAACACCAACGCCGATAACAACACTAACAGTGTTGGCTGCAGCTTCAATTTTACACTGTCCTGGTGTAGAATAAAACTACAGTAGTGATAGATCTTCTCCCATTTAACACCTTTAAGAGTTAAACATGTACACTAATAGTGTTGCAATTGTACACTGTCCTGGTGTAGAGTAACACTACAGTAGTGATAATTTATCCCATCTAACACCTTTAAGAGTTAGAAATGTACACTGAGCTAGTGTTGAATGCACATTATACTGGTGTTGCATTTTGCATTAGCCTCAACCCTCTGGCAGTTCAAAATGAACACTAATCTAGTGTCAAATGTCGTGTATTGGTATTATGATGTACAACAAACGTGTTAAAAGTTACAATGACCAATAAATCATTCCAGATATCAGCATATGACAAGTGCTTTATTTGAATGGTGGCATGTCTCTTAAGACTGACAAATTCTTCCAATATTCAATTCAACCAACATTCAATATTGTTCAACAGCAAAAATGTATATAAATAACCCTCTGTGGCAGTTGAGGTCCAAAAATGTTGTTTGTTGCCTGCCGTGCCAGGCAACAAACAACATTTTTGGACCACACACACCCAGTGTTTCAGTACAACAACAAACAAATGCCAGAGGGAGAAATACAAATTACAGCACATAGCTGTCTAAGACAAGATAAAAAATGGTGTCATTGGCACTTGCAGACATTTGCAAATCAAAAGGCTTATGAAATTGCAGTGCATCAGGTTTGATGACTGAAAGACTATCCTGCTTAACAACATTAAAAGGCATGAAGATGCTCAACAAATAAACTTTCCATGTCTCTTAAGACTGACAAATTCTCCCAATACTCAATTCAACCAACATTCAATATTGTCCAACAGCAAAAATGTATATAAATAACCCTCTGTGGCAGTTGAGGTCAGGCAACAAACAAACTTTTTGGACCACACACACACTCACACCCAGTGTTTCAGTACAAAACAAATCTATGTTATAGACAGTTGTTTGCAGAAATGTGTACATGCTTTTGAGTGCTGGATCATAGCTAGTCCCTAAGACAAAGTGAAGCTTAAAAAGTTCATCAATTGCTGCTAAGGAAGTGGTAGCCTCACAGGGGATGCGCTTCTTGTCGATCAGAATGAAGAAGTTGCCGATGGCCTCCTTGCTGGTCCCTGAAGCAAGAAGATATGGCTGGCTTGTGTCGATATGGCTCTGAAGGTGCTCGTCCAGACTCCTACAGGACTGAAGGCAAGCAACATTTTCATTTTACATGGCTAACTATGCGCATGTATGTGTAATATGTGAGTGTGTTTTTAGGAATAGTTTATATTTGCACTATTCTAGTCCTACTTTATCATAGTGACAGCTCTCTGTAGTAGTTCTGTATGGAATGCCATTTAAGCCAAAATTAAATAAATAAATACATAAATAATTAAATAAATACATATATATATAAATATGGCTATGAAATAAATTCTAAAATAAATAAATTAGACAATAAATATGTATACATGTACATTTAAATACACATTTATTTATTTCATGGGACTTTTATTTCATAATGACACATTTATTTATTTCAAGAGACTTTTATTTCATAATGGCACATTTATTTATTTCAAGAGACTTGTATTTCATAATGACACATTTATTTATTTCAAGAGACTTGTATTTCATAATGACACATTTATTTATTTCAAGAGACTCGTATTTCATAATGACATATTTATTTATTTCAGATGACTTGTATTTCATAATGACACATTTATTTATTTCAAGAGACTCGTATTTCATAATGGCGCATTTATTTATTTCATGTGACTTGTATTTCATGATGAGACATTTCCATTCCTTATATGCAAATGAACGGGGCGTGGTTAGCTCACAGATCCAGACCAAGCGGCAAACTGTGGGGTAGAGCCGGGAAGCCAATACGGAAGTGCCACACACTGCAGTTCATATATTGGCCGGAAGGCGATGGCTGCAGAAAGGAGCAATTTCCATAGACCCCCATGTTAAAATGCCCAATTTTACAGCAGAAAAAAACATGTTTCTACCCCTGGCTCCATACATTTTATTATCGATATAGTTAGATTCCACCTTCATGATTATGGATCTGTGAGTGAATTGTTTTCTAACGCGACCCTTTTATTTATATTAGGTCTTAAAGTTTGTGCATAAATTAGGGCGTGGTCACATTGAGTGATGGCTCTGTCAAGTGCCTGCCGCTGTTAGCTTCTTGTCTCTCTGCTAGCTGCTCCGTGAAGCTAGCTACAGGGACTCTGCCTGCTCAGCTCATCCAGGAAACACAACTTGTAGCCGGCCGTGGTTGTTTGTTCTTCATGCTTATATATCGCACTATTGTGACTCGCTCTGCGGTTAAAACAGACGGTGCATGAATGCGGTTTTGCGGTAAGTGAAATTCTAGTGCTTTATTTATGTGTTAATGATTTTAATCAGCTACGTAATGAATGGTAAGGCTTGGGTTAGCATGTAAGCTAGTGGTAGCTACATCGGTGCTAACGATTCTAATCGTAGCCTCCAAGTTAAAATCATAGACAGTATATATAAAGGTTACAACGAAATAGACAAGTGTTAAGTGGGATAATACTGTTGAACAAACGGCTTCTGTTTGAGGTTGATAAAATAAGGTTACTTCCTTGTAACTTAGAGATATTTTATTATGTAGGTAGAACTGTATGCATCTAAGGTTAATTTAAATTGGCTATGCTCAAGTATGTAGACAAGCTAATGTCGAAGTAGTGTATGTGAAATCAACCTCACAATAAGATGTGTGTATATTACAATTATTAATGTCATATTTCAAGATGATTACTTAGATATTACAATATGGTTGGTTGAGCTGGAGTTCATTATTGAGCTTACACGTTAACGTCACAGTCATCTGAAGAACGAACCCAAACCTTGTTGTTTTTATTAATTGTATTACCAAATGGGTATCAAATAAACAGTAAGCATTGGTAACACAACTTCCAAAGTTACAGTAAAATAAAAGGGCCCCTGACTCGGACAATACACAATCCAACATGTTCAACAGAAGATAATCAGTTATATTGTTTGTACACATGGTACTTTACATATATATATATATATATATATATATATATATATATATATATATATATATATATATATATATCTGTTTGTTTAAGGTGTCCAGGTGATGGAGACAGGCTGGACCAGAGAGTGAGAGACAGAACTGGACTCCTCACTGCAGTTAACTTTAGCACAGGTACAAAGACTCTTTTTTCATACTGTACAAAGAATCAAGAAAGATATTGGTTTAAATGAATGAAGTATTGACTTGAATACACTGATATACATTCCATTAAACAATACTAAATACTAGATCACCTACACATCAGTTAAGTTGAGGGTTTTTTCCATGCAAAAAGTTACATTTAGATGATAACAAGCAATATGACTTTGTCAGCTTTCTAATTTAATGTATTGAAGGCAAAGATATTTAACACATAGTGAGAACTGCTACTATTTATCTCTCAATATTGTCTGTAAAAAACGTGGTAAAAGTGATTCTTTCAGTGAGACAACAGAGCAAGCTTCTACAGTTGCACTACGTTTTGATAACAGTTAAATATTATTTTGATAATAATATATATTTCAATGTTGATGAACTTCATACTGTTCATTCATAATCTGATTGTCTTTATAGCTCACTGTTGAAATAAAAAAAAACCATTACAATTACAAAATAATTATATCTACAGCCCCTAAACACACAAACACACTGCTTTCATAAATAACACACTTGTTCTGCAATAATATGTTTTATGTTTCCTGTCATTTTTGTTAGGAAAGGACATGCCTGAAAGACAGGACATTTTCTCCTTCTCTGAGGGTCAAGAAGAACATCCAAGAGGAACATTAAAAGCTGATGTTATGAGATTTTAAGACCAGTACAGGACATTCACTAAGAAACTACTTTTATTTTAAAAACAGTCAGCTGATCGAATGCAGCTATTTCCACATATACACTCCATCAGCTGATTATTTATATTTGCCTCACTTTATGAGCTTCACAACATGTACCTTGTTTTGCAACGTCACAAATAAATGGGGCCAATCTTCAGTCAGATGTGAATGTGTAATCTAACATTTTCAGTAAGAATAATGGACAAAAGGAGAGCAAATACAAATACAATTTATTGAAATGTGAACCAAAAGTTAATCAAATGTTTTAAATATAAAGCACATATGGACAGAAGGTATAAACCTATTAAATGTATTAAACACATTTAGTCAAATAAGGTGACCGACTAGGCCTGTGCAGTTGGTATCAGCTTTGCCCAGCATGGGCTCCTTCATCAGCCCTGGTCCTCCTCGCAGAGGAAAGACCCTCAGTCCTCTCCAAACCAACAGACAGGACGTCCATCACACGGAGGTTTCTCCCTGAAGTCTCAGCAGCTCTCTGGACACCACGCTGTCTCAATCCGTCCACACTGAATATGAGATTGGGAAAATGAAAATAATAAATGCTTTAGACAATAAGAAACATAAAGTTGACTGTTGAGTTGCTCAGTTTTTTAAAATTGTCAATACTATTACTGTATAACTAATATCTCAGGTTAAGAGGCACATTCAAATAAAGATTGGTCTTTAAATACATTTTGTCTTTTGAATTGTTTGTCTAAAGTCAAGGATCTATAACTGGTACTTAGTTTTAATGATACAGTCTGGTTATTATGCTGTTTGGAGGAGGCCTCACAGGTAAGAGCGCTAACTAGCTACCATCACATGTACCTTAGCTTGACTTAAATGTATTAAACGTATAGTTAAGTGATATCAAAATATAAATAACTAATGTCATGCAAACATATTAATATTTGCTTGATTCCAGTGTTGAATTTAGCACAATTGCATACAAACGTTAAGGGGTTTTAAGATTCTGAAGTATTATGCTAAAAGCTCAATAACTTAGATTATTATTTATAGTTTTGCTGAATAGTTTCATGTCCGCTTACCTTAGAAACGTAAAATGCGACGGCAGCGTGCAGATGGGGAGCATGTTAGCTTAGCTTGGTAGCTTCAGCTAGCTCTGGAACTTCCAGCTCGGTGGCAGCAGGTCCCGCCTCGGCTCGGTCTCTTTGCCCTTATTTGGAGCAGGCTGGAGAAGACGGGAGTTGAACTCTGGCGTCACTGTCGAGCCGTTAGTGGCCAACTCCGCCTACTAAGGGCTTCACGGCAACTCTGCAGAATCCTATGGGTGACGTCACAGACCCTACGTCCATTTATATATACAGTCTATGATCCAGACCAAAGCAACAGCACCACAACACTGACTCAATAGCTTTTGTTTCACACTCCAGTACTCTTAAGTGGTTTGCAAACTGCCAATAAACCAAACCGGTTCAAGAACCATTCTTGTGCTTTTCTGGTGCTTAACTGGTTCTTCTCTGGTCTTATCTGGTCCGCCCAATGCTGCTCTTCTGAGAGCAACCGCTCTGACAGCTCTCTCTAGTCTCTACTGGGAAACAGCTAAAAGTCCTTCTGGAGGTAAGCAACGCTACACAATTACACCCAGTCTGAGAATAAAATATGTATCGAAGGTTCGTTTTGCTTTCTTACAACGTTAAGTTAATGTTAACGTAACCTTACGTTTGCTCGGAGGCTATTGTTACGAGCTAGCTGTCTTAGCTAACAACAGTTAGCAGCTAACGTTTTCTGCAGTTTGTGTTGCCCCTGAAAAACGTGATGTAGTTATTTAAGGGTATGTTAAATTGACGTTATTTTACAAGTTGAGAGTTAAGTTGTGTTTAAAATCGTCAATGTAATGCACGTTAGAGGTTTTTAGTTGGACATGAAGTTAGCTAACGTTAGCTAACTCTACCAGGTTAGCATGTTAAGCTGTACTTTCTGTGGCAGCTAGCTTAATACAAAGAGGGGTTTTGTGCTTCATTGCAAACTTTTCTTTGTTAATCTACCTGAAACTGTAGGGACAGTTTGTTTCTACTCAACTATACAGACCATTGTTGAGGAGATGCAAAACATACTGTACATGAGTTGGGTCCAACATATACCTTGAGTAATGTTACTTTGCTGCTAAAAATGAAACATCATTATCAGATGAGGTCTAGCAAACACATGTACTGTATGTTGATTAACTTGTCCTGAATCGGCAGGTAAGCTCAAAGTTGCAACCACTGAAGCTGAGCCACACCTGTTGAGAGAGAAAAAAAAGTGTAAGTGAGGCAACAACACATGTGTAGCAGGCATGTGCATGATGCATTTTTCATGTTTGTTAGTTGATGCAATAATGTAACTTAAAGTTAATAAAGCCCTATATCTAATATTCTGATCTGGCGCTGCTCGCACTAGTACGTCTCTCTGAAACTTGACCTTAGCTATCAGTTAGCTGTCAGCTATTCAATACCCATATAAAAGCACATTTCATAATGAACTGGCCTGAACATGTGTTCGCTATGCGATGTATTTTTACATTTGTTTTTCCATAGATAAATGGTCCAAATGTCTATCCATTTTAACACTAGAACCGCCAACGGGTACATTTTACCCGTAGCTGTTTTTTGATTGTATGTAACTTTTTTTCCATAGCATATTAAAGTCTCCCAGTCCGTAACTTTTCCTGAAAGTGTGTTATGTAGCACCCTCTGTTGTTAAAAATTGTCAATAGGAAGTCAGATTGAAAAAATCGCCAACAAAATTGACATATATACCCAAATCTGCCAGCGGGTAATATTTACCTCATAGAAAATGCAGCGTAAACATGACGTGTTGCTATAGCAACGCCTTTTGTCTACTGCGGTTCCTTATAGATAGAGAGATAGAGATAGATAGATAGATATATATATATATATATATATATATATATATATATTGATAGATAGATAGAGAGAGAGATAGTTATAGATAGTGTAACATCTTGGAGAATACAAGATCTTGGATGATTGAGCTCACGTTGAGGACGTAATGCATGTGTGCAGGTTACGTGCCAGTTGAATAAAGATGGACACTCGGAATGAGAGAAGTAGTTCGCGTCGTCTGTTAATGTAGACAATTATATGTCAATAGAACAGAACATTACAGATGGATCGATAGATAGTTATAGATAGATAGAGAGAGAGAGATAGAGATATTTGTACCTAAACAAAAACACAAGTCTAACACCAAGCGTTTAAATCAGCACTGGTAGCGATATTTTATACTTCATGCTATCTGCACAAACTATATAATATGAAAAGCTGAGAGTCCACAGATTCTATTGGTATAAATGTCATCCCTGTGCGATCAAAACTCACTGTTCTGTATGATAAATAAAAGAACATTATACCTTGCAAATCAATAGCGGGTACATTTTACCCGTTGGTGGTTTTAGGTATACAGCGACCTCTGGCGGTTCTAGTGTTAAGTGTTAAGTGTGATATGTTTAGTATACAGCTTCAGCGAGCTAATTAACACAATAGGCAAGTTACTATTTGCAGTCGAATTTTTCAAGGGTATCATTGTTATTTCCGAATGTCTTAACTCTTAAATTACGTTATATATACGATATTTCCCGAGTAGCGATGTAGCTAGCTAGCACTTATCTTTACACAATGTTTCGTACGGGTAAAAATATACATTTTAAGACAAGATGATAGTCGCCAGCGACGTGCAGTCAGGGGAGGCAGAGCCTCACCTGTCATACTCCGGAAAAACAACTAAAGAAAAACTAAATAGTAATAATAATAAAATGTCTCCACTGATCTGTGTTGTAAATGTGATTTATATTTGATTCCAATCGCTTTTTATAGTCAAAATCAGTACATTTGCCGAGCTCCGCTACAACTACGGGCAGCGATGAGAAAAGAGGCAGGGACGAGCTCTGCCTCTCTTAAGCCCACAGTAACTGGCTGGAGCGCGGGCACTAATTTAACGCGGGCACTTATTTTGTGAGCGCGCTCCAGCCAGTTACTGTGGGGTAAGGTGAGGCACAGATGAGATCTGCCTCACCTCAGAATGCGTCACCCCACAGAAACTGGCTGGAAAGCGGACCCTAAGCGCATGCCTGCACCATCTCACTGTATGTCACCAATGTAATGTTTGTAGATCCCTTTATTACATTTATCCTTGCCATCCATAGTCTCTAAATAACTTATTTCACGTATATATGATATTTAGGCTCGCTGGTCTCATCATACAACGGCAGGCAATGACAAAAGCACCAGGGGAGGCAGCCATAACCTCTGCCACACTGAAGGGGGCGCACGTGAGCCCACAGGTTCTTGTTGCTACTGTTATTCTACGCAGAGACGGTAGACACAAACAACAAACTAGACTTTTGAAACTAGAGGAAGATAAGGAGGACTTTTACAAAAATGTAATAGAGATTGTTGTCCAGAAGGATAGCATGGACTTCATCTTCAAGTCAAGGTAAGACCCCAATTGTAATGAAAATGGGATCTTACTAAGAAAGAACAATCCAATATTTAGATTTTGGGTATCCTTTTGTTGAACGGTCTGTTTAAAATGAATCGAAGCATCAGACTAAAAAAGCTTTTGAAAATAACCGAATATTTCGATTAAGGTCAAAATATAATATTTGTAAATCTGACTCTGAAAGAGTCAGTGCCTCACCAGCCATGAACCTCACCGCACGTCACTGATAGTCGCAGTCAAATTTTTATTAAGTAATGACTATTCGAAAACCATGACCTAATGCTTAATATCAATTTCTCACCACAATGATGATATGGTATAATATAAAATGAGTTTAACCCTCCGGTATCATTCGATTGCACTACCCTAATTAGTCATTTGGGACAAAAATATCCGCTGCCAAAAACTTTGATAAAAACATATTAAAAAATGTTGAGCACTCATTGTTACTTACTCAGATTGTTCACAGGTCTCAGAGATGTAAGTCTGGGGCTGGGCTAGAATATAAAGACATGTTGTGAATGTCTATACTTTATTAATCCCCGTGGGGAAATTGTTTCTCTGCATTTGACCCATCCTAGTGTTAGGAGCAGTGTGTTGCCATTTTGAACGGCGCCCGGGGAGCAGTGTGGAGAACGGTGCCTTGCTCAGGGACACCTCTGTAGCACTTGGTCTTGTCGGGACTTGAACTGGTGACCTTCCAGTTGCCAAGCCAAGTCCCTATCGACTTCGCCACCACCGCCCCGGTCTATTACAAATCATTCCAATGTCATACTTCACGTTGCTTTAATAACTAATATTAGTTAATCATGTAGTATGCTCTAGTCTAGAGTGCTTTGCAGCAACACGTTGGCTTGCTAACAAAAACAGCTAACAGGCAAACTACGATAGAAAGTGCATGGAAAGTAGTAACATTAGCTTCAGACGCTACATATGTGCTAATTCCTTCGACCACCCAAAACTGCGAGTCGTTATCGTTAAATTGTCATGTTGTGCAGCTGTGCCTAATAGATATAGCCGTCAACAGTATGACTGAATAGTTATCAACTCTTCTCTAACCCACAGGCGAACTCATTAGCATTTCAATAGAAACCCTACTAGCATTGACGCTAAATATACATGCTAATGACCCGCTAGGTAAACACACACCCAATAGCATGATGCTAGCGGTTTGTTCATCCACCACGTGGCTAGGTTAGCATGACTAATAGCTGAGAACTGTATCACCGTAGCTAACTCATTGGGTGATTGTTTTTCATACTTACCAAGCGGATGATAATGCATGCAACATATTAGTTGTGGAATCAAGGCTAAGTCAAGATGGAGGTTAAGCTCACCACAAATGCGACGTCTCCTCAAGTCCTTATCAGCGCCGGAAGATACTGCGCTTAATACAACATCGCACACAAGGCGATCTCTACCGGAAGGTCATGGTCAAGTCCCTCCCTTTCCGGTGGAGCTCACGGGACCTTATTTCGGAAAAAATTATGTATTGAAATCAATGGAGAGAGAAAAGTTATCTTTCGATCCCGTTTGAATTGTGCCACGAATAACACATATGATGTTTGTCAATTTCACAAAAAAAAAAATGTGTCTTAATACTGTGAAGTAACACATTTTTTGAAACCGCTCAATGAACTACATCTCCCGTCTCGCACAAACACCAAGACGGCCGTCACGTTGGCACATTTCAATTATTTCTTTCAGAATGAGGCGGAAAGTATTAAAAGAGGTGAAAATCACTCCAAGTCTGGGCATGTTGAGAGCTGTACATACACACAAGGAGATTGAGTCGGTTCCGTAAGAGCCAGCATGCGGGACCGGGATTCTGGGATTTGTAGTCTTTCTAGTTGCGTATTTTTCATAGTCTTATATTTCAACAGTTTTACAACAAACTGTGACTTTTTTGACATGGAAATGATTTATTTTAATTGACAAACATCATATGTGCAATTCATGGCACAATTCTAACGGGATCAAAAGATAATCTTTCTCTCTCCATTGACTTCAATACATCATTTTTCAGAAATAAGGTCCCATGAGCTCCACCAGAAAGGGAGGGACTTCGCCACTCTATTCTTACACAATTAAGATTACAGTGTGTAAAAAGTAGATATATCAAATGAATCAATCAAATGAAATATAAAAATAAAAAGTAAAAATAAATGGTATCTAAACATATTAACCTTTCTGTCGTGTTCGGGTCAAATCTGACCGATTTCCTACTTTCATCAATCATAATTATTGTGTTTTACATTTGATTCTCTCAAGGCCTTATGATATCCTCCACACTAGACATTTGCACCTATTCATGTAAACCAGTAGTCTGAGACTATATGTTTACAGCTCAAAAGGGAGTTAAATAAAATGTGGTCATGCAATGGTTTTTGTGTTAATGTAAGAGCAGTTAAAACAGGCCGGTCAAATTTGACCGGGAGCGCCAAAGTAAGGGGGGAGAAATGAACACGACACAAAGGTTAAATAAAAAATAACATCAAAAAGCCACTACATCTTAATCAGGGGCTACAGAAAATTGTTCTTTGTAGTGATGTCATGTCACATGCGCATGTTGCTCAGCTTTTTCCCCAAAAACATTTGTGCATTTCAAGGTAATGTCACCCGCAACCCTAATGGACTAGAAAAAGTAAATAAAAAAAAAAAGTAATATGTATGGAATTGTTGGCAAATGAGTGTTGCTGAGGCCAGACCCTAAACCAGGGGTGCCCAACCTTTTTTGAACCGAGAGCTACTTTTAAAGTTGCCAGTCTGCCGAGATCTACTAGTCCAAGTAGAGAGGCGTAGCCATTACTGACAGCCTACTACCAGGTATAAATACACACTTCTACTTGTATAAAACTGACCGTTGTACGATTAATACTTCATAAAATACTGCAGATCCTTTATCTTACCTCTTTCTAGTCTACACACATACAAGTATCTAACTGAAGTTACACAACAGTGTTGTTGAAACAGAGTTGGTGTTTATTCACACGTCACACTACAGTGGGTAATGTATTCAAGAAACATTGAACAGTGCTGCCACATATGACACAGGAAAAAAAGAAAAGACTCTGAACCCTTTCTTTGCCATTATATAAAAATAGTGTTGCTACAAAAGTACTTACTAATAAGACAACTCAGATCTGAAGCTACACAGGAATCTGCTGCCAAAGTGCAATAAAAAAGACAAAATTAATAGAATCAATTTGAGTAGAGTATAAAAATAAATGCCTTTAAAATAGGATGCAAGCAACACTAGTTTCTTAACCTGAATTGATATAATCAATTCAGTTTGCATTCTTATACCATTTTGTACAATAATTATAATGAATAAGTTCAAACAAACTAAAACTTACAGCTGATTAATAACGGTATCCAACTTGAGTTTTTATTATATCAAAAACCTGTTGAAATGCTACTGTTATTTTTACTGTCCCCAAAAAGCACGTCGGCAGCCTCCATGAATGCTTCTTTCACAACTTCGCCGTCTTTGAAAGACTTCATGTGTTTCGCAAGAACGTGACTGACACGATAAGATGCTCTGGTAGCAGCCTTGCTCTTGTTGTTGGGCCTGGTGAAAATGGACTGGTGTGCATTAGCTGTCCTTTCAGGCCCCTCCCCTTTTGGCGCGTAGGGCAGAATTAGGAGGGAATTCCGTCTCGTAGCGTTTGTGCACTGTTTTGAAATGTCGCTCCTAAATTACCCTTCTTCGATAAAGCCACGCTCGCATTGCAGATGAGACAGATGGACTTTGAATTGGAATAGATATAAAAATAATCATCCTCCCATTCGGAGTGAAAATTATATATTTTGGGCTTTTTTGCTTCTGCCATAATTACGGTCTTGTGTGTGTGCGGACTGTCACTCCTTTTAGTTTTGACATGGACAAAGTCAGCGAAATAATGCCCACTGCCCACCAGCCACGCCCCCACACATGGGGTCACGCCGGCCAATCACAAAGCTTTGGTGCGTTCAAGTACATTATTCTGGCACGGGAAGATTATGTTATAGGACATTAATGATAAAACAGAATATTGTTGTTCTATTTTTAGACAAATCTCGCGATCGACTGGGAATCTCCCCGCGATCGACCGGTCGATCGCGATCGACTGGTTGGGCACCCCTGCCCTAAACCCTAACTAACACTGCAATACAATAAAGGGGAAAATGTAATTGTATATATACACACACACACACACACACGCACACACACACACACACACACACACACACACACACACACACAACCTGTTTTACTTACTTTACAATGTTTGTGATAAAACTAGGTGTAAGTATGTTTTCAAAATATCTGTTGCGCACACACACACACACACACACCGATGAAACAGACACATACAACCTGTTTTACTTACTTTACAATGTTTGTGATTTATAAAACTAGGTGTAAGTATGTTTTAAAAATCTCTCTGTTGCACACACACACACACACACACACACACACACACACACACACACACACACACACACACACACACACACACACACACACACACACACACACACACACACACACACACACACACACACACACACACACACACACACACACACACACACACACACACACACACACACATACATGGGCGTAGGAAGCATCCTGAATGTGGGGGGGACATTTTTAACATTTTTGGGGATCCCCCCCACGAAAAAAAATAGATTTCCTGTATTCTGGTGCATTTTAACAGGTGGTTTGATACTTCTTTGTGGCTATACTAGCATGAGGAAAATGATGGGTACATTTTGTAATTTCATCCAGTTGTAAAGAAAGGAAACATATTTGATTATTAATTCAGAGCCGTCTTTGAATGAATAAAAAGCAGTTTAAATGCCCATTTTTTGTACATTTATATACAACAATAAATATTTGTGAGTGCATTGAGAGATATTGTTGTGGAGAGTCATTTATATATAAATCGCAAAATACATTTGTGAATCCTTCTGTGAGCATTTATTAATATTGAGACTGATCTGACTCCATACAGATGTTAAGTTCACCTAGGAATGGTATCATTGACTTAAATGTTCAAATAAATGTTGCTCTTCTGTCTATATTGGTCACATGATGCCCCTTGACTGAAATGCTTCCTGTTCAATATCCCCACTGATTTCCTTAACATTCTGGGATGAGAGTCCACATCACAATTTACTCTAAACTGTCATTTCCCTTTCATCACTCACCTCAGCAACGGACCTCTCTCCACTGTCCCTGTGTTCTGCCTCTGACTCACTCTCAAGCGCCTAGATGTCAAGAGAGGTGGTGAAGTGATCATTATTTACTGAGCAGTATACTCTTTCACATTGAATCATAACAAGTCATACTGAATGTAAATACAACTGACTCTAAAATAAGTCTTGGACATTTTGAAGACTCAAAGCCGCAAGCAGTAGGTTGAATATTAGCTAGTCTATGTAATGTGCACAGAAAATAAATAGTTAACTGAATACTGGGATGGAAATGGCCTATAAGCACTCAGTAAAACATAAACACACACAAAAAGCTTCTGAATGATAAGAAGTATAATTAAAACATAATGCACATTACCATTTTGAGAGAGAGTACCGAAGTTAAAGAACTCAGAAAATAATCTCTTATCGAACTGAGGCTCCAGTAAAACACACTGACTGCGTCTCTACAGTACATCATGGTGTTTACATGAGCACAGAGAGATCGGTTATTCATGAGGGAGGCCTGTGGTGCAGTGTGCTGTGAGTTGGTATTCGGATCAGGAGGTCACAGGTTCAAACCCCACTGCAGTCAGCATGTCGTTGTGTCCCTGGGCAAGACACTTCACCCCAAATTGCTCCTGTTGGGATTGCCCACAGTATTGAGTATGTAAGTCGCTTTGGATAAAAGCGTCTAACAAGTGACATGGAATGTAATGTTCCCTGTTTACATGATAAATACTAGGAACCTGGCATTTCGAAGCCTTTTCTCATCTAAACGATTCAGTATTTGTATCTCTCTTTCATGACATAAAGACGAAACTCCTCTCCAGAAGTGAGACGCTTTTGCCGCCGCCATCACTGTTAACTGATTAACTGCTACCAGCTGAAGACTTACTTTCCTCTTCTTTGAAACAAATGTTCTTATGTCCATGTTGTCTGGGGGAGAAAACATATCAAACCAAGAGATCGTCAGCTTTGATTTTCGCTGTATTAACAATGTCCTGAACACTTGGTGTGTGTGCCTTACCTCCGCTACCGGCATCGCTTCATACAACAGATCTGAGCTGTCTAACTATGACAACACTCCTTGAACATGTGCGCTATGGGAGAATCTGCCTTGGTACAAAGTAGCAGTGAAAACATGGTACGGAGTTTAATTGATTTGGGCATTCTCTCAATAAGTGGAATGGATTTGATAGTGAAGCACTGACACAGCGCTCTACAAAGTGCGGCGAGTGGAGAGACCAATTCACGGACTTTCCACATGGTAGAAGTGGGGGGGGTCTAAACTAATCATTTCAAAAAGTGGGGGGGACTTGTCCCACCCTCATATAATGGCTGCGACACCCATGCACATATATATATATAAATTAGTGCTGTCAAAATTATCGCGTTAACGGCGGTAATTCATTTTTTGAATTAATTGCGTTAAAATATTTAACGCATTTAACGCATGCAGAATGGCCCGCCCCATACATCCAACACACTAGAGGTCACTCTAGTGTTCCAGCGGGGCGGATGCATGTAAACAGCATGGAGCTAGAACAACAGGTTGGCCCTCTGGATGGGGAATTTGAGTTCAGAAAGAACAAAGATGGAACAATACATAAACAAATAGTTATTTGCACGCACTGCAAGAAGGAGTTTCAGTTCCACCGCAGCTCTTCAAGTTTAAAGTACCATCTCAACGCTAAGCATGCGTTTGTTGGGGCTTCCACTTCCAGTGCAACACCTGGCTTGTGTCAGACCACCCTGAATGAACGCAGGTCAGTAAGCAAGTCCACCTCGGATAAATTAACCAACACAATTGCCAAATGGGTTGCAAAGGACTGTAAACCGATTAGCATCGTTGAAGACAAGGGCTTCGCCGATGTTTTGAAAGTTGCGTCCCTCGACACATCCTACAAGCCACCATCAAGAGGCACAATAATGACCAGAATCCACAAACTCTATGACACTGAAAAGGAGAAAAAAAAGAGGCTTTGGCTCAAGTGGATTATGTCGCCCTGACAGGAGACCACTGGACGTCAGTGAGTAACACTAATTACCTGGGAGTAACTGCACATCAAATCACTGAGACATGGGAATTGAAATCCTTTGCGCTAACTGTAATGAAAACAGAAGAACGTCACTTTGCGGAAGCGTGTGCAGAACAGTTCCAAACTGTAGCACGCAAGTGGGAAATTGAAGGGAAAGTTACAACCATAGGGACTGACAGTGCGCGCAATATGATTGCTGCGGCTCGTATTCTACCTTACGATCACATGCCCTGTATTGCTCACATCTTACAGAGAAGCATCACTCTGAGTCTCTCTGACAGTGGATTTGTCGGTGCGTTGGCCAAGTGTCGCAAAATGGTGGGCCATTTCAAGCACAGCACGGCTAGCACAGCGGAGCTGCAAGTAGAACAAGAGGCACTCGGACAGAAGGAGGAGCCACTGATCCAAGACGTTCCAACACGGTGGAATTCCACGTTGGAAATGGTCAAGCGCTTGAGCCGCAACCAAGCTGCAATAAAAGCAACCCTCGATCAACAGCAGCATAAATGACACCCACCAGAATGGGACAAAATCCAGAGACTGGAGACCCTTGTAGAGCCATGCCGGTAAGCATTCCATCATATAATGTGACCATTCATTGTAGGCTGAAATTAAATTAATTTTAAATGTTAATCTACTATTAAATGTAACAACTTGTGTTCAAGTAATTTACTTGTGTCTTTCCTTTTCTCTCTGTGTGTGTGTGTGTGTGTGTGTGTGTGTGTGTGTGTGTGTGTGTGTGTGTGTGTGTGTGTGTGTGTGTGTGTGTGTGTGTGTGTGTGTGTGTGTGTGTGTCACTGCAGGTATTTAACTGAGATTCTGGGTGGGGAGGCCTACGTCTCCTGCTCTGTGGTACTACCTGCCCTCTGTCACTTGCGTCGTGTAATGGCAGTCTCTGATGAGGACCCTGCATATGTGGTGAGATTTAAGGCAAAATTCAAGGAAGATCTAGCCTCCCGCCAAGAACACACCAACAATGCATGGCTCAAGATTGCGACGGCACTTGTGGAGAATTGAAGTAAAGAGTTATGCAGAAAAGTTAATACAGCGTATTTTTGGTATATTCATTTTAATGACACCTGATATAGGAGGTGTGTTGCATCATGTTATCACTAATATATGTGTGGTTTTATACATTCCTGTGTTAATAGTTGAAGGAACAAAGTACATTTTTCCTCTTAAATATAGAGGTTTTTTATATATTCCTGAAACAATGTTCCCTTTTTCTTAAAAGTAGATTAGCGCAATAGTCTTTTTCTTCCACTTTTACATATAATCAAAAGGGTGGTTTTTTGGCTATTTGTGAGTAGGTAAGGTGCAGTATAACTTGTGAGTTCTGTTTTGAGTGAAAAGATTACCCGTTAAGTGTTTTTTAGAAAGTCTTGTTGCAGTTAGAGGCCATGAGGTTCTTGTTTAATCATCAATGGTCTTTGCAAATTAACAAGGGTACTGCAAGGAACATTTCCCCCAGATATAAGGCCGTTAAATTATTTTTAAGTTAATAATGCACATCCTGCAGGCCTGGAGAATTGAGTCACACAGTTAACAAGACAATAGTCGGTCTGAATTGTCAATGAATGCATTCATTCCAGTAAAAGCAGACTTCGAGGTGAAAGGAAGTTCACAGAAGCCCTTAAGCTACAAGAACAATTAACTTCTGTTAATGATAAGGAGTGTGTGTCTATTGGAGCAGCTATATGTGAATTCTGCTCAAACAATACCTGTGTTTGTGTTTTATATTGATTTCTCTGTTTTATTCTTTCATGTGTGGGTACTAAATTGCTACAACATTATGGAGTGGTTGGCTTAAACATTTTTAATTACTCTGTATGAAATAGAAGCAGCTTTTTCATGACAGAAGACTAGAGAGGTATGGAAACATTCTTCTTAAAATCTCCACCATGTCAGGGAAGTCTACATATCTTGAATAGTAGACGTGTGTGTTTAATTACTTTGTATTAATAATAGCAGTCTGTGTAACCAGGAGCTGGGAATATGAGAAATTAGACCTTTGTATATATCTTTGTGAGCAAGGGAATATTCTTTAGACACAACTGCAGTTTCTGGAATGCTGCAGGATGGGCTCTGTGGGAGGAGAATCTCACCCGACTCCTCCTCGTGGTACCTCTATACCTCCTGTTTGTGTTTGTGTGTTCGCTCTCTCTTCTCCTGCTGTCAAGACCGGAATCTGAACAGCTCGAGAACCAGGGCAGGAGTATTCCTTATATTGTATTGTATTGTATTACATTGGATTATTACCTTTTATAATTAAAACATATTTCTGCTTAACTGGTATCCTGGTTGTTTTCTGATTCCCTTCCTGTTATGATTTAAGCAGCCCACCAAACGACACGCGGGGCAGAGGTGGGTTTTAAAACCACCTAGACTCCAACAAGTGGTGACACAGACGTTTGTGAGTGGGATTTCAGAGGAAGTCACATCAGCAGCCAGCGGACGAAGCAGTCCAGGGATGACACCTCGAAAAACTTTCTGACAACTAAAAACAGAGCTCTGTAAATACCAGGTAAGCAGATACCGGTTACACTCAAAATCTGTGATTTGGCTATATTCAAAATGTTAGAGTTGTCAGGAATATTTCCCAGTGTCATAGTCATTGCCAGTAAAACATACAATACATATTTTAGTATAGATATGAAAGTTATATAAATATAAAAGTGAAGCAGCGAAGTATTTCAGCGTAGGGTATTGAGTCTCGGACGGCTGGAAGGGCACAAAGTCCCTAGCTTAAGTGTAGGTATTGAGTCCACACAGGCTATACTCGCTGGTGGAAGTCAAGTGGTAGTATTGAGTTTCCATCCATGACAAATCTGAATAACAAATCCAAGGCTCATAGGAGCTGGAGGTGAGTTATATGTAAAAAAAATCCAAGGGGAGATACGCATATTTCAAAAAGCCATTTTGAAACGATCGGAATCTCGTGATCTCTTGTCCTGTTGGGTTGGATCTATAAGGCTAAACGTGACAATAAAGAGATTCTGTTGACTTGGGTTTCGACTCCATGTGGATGCCACATCGCTGAAAAGCGGTGTAGAAGCGCGTCCAAAGGTCTCGTTATCTGTTGAAATAAACATCGCACTATAAAAGCTGGATAGACTGTACGGGGAATCATTTTCTGTGAATAATTACTAATAGATAACAGAGAAAGTCAGATAAAGACGCAAAGTTTAAGCTTGTTGCTCTCGGAAGCATTCTTCCCCTCAGTGAGGTGGAGCTCATTCCTGGTGAGGTGCCGCCATCTGCTGGACGTATTTTGTAGTATTTCTTGCATTATTACATTACATTTGACTGGCGCCTTTATCCAAAACGACTCACAATAAGTGCGTTTGACTAGGAACATACAATCAAAAACAAAACAAGATCATTAAAGTATATCTGGGTTTATAGAGCGAAAACATTTCAAGTGCTACTCAACTGCCTTTAGATAAGCCAGTCTGTTGTTAGTATCATAAGTGCTTTTGTTAGTACTTCTTTGTTAATAGTTCTATCATTCGAAGTGGAGTTGAATACTTAAGTTTTTACACTCAAAATATTTACACATTTGGATTAAGGGCAGGGCAGTTAAATAAATACATTAACTACGTTAAGAGCAACGACAAGCATTGTCCAGTATATTGATAAATACAACTGAACACATATCAGCCTAGTCAGACAAATAATATACAACCATCATGGAAGGACAGTTTAAAAAAGATGATTTACACATCCCAATTCCCGTAAGTTTCCGAGAGCAATGGGGACAGGCTGAGAGATTGATTCTCAGTGGAATCAAACAGGGAGACAAGAAGAAGGCTTGTGCCGACCTCCGATTCCTCCATAATAAAATGATAGAAGAAAACAGAGTGGGAGGAGATGACACTCTAGGAAATTTAGGCTCAGCTCTCAATGTTTATGAACGACAGCTTGTAAAAAAAACTTGGTGACCTAAACAAAGAAAAACCCGGATTGTTGGGCCGGACGAAACTAAACAAAGAGAAGGAGGAGGTAGATACAATACGGAGGCTTTGTCATAATGCAGCACTCGCCATGAACGGTGTAGCTGTTACTCCCTTCACAACCAAAACTCCCCCAGTCCTGGTCGCGGTCCAAACCCCCGACCCAGGGAGAGGAGTTTCTACACTCTAGTTACCTTAGAACTCTCCTGTTCCCTCGTGACAGTATAGGGACGCACGTGTCAGCCCAAGCACCTACAGATGAAGAAATACATCACTATATTGCAGAACGTGTCAGGGGTTATAGGAATATAAATAAAGAGGAAACCTCTGCCTCCAACAGGGAAGACATGGGGAGGCAAATTCTCAGCAGTGCTGTAAATGACGTGTGCACTGCACAAAAGGCTGGCTCAGAAGAGAGGTCTCAGACAGGACCTATAGAGGATCCGTATGTCCCCTTCACTTCCCCCCGCATTTACCCGGACTTATTTAATCCATTTAAACAACCTCCCCCTTACTCTCCCCCTGTCCCGGACGCACCCCCCATGTCTAATCTACAGATGCCACTAACAAAAGGGTGCTATGGATCAGACCAAGAAAAAGCAAGTGAAAAGGGGGGTAACTTTGCAATCATGGGAAATGTTTCACTGACTCCTTTAAGGAGTACCTCTATTAAAAGAGGCAAGAGCAGCCCCACAGAGGCAGAATTACTTGCCATTGTAGAACGCCAAGAGGAGAGGGAGAGAGAGGATAGAGTACGATTTGACTATGACAGAAGGCAGTATGAGAAGAGAAGAAAGGAAGAGGAGAGAAGAAGTGAAAAGAGAAACGGAGACGAGGGGAGTGGGGGTAGTCAGGAGAGAGAGAGGGGCTATCACCATGGAGCGGAATAATTACTTGAAGAGGGAGAAAGGTAAGGTGACGAACCTTTTAGAAGTAGAGAAGCCTAGACCCGCTATAACCCAAAAAGTAGGGGAGGAGCATCTGGGCATGATAGTGATAAGTATTACTCTGAAGCAGAACACACGGGGTATAGAGGTAGCTATCAGGACACTGCTCAGCAGAGCCGAGCAGAACAGGAACAGGACAACGGCAGAAAAGATAAGAAAAAGGTTAAGAGCATATCTCTGGCAGGAACAATCACTGAATTGACTGATGTACAGGTTCTTGCACTCCCCCGTGGGATGTTAAGATCCCATCACACCTCGGAAGACCCCACATTTCATGCCTTTATGGCCCCAGCATTACAGGCTCCTTTAGTGACTCCCCAGTGGGAATATCACTTACCACCCTTTCACACTAGGAGACATACATGCACTAGTTGACACAATGCCGCTACCTACTGAGGGAGGGAGACATTGGATGAGAAAGTTTGCGGATATGTCAGTAGGACAAACAATCTGCCTTGGAGATTTCAGGAGGATATTAGCACAACAGACTTCCAGCTATGAGGTAGAAAGAGTTGAGGGAAGATCAGGTACAGGAAGAATGAGCGATGACAAGCCTATCTCTTCTAACGACATACACAGCTTGCTTAGCAAGGCAATGAGAGAACATTTCCCACAGACAGGAGGAGGCTACGGTTCATTGTCTTTCACATTCATACCTGGAGAGGCCGCAACAACCATGTTGCTCAGGTCACGCCAACAATACACAGTGGCTACTGACTGTAGTCCAGAAAATAATGACCAACATGTGCAGATGTTCCGTAAAGCGATACTGGCAGCTGTACCTGCCGAGATTAAAGCTCTCATGGAGGACAACCCAGAGGCAGATCACCTAAACACGCAGACATGGGAGTGTCATTTGGCCCATCATTTAGGCAAATTTAACAAACAACTCACAAAGAATAAAACCGAGGAAGAAGAGTTGAGAGTGCAACTACTCCGTACTCAGCTGGAAATAGCCCGTAAAACAGTTCAAAATGAGAAAAAGAGTGCCAAACAGCTGATTGTTCATCCTGTGGCGCCAGCAGAGCAGGCACCGGGGACCCACAAGGGGGTTTTCCCAACCAAGGTCCGTCCTATAACCAGCCCCAATATGGCTACAATAATGGTTTTCAGCAACAGAGGGGCGGGTTCAGAGGCAGAGCTAGAGGTAGAGGAGGGGTTGGAACAGCTCCAGGAGTGAACCAATATCAGCAGAAGGGGTGCTTCATCTGTGGACAAACCGACCACTGGTATAAACAATGCCCACAGGGACCCCCACCACAGAGAGGGCGGGGACAAGGGGAACAGAGAGGGCATGGACAAGGGTACACAACAGACATGCAGTATTTCCAGAAATCCCATGAGGCAGCCCCACAGGCCCAACATCAAGACCAGGGTCACTTGGCACCCAATGCGATGGCCGCCCCCTATGGCCAGTTTGTCCTGTTCGAACAAGACTAATACCCACCACAATGAGGTCGCCCAGGGAACCCTGAATGTACGGGCCTGGCGGATCCTTACATGGACATGACTGTAAAAAACTCGAAGCTACCATTCCTTGTTGATTTAGGAGCTAGATATTCAACTATCAACTCCCCCGTGTTTAAGACGTCCATTTCAAGTAATACAGTCTCAGTCATAGGGTTTTCGGGATAAATAGAGCAAGTACCGCTCTCTACGCCATTAACCACCAGAATAGCAGGCCAGATATTTTTCCATCAGTACATTCTGGCACCCCGAAGTCCGGCTAACCTCATGGGAAGGGATGTTCTTATCAAAGCTAATGCCTCCATCCTCTGTTCCCCCAATGGACTAATAATTGTCACGATCTGTCTTTATGGTATTTTGTCTTGTCTATATCTGTTTTTGGTTTTCTGTCTGCGTTGTGTCTTGTCTAGATCTGTCTTTGGTTTTCTGTCTGCGTTGTGTTTTGTCTTGTTTAGATCTGTCTGTGGTTCCCTGTCGTTAGTTTCCCTGGTGTGTCTGATTACCTGATTGTGTTCACCTGTGGCCCCTGTGTTTTCTCCTCCCTCCTCACCTGTGTCTTGTTTGTGTGATTAGTCTTGTGTGTATTTAAGTTCTAGTTTTTCTGTCTGTCTTTGTCGGTTCGTCTTGTGTAATGACTTGGTCAGCGGTGAGTGTTCTGTTCTGTCTCTGATTATTGTCTAGACTTGAAATAAAGGAGTTATTTTTGTCACTTAATCTGCATTTGGGTCCTGATTCCTACACACACCGTAATATTACGAACCGACCAACGATATGGGCCCAGCAGATTAGTTTGAGCAGGAACTAGTGGATTATACCGTTTCTTTGTCTGACTACGCTCATCGATGGATAGGAGCGTTCAGGGTTCAGCAGCGAGATGCTGCTCTGGCAGATGCAGTCCACCTTACGCTGAGGAATCAAGATTTGGTCAAATTCTTACCGGCCTGGCTTTTGGATTACCTCACGGTTTGTTTTCCCGATCCTGATAGACCCAGGTCTCCAGATTCCCTTTTTGATACCACACCCATCGGTGTGGTCCGTCTGGCGTCAGCCCCTGCTTCTCACCCAGTGTTTGCTACAGTCCAGGAGCCATTCGCTGGTACTCGTCTGGCCTTTGGAGATCCACGGAGCCTCCAAACGGATCCTAAGAGGAGTCGCAAGGCCAGGTTAGCAGCACGAGCCCAAAGGGCCATGGTTCCAGAACCAGTTCAGCCCCCAGCAGCCATGGTTACAGCCCCAGTACAGGCCCCAGCAGCCATGGTTTCAGCTCCAGTTCTGGCCCCAGCAGCCATGGTCCCGGCCCCAGTCCCGGCCCCAGCAGCCATGGTTCCAGACCCAGTCCCGGCCTCAGCTGCCATAGTCCCTTCTCTAGTCCCTACTCAATTCCTTTCTCAATTCCTTTCTCAAGTCCTTTCTCAAGTCCCTCCTCTAGTCACTTCCCTAGTCCCTTCTCCAGTCCCTCCTTTAGTCACCTATCTAGTCCCCTCTCTAGTCCCTCCTCTAGTCCCTTCTCTAGTCCCTCCTCAGGTCACTTTCCTAGTCCCTTCTCTAGTCCATTCTCTAGTCCCTACTCAATTCCTTTCTCAAGTCCTTTCTCAAGTCCCTCCTCTAGTCACTTCCCTAGTCCCTTCTCCAGTCCCCCCTTTAGTCACCTCTCTAGTCCCCTCTCTAGTCCCTCCTCTGGTCCCTTCTCTAGTCCCACCTCTAGTCCCACCTCGAGTCCCCTCTCCAGTTCCCTCTCAGGTCTCCTCTCGAGTCCCATCTCGAGTCCCCTTTCGAGATCCCTCTCAAGTCACCTCTCAATTCAACTCTCAAGTCACCTCTCGAGGTCCATCTCAAGCCCTCTCTCCAGTCACCTCTCGAGTCCCCTCTCAAGTCACCTCTCAAGTCCCCCTCGAGTCACCTCTCGAGTTCCATCTCTAGTCCCTACTCAAGTCCCTCCTCTAGTCAATTCCCTACTCCCATCTCTAGTCCCTCCTCTAGTCACTTCTCGAGTTCCCTCTCCAGTCCCCACTCGAGTCCCCTCTCCAGTTCCCTCTCGAGTCCCCTCTCCAGTTCCCTCTCGAGTTCCCTCTCGAGTTCCCTCCTCTAGTCCCTCCTCTAGTCCCTCCTTTAGTCCCTCCTCTAGTCCCCTCTCTAGTCCCCTCTCGAGTCCCCTTCTCTAGTTCCTCCTTTAGTCTCCCCTCTAGTCCCCTCTGGAGTCCCCTCTCTAGTTCCGCTCTCGAGTCTCCTCTCGAGTACCCTCTCGAGTTCCCCCTTGGTTCCCCTCTCGAGTCTCCTCTCGAGTCCCCTCTCGAGTCTCCTCTCGAGTCCCCTCTCGAGTCACGTCTCAAGTCCCTACCCAATGTCCTGGTCCGTTGGAGGTTCCGCTGGAGGTCCTGCCAACTCCATGTCCTGTCCCGTTGGAGGCCCCGTCGACTACTCCTCTGCCGGGGGTCCTACCAATCGTATGTCTGTCCCGTTGGAGGTCCCGCCGTCTACTCTCCTGCCGGGGGTCCTGCCAACCCTTTGTCCTGTCTCGTTGGAGGTCCCGCCGTCTACTCTCCTACCGGGGGTCCTGCCAATCCTGTGTCCTGTGCCGTTGGAGGCCCCGCCGACTACTCTCCTGCCGGGGATCCCGCCAACCCTGTGTCCTGTCCCGTTGGAGGCCCCGCCGACTACTCACCTGCCGGGGGTCCTGCCAACCCTATGTCCTGTCCTGTTGGAGGTCCCGCCGTCTACTCTCCTGCCGGGGGTCCTGCCAACCCTTTGTCCTGTCTCGTTGGAGGTCCCGCCGTTTACTCTCCTGCCGGGGGTCCTGCCAATCCTATGTCCTGTGCCGTCGGAGGCCCCGCTGACTACTCTCCTGCCGGGGGTCCTGCCAACCTTGTGTCCTGTGCCGTTGGAGGCCCCGCCGACTACTCTCCTGCCGGGGGTCCTGCCACCCCTGTGTCCTGTCCCGTTGGAGGCCCGGCCAACTACTCTTCTATCGGGGGTCCTGCCAACCCCATGTCCTGTTTCGTTGGAGGCCTCAACATCACATGTCTCACTGGGGGTCCTGCCTACTCCTGGTCCTCTTCCGTGGGGGATCCTGCCGAAGCCTGTCACACCGGCTCCGGTTCTTGTCCGGCCGACACCGGGTCCTGCCCGGCCTACCGGAGCTGTCCCGTCAGCGCTTTCCTGCCCGGCCTCCGGAGCTGTCTGGTCTTCTTCCTCGAGCCCGGCCCCCTGAGAGCCGCGGTCTTTGCCCTCGATCCCGGCCCTCTGTGAGCCGCGGTCTTCGCCCGCGATCCCGGCCCCCTGACTCTTCCTGCCGCTGCCCTCGCCCTCGGGCCCGGCCCCCTGACTCTTCCTGCCGCTGCCCTCGTCCTCGAGCCCGGCCCCCTGACTCTTCCTGCCGCTGCCTTCACCCTCATGCTCGGCCGCCCGAGTCCCCCACCTTAGACTCTGCCTTGCCCCCGGGCCGTCCGCCCGAATCCCCCTTTTTGAACTCTGCCTTGCCCCCGGAACGTCCGCCCGAGATCCCTTCCTGGTCCTCTGCTGTGCCCCTGGGCGGTCAGCTCAGTCCCGTCCTCCTGACCCCCTCCACCCACCCTGGTGGCCTAGTGATACTCATGACTCTGACTCTCATGACGTAGGTTTCTGCTCAAAGGCTGCACCAATAACATTTTACATTACATTACATTACATTGCATTTAGCTGACGCTTTTATCCAAAGCGACTTACAATAAGTACATTCGACCAGGAAGACACAACCTTGAAGAAAACAGAATCATATAAGTACATCAGGTTTCATAGAGCCAAACATTTCAAGTGCTACTCAACTGGCTTTAGATAAGCCAGTCCTTTATTAGTATAAAAGTGCTTCGTTAATAGTTCTATCGCTCGAAGTGGAGTCGAAATAGATGAGTTTTCAGTTTGCGCCGGAAGATGTGCAAGCTATCTGCCGTCCTGATGTCAATGGGGAGCTCATTCCACCATCATGGAGCCAGGACAGCAAACCCACGTGTTTTCGCCGATGGGAACTTGGGTCCCCCTCGCAGCGAGGGTGCAGCGAGTCGTTTGGCTGATGCAGAGCGTAGTGCACGCACTGGGGTGTACGGTTTAACCATGTCCTGGATGTACGAAGGGCCAGATCCATTCGCAGCATGGTAAGCAAGTACCAGTGTCTTGAAGTGGATTCTAGCAGTTACCGGAAGCCAGTGAAGGTAGCGGAGGAGCGGAGTGGTGTGGGAACATTTAGGAAGGTTGAAGACCAGACCATTAACCTGTTAAACCCCGAGCCTGTTTTTCAGGTTTCAGGCTCGAAAATGACATTCCCAGAACAAATGACTATAACTTCACTTCTAAAAGGTTTATATGAATAATTGTTGTTATCCAAGCAAGGTTACATCTGTGAGTTGGATGTAGAAGTGTCAGAATCAATATAGATGTTTCTGTGTCAGAGTAAATTCAGATGGAACATAGCAAAAAAATGTAAATTCCTGTCTCCGCCTAAAGAAAACCCATTACTTATAGTGAAGACCAACCTTGAATGATGACTTAGTAGCCTAAAAGCTTTAGGAATCCAAAGTATAACATATAATAAGTACCCTGTATCAAGATTGAGGCAAAACAAGTGACATTTGACCTTTTTAGAGAGGTTTATGAAAATAAAGTCCAGGCGGAATAAGCTTTGGGCACATTTGGTTCCATCAGTGCCATTTGACCTTTTTCAGGTACCAGACTATAAAAATCATTGTATTACATTGAATCATCACTATAGGTATTCATTCCACCCAAAATAAATAATTTTTTTTTAAATATATTTTTGTGTGTGTGAGTGTGTGTACTAGGTGTGTGTAAGTGTAGGTATGTGTAGGTGTGTATGTGTAGCTGTGTGGGTATGTGTAGGTGTGTGTAGCTGTGTGGGTAGGTGTGTATGTGTAAGTGTAGCTGTGTGTGTATGTAACTGTACCAACGCACTATACAATAAAACCACACTGTAGGTAATTGTGTGTAGGTGTACTTGCACAATAAAAAAAAACGGAAACATAGGTAACATTTGACTCCAACTGGGGCAGATTTATTTCAAACATTTTACCAACACACGAGAGGCATGTAAAAACAAACATTTTACCAATGTACTATACAATAAAACCACACTGTAGGTTTGTAAAAACAACATATTTTACCAACACACTATACAATAAAATCACACTAGGTATATAAAAACAAGTATTTTTTTTTAAATAAACACTCGCAAAACGTTATACCTACCTGAACTTTATACCTACCTGAATGTTCCAGTATTTAGGTCGTGCCACTCCCTGAAACAGTTTTTTTTTTACAGTGAAGCACAGAGGGACCAGGCACTTCCTGCAGTACACAGGTGTCTTCACCCTTTTGAGTCCAGCATCTAGGCACCTCCTGCAGTTCTTCCTGACCTTGGTGGCATCTTCCCCATAATACTCGGACATGCATGTGAGTGGTGGAGGAGGGGGAGGGGGTGGGAGTGGTGGAGGAGTGGTGGAGGAGGGGGTGGGGGTGGTGGAGGTGCAGGGCCTTCAGCAGGGCCTTCAGCAAACTCCAACAATTCTGTAGCAAGCTGCTCCCTGAAAGTCTTCTGGTGTGTGGCTTTGTCCTGCTGGGGTCACTCCTCATCTAACAAATGTGGAAAAACAAAGAGATTAGATTAATTCACTGGCTTATACTTATAGGATCATATTAGACTATAAATGAATAATATTACACCAAATAAATAAGTAAACACATGTATATTCATTCACTGGCCATTCATTTAGAAAATGTAACTCCAAAAAGACAAGTAACACTATTTAGCATTTTGCCTAATCATTACATTACATTGCATTTAGCTAACGCTTTTGTCCAAAGCGACTTACAATAAGTACATTCGACCAGGAAGACACAACCTTGAAGAAAACAGAATCATATAAGTACATCAGGTTTCATAGAGCCAAACATTTCAAGCGCTACTCAACTGGCTTTAGGTAAGCCAGTCCTTTATTAGTATAAAAGTTAATAGTTCTAACGCTCGAAGTGGAGTCGAAAGAGATGAGTTTTCAGTTTGCGCCGGAAGATGTGCAAGCTATTTGCCGTCCTGATGTCAATGGGGAGCTCATTCCACCATCTTGGAGCCAGGACAGCAAACCCACGTGTTTTTGCCGATGGGAACTTGGGTCCCCCTCGCAGCGAGGGCGCAGCGAGTCGTTTGGCTGATGCAGAGCGTAGTGCACGCGCTGGGGTGTACGGTTTAACCATGTCCTGGATGTAGGAAGCAGGGGCGGATCTAGACAAATATTCATGGGGTGGCAAGAGGGTGGCAGGAGATTTTGAGGGGTGGCATCCCCTGACAGAAGTATATGCTGATTTAAATCGCAATCATATCAATCAATTAGGGGTGTAACGGTACACGTACTGAAATTATTCAGTACGGGCCCTTCGGTTCGGTACACGTGTGTACCGAACGAATATAGCGTTAAACGTAAACAAATTGAGAACATGAACAACTTTCTGGAAGTAATCTCAGGTATATATCATAGAGCGACCAAGTAATTTCATTGGACGAGAGGCATACTATGAGAGCTGGTCACAGGGATGCGTTCAAATGTAGTCAGTAATTTGAGGAATTGTCGAAATGGCGAACGCAGATAAAGTTGAGCTGAAAATCCTCCAGCATCATTGAAGTCTCCGGTTTGGGAACATTTTGGTTTCGTAGTTACGTACAAGGATGACGGACAAAGACAGGTGGACCGAACCAAAGCTGTTTGTCGGTATTGTTCAACTAACATTGGTTACGCGGCTGGCAATACATCACACTCATTTGAAAAGGCATCACCCGAATGTGAATATCGCTGGTACCAAAAGAAAAAAGACTGAAGTGCAAACCCAACTCCCACTAGCATTTAAGCCTCCACCACTCGCAGAAAGTTCAGACCGAGCCAAAGCTATTACAAACGCCAAGTATCCTTATGTTGCCATGTTAGCAAAGCGCTACCTGGCTGTGCTACCTCTGTCCCTAGAGAGGGTGTTCTCCACAGCAGGAGACATTGTTAGTGCCAGCAGATCTGCCATTTCAGCAAGCAATGTGGACAAGTTAATCTTTCTTTAAACAACATGAAAATACAATGACAAGCAAGTCCTAATGTCAAGCTGGCTGCTTAGGTACTAGTACAGTTCAAATACAGATTATTTCAGTTCATCGAAATGCTGCACCTTAATGTTTATTTGACTATATTTTGTATTTATTTGAATACATTAGTCACAGTTTAATAATAATTAAAAAAATGTTTTTAATGTTTTGTGATAATTTTTTCTGCTGTACCGAAAACGTACCGAACCGAACCGTGACCTAAAAACGAGTTACGTACTGAACCGAAATGTTTGTGAACCGTTACACCCCTACAATCAATGTTAACTTGGAAAGCCACAATATTCATATTTTAACTCAATCACATAGGTGATATTATTGTGGCACATCAGTAAAGCCTTACATATAAGGTGGCAGACGTAATTTAATGCATTTTAACTGAACAATAACTGAATGAGTTTGTCTCACTCTTAGACCAGCAGGGGTTCCAAATCTATGCAGACTGCTGCAATAAGTACATTAATTAACTGTCTCATCGATGTTTGTCTGAATGAATATGATACTATTAACAATCATATTATTCCTATAAGCTGTCAATCACTGTTAATAAATAATAATAATAATAGATTTAATTTGTTAGCGTTTTTACAGGTGCTCAAAGACGCTTTACAGATATAGTGAATAACTGTTATGATTCACATATTCATTTATTATTGAATAAACTATATTTATTTTTTGGAGGAGTTAATGATGAATGTTCATCAAGATGCTTGCTCACCCTCCTTCAAATTTGAAAAACAAGTAATTATATCATTATTGATATACAGTTACAACCTTGACTTTACATCAGAAAGAACAAACATTAAAGAAGTGACTAACTGCATCAGTTAGGGTTAAAAAATGTGTATTCAGCTAAAACATCGCTGCAGTTATTATCCAGTGGAAGGTCCTTACCTACTGGCCTAGTTAAATCAAAGTGGTTACTTTCTGTTGGCTGGGCAGTGTAGTTTTACACACCGTCTTATTTTACTTTTTCAGGACTTACAATTGTTTTTGGGGGGCAGACCCCTCAAAGAAAACAATATATACACGCATACAAGGTCATCATCTTAACAGTTTGTTATTCTCATCGAGTCATCCGTGAGCAGAGCATCAAGTTGGCATGTCTATTACAGCTGAATGCGGCGATTACTATTTTGTTCAGCAAAACGCCTCAAACTTATTAAGATCAACAGCTGTAGTGCGTTTTGATTCAATGCTGAGTACAGCCAAACTTGACATTCTCTTCTCTGTCATTGTAGACCGCAACTACCTCATTCCTTTAGTGCTTGGTTCCGAAAGGCTTCTCGTTTTGCGTCGTCCCGTTCAAATGAATTCGCCACCAATCATATTTCCACTCTCGCGCCAGGACCGGGGGAGGGGTTACATGACGTGCATCTTGTGCTGCATTCACTTGCACTCGGACATTAGAGACTTTCTCTCATAAATGTCCGATGAGCAACAACTTTTCTTTCAAAACAAAGATGCCAACTGGGGTGGCAGCTGGGGTGGCAAGGCTATTGTTTAGGGTGGCAGTTGCCACCCCATGCCACCCCGGTAGATCCGCCCCTGGTAGGAAGGGCCAGATCCATTCGCAGCATGGTAAGCAAGTACCAGTGTCTTGAAGTGGATTCTAGCAGTTACCGGAAGCCAGTGAAGGGAGCGGAGTGGTGTGGGAACATTTAGGAAGGTTGAAGACCAGACGAGCCGCTGCATTCTGGATGAGCTGCAGATGTCGGATGGCACATGCAGGTAGACCAGCCAGGAGGGAGTTGCAGTAGTCTAGGCGTGAGATGACGAGATCATTCCTGTAGCTTCTTGGCTAAACTAACACTGTGATGCAGTTCCACCAAACACAAAAGTAATATATAAAAAGGATAATATTGGACTATAAATCAATAATATTACACCAAATAAATAAGTAAACACATATATATATATATTCATTCACTGGCCATTCATTTAGAAAATGTAACTCCAAAAAGACAAGTAACACTATTTAGCATTTTGGCTAATCATTCCTGTTGGCTAAGCTAACACTGTGATGCAGTTCCACCAAACACAAAAGTAATATATAAAAAGGATAATATTGGACTATAAATGAATAATATTACACCAAATAAATAAGTAAACACATGTATATATATATTCATTCACTGGCCATTCATTTAGAAAATGTAACTCCAAAAAGACAAGTAACACTATTTAGCATTTTGCCTAATCATTCCTGTAGCTTCTTGGCTAAGCTAGCACTGTGACGCAGTTCCACCAAATACATAAGTAATATATACAAACAGAGAGATTACATTCCTTTCCCGTGGTGGAAGTTCAACATCCGAGTCACTACTGTCCGGATCCAGGTCTGGCTGGAGGAGATCTTCATCATCCGACGAAGAGTCATCTGGTATGAGCTATCGTCAGCTAGCATCTCTAGCACCTGCTCGCCTCGGTGGTGAAGCTCTCCCTTCTGGCTGCGTAATGCGTAATGGAGCCGGAGCGGGCGTAGTTTATACTATGCAGTATCATATCTTTGGAACCCATTGGTCGATTTGGGTGATTGACACCTTTTCTGAACCGTTAGAGCCAATAGAATCGAGTGACAGTTAGTAAGTCCCGCTAAACATTTACTTCAAGTAGAGAGAGGTTTGCGTAAACAGCACGTGAGACAGCATTAGCTCGGGACTGCGAAACTTTATACCTACTCTGCTGCCATGAATGTAATGATAGATTATCAGGAACAATTCTAAAGTGACTAATAGACATTGGATTAACCTTAAACAGTGTTTTTATTCCCTTGAACAAGAGCTTTGATCACAAAACAGCAACGGTAAGACATGATTATTGTTATGGTTTTGAAAACTGTTGTTTTTTCTTCTTCTCTGTTCTGGCTGATATCTCAGTGAGTTTGTGTCTTATAGTGATGATACTTATAATAAAATAATCTGTGGAGTATCAGCTTTCAGATGATATGTAGTTTGTGCAGAAAATATTAAGTTTTAAAGATCGTTTTTGCTAGTTAGCACCGGAAGTAGCATCTGCCCGTTTTAGCTAAGGGCTAATGCTAACGCTTCTTGTGAGACTTGTGTTTTGTTTCGGTAAAAATGGTTCGTATAGTCAGTTAGCTGAGATTCTTCTCGTCAATCTGGTATAACACATTAATAGGTTTTTAAATATTAAGATGCCCTGAGACACAGTGTCGTGAAAAAAAAAACCAGGGTCCCCGCCGGCGGGGACCTTCGGGCTTAACAGGTTAACAGCGGAGAACCCCATAGGTGTGAGGAAAGAATCATCCAGGATGTGAAGCTAAGAATAGATCTCAGAGACGAGCCTATGCCACATGCAGAAAACCTGTTCACAGACGGCTGTTGTTTCAGACACCCCACCAACGGGCTCCAAGCAGCCTACGCAGTGGTGAGTCAAACAGCTGAGGGACAGTTTGAGGAAAGAGCAGCAGGAAAAGTAGCAGGGAAAGTCTCAGCACAGTTGGCAGAAGTAATGGGAGTCATTGCAGCATTAGAGCTATCAAAAGAAAAATATGTAAACATCTATACTGACTCAGCATATGTTCATGGTGTCATACATGTGGAAATGCGCCAGTGGATGAGAGCAGGATTTTTAACATCCACCAATACCCCCATCAAACACGAGAAAGAGATCAAAAGGCTTGCAGAAGCAGTAATGTTGCCAAACAAGCTAGCTTTACTTAAGTGTAAAGGTCACAGCATGGCAGACAACTATTTGTCTTGGGGTAACAATGCAGCAGACAAAGCAGCTAAGGCCAAAGCAGGGTATATACCCCAGTTTTCCTGCAGTAACAGATGATACTCTCAAAGAAGCTCAAGCAGCAGGGTCTCCTCAAGATAAAACAGTATGGTTAGACAGGGGAGCTACCAACAAAGACGGGATATGGTACTCCCCAGATGGGAGACCAGTGATACCCCCAGGATGGATAAGATCAATGCTTAAAGAAGCACACGGCCCAACACATTGCGGTAAAACTCAGATGAACAGACCCCTCACTCATTGGTGGCACCCCTACCTACCTGACATGACAGCTAATTACCTAGAAGAATGTGTAATTTGCCTAACCCATAACATCAGAGCCACTGTAAAACCACACCAGGGAAAGTTTCCTTTACCTAAGATGGCAGGAGAAGAAATCATCATTGACTACACTGACATGATTGACAAAGTAAGAGGGTTCAGGTACATACTAGTTGTAGTAGATGCATACACAGGTTGGCCAGAAGCTATGCCATGTAAGAGAGAAGATGCAGACTCAGTGATCAAGTTGTTAGTCACGCATTACATTCCACTACATGGGTTTCCTAGGAAAGTGAGGTCAGACAATGGCAGCCATTTCAAGAACCATGACCTACGCACAGTAGAACAGTCATTAGGACAAAGACACAGTTTCGGAGCTGTCTATCACCCCCAATCTCAGGGTAAGGTAGAAAGAATGAACCAGAACATCAAACAGAAACTCAGCAAAGCATGTGAGGAGACAGGCATGAACTGGTTAGACGCTTTGCCTCTGGCCCTTATGTCAATCAGGAGTTCTATTAACCGAGGGACAGGTTTCTCCCCATTTGAGCTGACACATTGCCATCAGTTTCCGGGCCCAGGAGCCCTGATCGTAGGAAAGGAAGTAGAGGTCATGAGTTCGAAACCCTATTTCCAGCAACTTAAGGGGCTGGTATCAGGCTTTTCCACACAGGTCGCTGACGCCAAAGGGGGACCCGAGAGACACCAGGCCAACACAGCGGAGTTCGTCAGGCCCAAGTGGCTTAACCCCAGGTTCTCCGGCCCCTACAGAGTGACTCAGAGGACATCCCATGCTGTCCGCCTAGAAGGAAAGGGGGACAACTGGTACCACTGGAGCCAGTGTGCGGCGGGGAAACCACCTGGAAGGACCCTAGACGACATCAGGACGGATCTGGCTCTCGTCAAGGAGGTCGACTCGGAAGCTGCCATCAGCGGACTGGAGGAGAAGGACCTCGAGGACATCCCTCCAGCAGACGACTCGGAAGCTGCCGTTAGCGGGCTGGAGGACAAAGACACCGGGCTTCACGGGGAAGCAGAGGAACCTACTTCCCTCTGATCAGGTTGCTATAAGCTACACAGAGCACCACATTTTTTAACCCATTTTTTGAGGGACTTTTTATTAACCAATTTTTTGAGGGACTTTTTATTAACCCATATTTAAGGGATTTTTTACGTTTTAATGACCTCATGTAAGGCTGACACAGAGACCAGAACATTTCAGAGAAGAATAGAAAATGTCTGAAGGAGCCCTGAATTTCCTGATAACCTGTTGGTCGCTACTACTATTGGGAATAATAGTCTATTTGTTCGCCCTACTGTATGTACATTGTAACCCTTAAAAAAGTCAAGGTTGAATGAGCCCTTGGTCCACAGCACTCTTGATAACTTGGGTTTTAATACCATACGTTAGCATCAACGTTTTTTACTGACACTAGAATAATTGGAGCTAACAGCATAACCATGTATGAGAACTGGAAATGTTTCACAGGCTTAGTCCTGTTTTCTACTGTGACTGTTGCCATTATTTTAATCTTATGTGATTCCATTGACCACCCAGACTCCACTCCCCCGCCAGATGAATCCGTAACTAGGGTCAAACGGGCCACATATGAGTAGGGTTGGGTATCGTTTGAATTTCCACGATTCCGATTCCGATTCTACTTTTCGATTCCGGTTCTTAACGGTTCTCAATTCCGATTCTTTGAGGGGCAGGGTAAAAAAATGATACATGCTTCTTCCACCAAAAAAATTACATTTATTCGAGAAACTTTTACACAGGTTAGTTTACAGTAATATTCACATTAATCAGTCTGTTTATATTCACTGCTATGTAACTGTAACCTGAGAACCACTGAAGCTACAACAGTGCAACAGTCCAACTTTTAAAGAACAGTTCTTGTTGAGAAAAACAAGCATATCTGCCTTCTCAGGCATACCGGGAAGAAATGTTTGAACATTTTGAAGTAAAATTCTTCAATCTGGTGCACTTTAAGCAGAATTATTAGAGACTAGTACAACTCTAAACACCCATATGAAAAAGATCGGTTTACATTTTAATAATTACATAAGTATGTGAACATAACCAATAACCTACCATAGCCAATAACAAATACATGTAACGTATTTTATTTTTGTTGTTCATTCATATCTTATATTACTATTTTATTTATGCATAGTTTTGTATCTCTCCAGTTTAAAACGATATGTCTGGTTTACTGTCCTATAGTATACATTGGAATGATTTCAAACCTGTTTTATCCCAATAATTATAAAGGAGTGCCTTGGAAATATGTGTTTACATAAATTGTGATCAACACCTTTGAGACCACTGAGATAACTTAGACTAAAGTGAACTATCTAAACACTCAGTTACCTCACTGAGCTGAAGTTATCATCCTCTCAGTCTGACTGGAGAGGACTCTCCCTCCACATCATTGTAGAAACATCTTCTTCTTCCGTTAGAGCAGCTAGCACCAGATGCTAATAACAACAGCGCCCTCCCTTTCTCCCTCGCTCACTCACACTTTGGCTGTGAGCTGCGGGTGCCAGATAAGTCAACATCCCCCATTTTCATCACTTATAGCGCCCATCGTACAGGGCAAATGAAAAGTGTAATGTTATGTTATGGAAATCTAAAAACCCCAATACTGTAGAGTACAAGTCAGAGTGATCAAAACAAATAAATGGTGAATCAGACAGAGTTGTCTTTCTGGTGATGTTTATTTGAAGCCTCAAATAAACATTAGATACAATAAAATATAGACACGGGTCTCACAGAGTATAGAATAGAATAGTCTGCGCGAGTGTGCGCAGTTCAATATGGTAGCAAGGCTTATATAGCAGAAATGGTGAGAAGGTAAGAAATCTGGCTTCACACGGTCACATTGTTATTAGACACATGTCCTTGAGCTGTAGATCTCAGGAAAGGCAAGTTCTCGTGTGACTATGTGTGAGTCCATTCATAATAGCAGCTGTGGCCTTGAAGTAGAGTAGATAGAGGCAAACAGCACATCTAACCAAATGAGAAGCATTTGGTTACTTTGAACATATAAGGATATAATAAAAATGTCCACTACATTCTCCCCTTTTGATCATACTTGATCAATAAAAAAAACAAATGACAGGATAGACTGATATAACACATCAATGAATATACTCCATCACTGGTTTAAGTAAACACATCACAAATATATCATAGAAAACTGGCTGTTTTTGTGGAGGACAGACTCCAATGTAATGTAAGCATAAGAGGAGAGTACACTCGATTCACATGATTATATTGATTATATTGTAGTGTCGGAATCAGACTCTTCTGATTCTAGCTGGTCTATCTCACTGTGGCGCAAAGGATTGTCTTGTAATGGAATAGCAGTATACTGAACGAAAGCTAAGGATACCAGGCTGGAAAAACCTTTCTTCAGTATTGGGATAATCAAACAGGTACAACTGATTAATAGGCCGAAAATGATCGTTAGGGTTGTAACTATCCTAGCCAGCCATCCTTGCCACCCCCCCGATGTAAGCCAGGACCACCAGTCCCAGCCGCCTGCGTTGGATATGTCATCCGCTTTCATGTCGGCTAACAAGTTGTTAAGATGCAGCACGGTGTCAGTGATCTTCTTGGTGGCGTCGGGAATGTAAGTGCAACAGGAGTCACCGATCACATGACACAGGCCACCCTTTGAGGCGAACAAAAGGTCAAGAGCAAATTGGTGCTGCATGAGCATATTCCTAGAGGCTATTATGAATGGGGGCAATGCCTGGAAGCCTTGCGTCGTCTCGTAAGTGAGGTTCTCTAGTCGAACATGTAAGGTATCTATGTTATGGGCATTGTTTACTATACCCCACCATGGGAACAGGCCGCCAAAGAATTTAGCTCCAGCGGACGTCAGATCTCTTTTTACCTTGTGGTGGTCGGGGTGTTGGAACTCTGGGTAATGATGTGTCATGTACATTAAGGACATGAGGACAGTGACTGCTGGATTCAAATCCACTAGAGTGCATGTACCTATCCAGAGGGGAGCCAGAACTTGATAGAGCTTGTCGCCGCACAGCCAAACGTAATCTTGTGGCGAGCTAAACCCAGCATCACTGGGCCTGGCCAGTTGGAGGGAAATATGGTTAACATCAGGGAATGCTACGTTAGAAAGGATTCTTCCAGGGATTTTGGCTGACATGCTGTGTGCTGACCATGGATACATAAAATATAGGACTAGTCCTAACACAACTATTATGACAAGTATGCAGAGGAACCATTTTATGATTGTCCAGGCTCTCCGGTAGTATTGCTCACGGTTGCGTTGTCGTTTTCCCAGGCGAGCCGTCATCACGAGGTGGGAATGCTCCATGGGGTGTGTGTGTGTATTCCCTCGGTTGATTTTGTGACACGGACAGTCAGACTCCGCACACCGGTAACACAAACGAGGAACCAGAGAGCATATGGAACCGCTCAGCTGGCACTCGCTCGTGACACCTTGTGTGTAGTGTGTTTTGGTGTATGTAGTGCAAGTGTGGTGCTGGTGGTGACTAGGACACGTCACTTGTTGTCGTCTTCTTCTTCTGTTGGTGACTAGGACACGTCACTTGTTGTCGTCTGCTTCTTCTGTTGGTGACTAGGACACGTCACTTGTTGTCGTCTGCTTCCGTTGGTGACTAGGACACGTCACTTGTTGTCGTCTACTTCTTCTGTTGGTGACTAGGACACGTCACATGTTGTCGTCTGCTTCCGTTTCTCCTTTCCTGTGACTACGGCCTTGCAGTGGCTGGCGTGGACCCACGTAGCTCTCTCTCGGCGACCTTGACCGCTGTCTGGTTGACCAGAAGCAGGTAGGTACCTTGCCCACGATTGGATTTCCAGCTCTTTCTCCGGAAATCCTTGACCAGCACGAAGTCGCCGGGTTGGAGATGGTGAAGTGGACCAGTGGCAGTCGCTAAAGTGGATGACAGGTTAACATACAACATAGCAACATAGCATCCTCACACAAAGTTGTGGAGGGAAGAGGACATCCTGGAGCCTTGAGTCCAATACTGTGGAGGAGCCCCAAAAAAGATTTCAATTGGCTGAGTTGGCTCCGTGTTCGTTCCCACATCCGCATGTACATCAGCACAATGGATAGAGCTTGTGTCCATGACAGACCTGTGTCTGCACAGCATTTTGCTAGTTTGTTTTTGATTGTGCCGTTCTCTCTTTCCACCCCACCCCACTCTGTGGATGATAAGCACAATGCTTTCTGATGTCTATGCCCATGTATTCTCCTATCTGCGTAATGGCCTCATAGCATAATGCAAATTAGGCATGCTTCATGCTTTTGAGCTGTTACTGTGAACCCCCTTGTGAACCACTCCTGATTTATAGCTTCTAACATCCCCCCTTTTGACACATGGTCTAACCCATGTGTCAACTTAGCAAAATGAGGGAAGAAATGTCTTGGGAGACATGGATTGGAGTTTGGACCAACCCAGATGCTGGAGGTTGGGTCAAAAGCAGCCCCAACAGCCTTCCACTGAGCTTTCTCAACTGGTGTAGCTAGCTGCTGCATGGAAGTCAGTGACGACATTTTGTCAGTGAAGGAGGAGACAGGGATTTTAACAAATGAGTGTAAGTGAGGTGCGAGAGGAATCAGAGCAGCTGCCTTTGCGGCTGAGTCAGCAGGTAATTAGCAGACCCAATTTCTTAGGGAAACTGGGTCTGTACTGCTTGCAGAAATTGTCTACACTTCCAAATAGCCACAACATCGTGCACTACCCCAAAAACATAGCGTGAGTCAGTGTAAATAGTCACGGTTTTGCCTTCTGCAAACGTGCAGGCTTCAGTTAGTGCGATGAGCTCTGCTGCTTGTGCTGAGACATGGGATTGGTCCGGAACGGAGTACAGCAGAATCTGAAACAACAGAAAAACCCACCCGATTAGTGCCCCCTTGGTCGCGAAAGGCAGACCCATCAACATACAAAATGAGGTCAGCGTTGGTCAGAGGAACGTCTTTTAAGTCCGGTCTAGGTGTGCACACCATGAGAAGTTCGTCACCACAGTCGTGTTCGTCACCTCACATTAACTCACTCAGATGTTCTTTATGCTATAAACAACCAAATGTGTGTTTCGTGATAGCATTCTACACGAGGATGAAAAATTAAAGAAAAGAAAACTAAGTTTAATATTTCAAAATGAGTGACCTGTACGTCTAAACACGAATTCAGGCGACCTTTCACCTCCACTTAATTAAATGCACTGAAAAATGTGGGTTAATTTATTTAGATAAACAGTTGAAGCTGCAAACATTAATTTATAAGTTGTGTTGACGTAATAATGTTGGTAATTACATCAACTTAATATTGTCTCATTTGAACTCTGATTTCTGCGTTAATTGACTTCAAACTAAATTCAAGTTGAAGTAAGTAATGCAATTGGCTTGATAACTTAATTGTTCTACACCTTGAGTTAAGGATTTCAAGTCCACTTCCACTTAAGATGCCTGGACAAGTTCCCACAGTTAAGACAAATAGAAATATACAAAGGACATTTTAAGGTGAGTGTCATCTTTTGTCATTCAAATACAACTTGAAATTCAAACTCTCCTGATTGAAACATCATGTGTTGAAATAAACAACTGCAGTTCAAAAATAAAAAGTGAATTGCCTAATATTTTTGTTGTGGAATCAATTAATTTCTTTCTTTAAAGGCAAAAACATGAATAAGCTAAGAGAAAAACCCTATTGAATACAATATTATTTGGAGCAACTTAATTTACAAATGGCTGTCAACTTAAAAACATCTGTCCATGTTCAACATGTGGTAATTAAGTATACACAATTTAAGATTACATTTAAATCCTACGGTAAAACAAGTTGGAACTTTTGGAGTAATCAACTTAAAAACTTGTGTTTATGCTACCAATTATTAAGTAAGTGGTAATTGAAAACACCTGATTGTAGAGGAAAAGCCTTCTCCCCTAACTCAAATAACCTTGTTGCTTTAACAAAATGTCATTAGAAGTTGTCTTAACTCAATAACCATCGATGCAACCTATTGCCTTGATTCTCTTTGTTAAGCCAAGCATTTGTTTTTAGAGTGTACGTAGACTGGGCCTCCCATATAACCTGGCTGAGCCGATATAAAAACAATCAGCCAAATAACTTCTCAAAACATCATTGATTACTATTTTTGAGGTACTTTTAGGTTGGCAGTGAACATAAGTCAGAGGTACATGGTGTACTTTTCCTTCACTACATGTATTTAATTCCTTTAGTTACTTCACAGATGTGGATGAATGATGTGAAATCTAATCAAGTGTTAAATCAGACTTTAGTTCCACCTGGAGTGAATCCACAAGCTACCCTGCAGTATACAAAGTCATTCAAACTAGCTGCACCTTTACCAGCTTTGAGAACACTTTCATGATCAATCATTATAAAACATATCATATATGCGGCTAAATCACTGGTATCTTTTTATTTATAAAGCAATGTTAGGGAAACTTCCGTCTTACATCTGTTCCCTGATCTCACAGCGTATTGTAAATGGCTACTGCCTGAGATCTAAAGCTGTGGTTGTATTACATGTGCCAACTGCTAGGACTGTATTAGGAAATACAGCTTTTAGATGCGCAGCGCCGCTAGCATGGAACAGTCTACAAAAGGAATGGAAGCTAAGCGGTTTGATTCCATTTCATGTTTTTAAAGCTAGGATAGACGCTATACAATCAGAAAATATTGGTGTCTGTAAATGCTACTAGTATACAAACTGTAGTATCATATAATGTCCTTTGTTTTCTGTCATGTTTGTATTAATGTTTGGAACTAATTGAAGCAGGTCACCATTGTAAAAGAGGTCTATGATCTCAATGGGTTTTATCTGTATAAATAAAGGTTTTGAATTGAATTGAATATATATTATTCTGAAATGGACCAATCTGCACAACGAATACTTTTACCGTATTATATTTTGATAATACTTTTCTACTTCTTCTTGAGGAACATTTTGAATGCAGGACTTTTATTGTACCACTCTGGTACTTCTACTTTTACTCAAGTACAAGATCTGAGTACTTAGTCTGAATTCTAGCTACAAAATCACGCAGCGCTGCATAAAATAGCCTCACAATGGTAACAAGTGGAAAATAATATTTACAAATGTGTACAATGATTTGTAGGTAATTTTGACTACTCAAGACACCTGACTTATACAAAGGAAGACTGTGTTCATTCTACAATTACATGGGATTAAAGCAACATGTAGTTTTACTTGTATAATACTTCCATTTTGTATAAAAGACAGTTTGTTTTCATCTGTTTTCGAATAAACAAAGTATTGGCTTTCAGAATATTAAACTTGTAACGGCATAATTACAAGCAGAGAACGGACTAATGTAACATCACAGCAAGCATAACAACAGCTGTGTGTTATGAACACATACGCAAGAATGACATCATCTGTCGCTTAGCGACAGGTTTTGGCAGAGCAGAATATCTGAAAGCGTTTTCCCCTCTCCTGAAATGACATGACTCAAAAATGTGACTGTTCTTTGTACATATTGGAGTTTTGACAAACTGGCCTTCTGGCCTTCGGCTGCGAGGTATTTTAACAAGGAAATGGTATCAGCTCCACACTGTTCTGCTGTGGGTGCGCAAATCATGAGGTCATCAAACTGGCCTTGTATGAGAGCGGTGCCTTTAGAAACTTGGAGAGAGGCCAACCTTTCACACAATGCCTGGTTGTATACAGTAGCCTTGACACAAACGTGTGAATTATATTCAAATGTGAACCAAAATGTACTGTCTTTGTGTACAGGAACACTGAAAAATGCATTTGAGAGATCTTAGGACAGTAAAAAATGTTGCAGAGGCTGGAACTTGGGAAATAATCAGATAAGGATTTGGTACGAGCGGGCATGCACAGCTGCATTTACTGTAAATCCTGGACAAATCTCCACTCGTCAGGAGGTTTTGTCTCTGATCTTTTTGACAGGAAACACTGGAGTGCGTACCGGAATCGTTACACGGAATAATGACCCCTTGTTTAAGCAGAGAGGTAAACACTGGCCGAATGCCATCAACAGCTTCACGTTTCAATGGGTACAGGGGTTGATTTGAACGGAACGTGGACATTAAACATACGTCATATCTGTGAGCTGCCCAGAGTGAGTATGGCACATCTGAAAGCGCGGCAGGAAGCTCAGAGACATGAGAATTACCTCATCATCCTCAACCAACAGCAATGTGCGCAGAACGGCTACGTTCGTGCACATTTTCATTTGATACCCATCACGTGACACATGTACATGTGTACATGACATATTCTGTGTGTGTAGGTGTCCAATCAGTGACTGACTCCAAATCTTTAACGATTAGACCCAAATCCCTCTATCTATCAGTGGGGCCCCTGGCTAGTGAAATGTGTGGACCGCACCTGGGATTTGACACAGTTTGTGTTGTGTGAGTGCAACAGGAATCAGCTGCGCAGCAAACTTCAAGCATAGTTTTAAGCATGAGCTCCTCATTCACACATTCTAACAGAAAACTCTCATCATAGCATTTTACACGGATCATCAACAACGTTAGTACAATGCACAAAAAAAAAACTTCCATGAACACCGCAGGTGGAAAACACGTTGATCAGTCAAACCGCAACAACACCTGAGAATCAGGATATGTCAGCAGCCATACACATTCTCACAGTTCTTTATCATCAAATGCCAGTTTTTGAACCATCGTAGGAGATGGCTGCCGGACTTTAAGACCCTCATTTGTTGAAAAATTAGATCTAAGCCAAACCGGAGTTTCAGATCTCTGCTCAGTAAATTTATTAGGCAGACGGAGGATAAAATAAACTGTTTTTGACTGATGTGGGAAATGGATTACTATCATCAACGTTATCTCTACTCTGAAGTGATACAAAAACTTCTCCTTTACAGTCACCCCAGCCGCTCCTATTGAGTGCATAAATCTACCACTAAATTTGCCATCAGGCAAATCTGCCCTTTTTACTATAGAATGTGTAGCCCCAGAATCAACACCCATGATAGCTAAAGTTAGTGTGGGACATTTCTCAAATGCTGTTTCACTGTCATATTTCAAATATATATATAACCACAGGCATGTCTTCTACATTTTCCAACTACTCAATAGCATGATGTGTGTGTCTGTATCACTTCCCTGGTTCGATGCTGCTGGCTGAATTTCGGTGTGGTGTAGGTCAGTCTGATTGTGAATGGCCCCGTCCTTGCTGTCCCCCTCTCTGCCTCCACTGCCAGTGTTCTGTGAGCAGTCCCATAATCCAATGTTCAACACTGCCACACTTGAAACATCTTTCTCAAATGAAGGTCTTGCTTCTCGTCTTCTGCCTCGGAAAACCTCTTCTGCCTCTCCCTCGGTATTGTGACTGGCCAGCATTCTGCGTAGCTTGCGCTGTGTCTGTGAGTCCGTTGAGAAAGGCATTACTGAGGTGTGTTGCCCAAACACCTGCTTGGGGCTTGGGTTTGTTTATCCCGCTGTTGTCCCCATCTACTTGGGGCTGATGGGGGTGGACGAGCTTGGAGTTGACGGACTGCATGGCTGGGACTTGTAGTGGAGGTGGTTGAGGTGGGCCAGCCGGATTGCCAGGTTTGTACCCCGGGGGAGGGAAAGGATACCCAGTCGAGGAGAGGTCATTCAGGCCTGCAATGGAAGGATACAGAGATGTCTGGGGTTTACATGGTTTTGGAAATAATTTATTTTCCTTCTTTTCTTCACATTCATCTTCAACCTTAATATTTTCTTTAATGCCCAAGGCCAACTGCCTTCTTTCACGGCATTCTGCTTAATCCTCCCAGTATTTATAAACACTTTCTGTGAGTACACTTTCTGTGAGTGTCCAGTTTTCTATATAAGTATTTTACTTTAACTTTATTTTTACCCTTTATTCCATCTTTATGTTCTTGTAATTTATTCTTTAGGTTCTTGAATTTTAATTTACTCAAAAACCTCCCTTTGGAAATCCGAACATTTCCGTCCATATATTTAATTTAGACAGACTGTTTTCACCATTTCTGCTCGCATGACATCTACAATCGAACCCTCAGGAGAGTGTACTCGTCCCCTCTGCTTTGCTCCCATGACAAAGTCTCTAAGTGTTTACTCTAAACACCCCGTGTTATCAAAACACTATTTTTTCATCCGTCGATTATGTGATATTAGTTTCTCAGTACAAATCACACAAACACTGATCGTAAACCCAGGCTACGATATATTGGATATCCCCAAATATCCCTTTGAGCAGCCCCTCTCATAAATGTCATGGAGTTTGCTTACGTTTACTTTAAACAATTTAGACACTGCACATCTCACCGAGTATTGAAAGCCTTTGAGTTTGTTGGATCTCGTGAAGTCAATCAGTTCCACCCCCCGGCGCTGGTCCTCTCGTCCCATACGGTTTCTGTCAGGGTAGAGGAGGATCCGAGGATCCTGGAGCCGGCCACCACCAGCGTCCGGAGGTGTTCCCAATCGAACTTGCAGAGACCCTGCTCGCAGCGCCAATTGTTATGGAAATCTAAAAAACCCAATACTGTAGAGTACAAGTCAGAGTGATCAAAACAAATAAATGGTGAATCAGACAGAGTTGTCTTTCTGGTGATGTTTATTTGAAGCCTCAAATAAACATTAGATACAATAAAATATAGACACAGGTCTCACAGAGTATATAATAGAATAGTCTGCGCGAGTGTGCGCAGTTCAATATGGTAGCAAGGCTTATATAGCAGAAATGGTGAGAAGGTAAGAAATCTGGCTTCACACGGTCACATTGTTATTAGACACATGTCCTTGAGCTGTAGATCTCAGGAAAGGCAAGTTCTCGTGTGACTATGTGTGAGTCCATTCATAATAGCAGCTGTGGCCTTGAAGTAGAGTAGATAGAGGCAAACAGCACATCTAACCAAATGAGAAGCATTTGGTTACTTTGAACATATAAGGATATAATAAAAATGTCCACTACAGTCAACATCCCCCATTTTCATCACTTATAACGCCCATCGTACAGGGCAAATGAAAAGTGTAACCGGGATGAAAAGGGTGTTACATTTACTTAATTATGAATGTTGTTACATCAAGGCCAAAAATTAGGATGGGCAGCAACGTTCAAAACGTTTTTTTTCCCTCCCAGAGCTGTCAGCGCAGCGCCTCCACAGATCTGGCGCCCTAGGCGAACATCTATAACGCCAGTGCGACGGGCCGGCCCTGGTCTCAGGTTACGCTGTAGGAAGTGTAGGTACAACCCATAGACTGTATATATAAACACGTGTTTATATATATATCTATGGGTCAACCATAGTCTATATGGCGCTGGGTACAATGCTACATTTCCCGCCCCTTCGCAGTCATACAGTAGGCTACGGAGAGCGGCGAGAAACATTTCCTCAGGCATCGAAAAGCGGAACCGAAATTCACATTTCTAAATGATGCCGTTGGAATCGAAATGTTGGAACCGGTTCCGAACCGGAACCGGTTCTCGGTACCCAACCCTACATATGAGGTAGTAGTTACCACCATGTCTCCTAAACAAACCTTCTCTGTCCAAGCAGGTAGTGATGGAATAATACAAATCGACCTGTGCAAAATTGCCCCCTGCGGAAACCTCGCCAGGACCTATTCCAACCGAGCCAAATACGTCTGCTTAGCCCCAGCGGTATGTAACAGAAGCATCAAAGATAAGGTCAAAGGCGGTCCTTACACTTACCAAGGCAGTACATATAGAATCAAAGGCGATCCTTATGTGTCCGTCACATACACCTACGGTTGCTCCTGCGAGTCTTGGTCCGGTGTCCTAGTAAATTCGGGTCCTGATGACTGGGGATACAGGCCATCTTACCAATCGGCGGAAATTGTTAGATCCCTCAAATATAGAATGAAGGTGGTTAGGAGAGACCCAGGCGTTCCGTGCTCTGCCAGGTTTAGTAATCCGGTACTCATAACGCTAAAGAATGTCGTGCTCTCCGACGCTGGACTTTATGTCCTCGCAGTACATACAGGAAGGGGTTCGCCACAAGGCCTCTTCGAAATTAAAGTTATACCAAAGGTAGAGCAAAACCTTCCTCAGGCAGCATCTAAGGTTAAATACCTGTCTAAAATGACATGTACGGATAAATGTACGGGGGATTATAGCCAACTTCAACCTCTAGACGTCATCCAAATGGCCAGAGGATACACAGATGACAATCTATGGTTAAAATGGGTTGCCCGAACAGCCCAAGAACAAATGGCAGGGGATTGCCTAGCCTGTGCCACGGCCCGCCCGCAATTAGTCACTGACCCTGCGCCCCTGTTTCCCACAGATACCTGGGGTTACGACTGTATGTTATAGCTGACCAAGATGGCTAGTCCTCCTAACTGCACCACCCTAGCCAATGTTTTCCCTCCAATTGATAATGATACTAGGACAGGCCTATTCACGCCTAGCAGAGGCACCGGTGGGTACACCTGTTTCACCATGGTCCAAAAATCTCCATATTTTGACCTAGGAAATGTCTCTACGGATTGGTGTAATCACACCGTGTCTAGCACTAGTATAGGACATTGGGCCAGGGCTGGTCTCTACTATTATTGTGGGGGCCACCGCCTGTTCACCCGTATCCCCGAATTATCTGTAGGATTGTGTGCTATGGTACGCCTTCATGCACCCCAAATGTTACTAGGCGAAAAACTGGTGCCCACGGATCATAAAGCCTCCCTCAACACCAACCTAATTACCCGCCGTAGAAGACATGTACTGGCTAAAAGGGACACCAGAAACATGTTTGATTTATCCCTCAACTCTCCCACCTACGGACTTTCGGTATGAGGTGTGCGGAGTAGACGTGCAGGTGGCTCGCTCCCACGACTTAACTTTCAGATTTACCTTTTAAACTTCTCATTTTTAAGTATTTTTGTTTTCAAAAGTTTAGTGTAACTGTGCTGACCACCTTTTTAGCCTCGACAATGTCTAAAACGAAAAGCAAGCAGGATAAAGACCCGTCTTCCTCGTCTGCTGGTGTTACGCTAGCAGACTTAGCTCCCTGTTAGTTGAGCACAGGAAAGCCATATCTTCCGACTTTAAGTCATCTTTTGAGGCGCTGACAACGACACTGGACGGCTTGAACTCGACTGTAGCGGGCCATGGGGAAAGGATCGGCTCTCTGGAAGACAACTCTAATGAGGTGGACCGTCGTCTCCAACATTTAGAGAATGCATGCTCTACCCTCCAACAAGATAACGTGTTGCTGAAAACTAAGCTAGCCGACCTGGAGGGGCAAAGCAGGCGCCAAAACATCAGGATTATCGGCCTACCTGAATCGCTTGAAGGTCCACGACCAACCGCGTTTTTGTTCCCAACTACTTGTGGATGTCTTTGGCAAGGAGGTCCTTTCTTCACCACCTGAGCTTGATCGTGCCCACCGGAGCCTCGCACCCAAGCCTGCTGCAGGAGATAAGCCACGACCTGTCATCGTACGCCTACACCGCTTCCAAGTGAAGGACCTACTCATCCGTGAGGCTCGTAGACGTGGTGAGCTGTTCTACAAGGAGCACAAGATCCGACTCTACGAGGATTACAGCAGCGATGTGTTGAAGGAAAGAGCAGAGTACAAAAGCTCCATGGCGGAACTCTACAAGCGTGGGTACAGACCGGCTCTCCTGTATCCAGCCAAGCTCCGTATTACCCTCCCCAACGGCGAGAAGACATGGATCCGGTCTGTTTTGGAGGCTGACAAGTTTCTACAGAACTTGAACAAGTAAGCCAGTGACTTATGTACAATAACGCTATCGTTAATGTCAATATTACGTGCCTGATGGCGAGGCGCGCTCTTTCCATTTTAGCGTTTTCCCATCATAAAGGGCGCTAGCGTTGATTGCAGTTTGCGGTTGGCGTACACCTTCCCAAATGTTATCTCCACAGCTACGGGCTGTCTACAGTAGCCTATTGTATAAACGTTTGATATTCATGTTCCACTGTCTCATCAAAGAGTTTCGTATTTCTAATAGGCTGACATGTTTAGTGTTTGTGTTACACTGTTTCATCGTATTTCCAACAGACTGACACGTTTTCACAGGCAGACATGTGTTCAAAACAATTCATGGGAATGCCTATTATACTCGTTTTTTATGTGGATTTTGAGGTTAAGATACAATGCTTTTCTTGAAGTTTATTAAGTTTATTAAGTCGTGGGATCAGCGTGATGGATTTTAGGAAGTAGCAAATGATGCTGATCAGTGGATCAGTGAGTTTCACGCTGTTGCTTCTTGCAGCAGTTTGGGGTTGGAGTGTGGGTTGCTTGTGGGGTGTTTTTGTCACTGTTTTTTTAGTTGTTTTATTGTGCGTTCTGTTACTATATTTTTCTACTATTATCTATATGCTACTGCTACAATCCATATGGCTCTCTCTCTGGTTCTGGCTCTGAGTCTTAGGTGGGGATGGGTGGGGGCATTTATGGAGGATGCATCTCCAATCATACCGTCAATCCCTGCATATGGCTAGTACAGTCTCATTGTCTGCACCATGCGGTGCAGTTCGATTCACTAGTTGGAATGTTAAGAGGTCTTAACTCTCCTGTTAAGCGTAACAAAGTGATCAACCATCTTATATTCCTTAACACTAAAATAGCCTTTTTACAAGAGACCCACCTTAAGCCGTTATATCACGTTAAACTTAAGAGAGGTTGGGGAGGCCAACTTTACCACTCCTCATTTTCAAGCAAGGCACGCGGGGCTGCAATTCTAATTCATAAATCAATCCCCTTCTCAATGTCCACTGTCATTTCAGACCCTAATGGACGCTTTATAATTGTTACAGGTAGAATTGGGGCTAATAACCTGGTGTTGGCAAATGTGTATGGCCCAAATTGGGATAATGAGAATTTTTTTAAGAACTTTTTTTCTAAACTCTCATCAGCTTATCCTTGGTGGTGACTTCAACTGCTGTCTTGATTCCTCGCTTGATCGCTCATCCAACAGGCCTTATGCTTCATCTAAATCAGGGGTTCTCAAAGTGCGGCCCGCGGGCCAATGGCGGCCCTCGGAAATGTTTCTGGCGGCCCGCGATAGTTAATGTGACACGCTGAAATGCATGCGTTATATTTTAATCCTCCATGGTTGTATCTAGTAAGAATTAGAATGAGTAGCTTTCCAGCGGTATCTCCTGTGAGACTGTAACCAGGGCACAGCAGCCAATATGGCCGCTCAAAGCAGCTTGACTTTACACTGTGTGGGATTGGTGGATTTGTGTGTCCGTCAAGGAAATCTCGGCCGGCAGCCATCATGGTCTGAAATGACCAATGGACATCGAGAAATCACTAAGGGCCTACCCACCAAGTAAACAAAACATAAACCACGTATCTCCCATCAGTTTACGTCTTTGAGGGGGAGAGAGAGAGAGAGACAGATAAAATGGCTAAAACAAACTTTACAGTTGCCGACTTCGCTAGAGATTTTTTTCGCTAGCAGCAGTGAAGATAGAGCCTCAGAACCTGAATTCTTCGCCTCTTCTGAAGAAGAAGAATACAAAGACAACAACAAGGATCCATTTGGACATGGGTAAGTGTAAATATTACAGTAATAGTGTACTGGCAATGTGTGGGGAATACCGCGAAAATGAACAATAGGTTTATTGATATATATTTTGTATCGATAGTCATGAACTTTTTATTGGACAAAATAGACTCTCCATTAGCAAACGTTTACTCTGTGTTAACGTTATTTTGGTGTGTAAAAGTGAGATTACATGTGTAGATGATTAAATTAATCATTTATTCGTCCCACAACGGAGACATTTACAGTGACATGTTTTTGCCATCGATTATTTTATCATACTGTTCTGTACAGATGAGACTGTCATAGATTTATTTATATGTGTGCCTGTTATTATTTTACCGTCCTGTACAGATGAGACTTTGTAATCAGATGTAGCCTATGTATATGTTTCTGTGATTTTATACTGAATGTAAAGTAACTGGAAATACGTGTGTGTGTGTGTGTGTGTCGTCCCAAACTTTATTGTTATGTGTGCATTGTTATTTGTGCTTGAGCAACATTTTACTTGAACTTTATTTCAATGAAATTAGTTGTAATTATTGTCCTACACAGGCGGCGTTTATCCAGCAGCCACAACATCCATCTGTGCCGGCCCCCAGGTCAAGATCTACTGTGGCTCAAGCAGGACCAGCAGACCAGCATCACTACAGCTGCCTCCACCTCCATCTGCGGCTGCCACCAGGTCAAGATACACCTCAGCACAAAGGCTCCACCACAGCCATCACCTTCAACCCAGCCAGCAAGGAGGTCTCGTGGAGGTCTCGTATAGCACTTGTACACCCCACCTACACAGCAGCCCATGCACCATCACCCCCATCTTCACAGCAGCCAGACCCACTGTCTTGGAAGACAGACAAAGACCTTGACACTGTCTTGACATTTATAATGAATAGTTGGTTGAAAGTTCTGATGTTCAATATTGTAAATAGTGAGATTTTCCAGTTTCTTATATTTATATAAATAGTTGGTTGAAAAAAACATATTTATAATAAATTGTTGGTTGAAAAAAAAAGGTTGAATGCTCAATTTGTATTTGTACACATCACATGAACCTTGGTATGTAATATAAAGTCCTTATTCAGTCCTAATGTATCTCAGTCCCTGCTGTGGTGAAAGTAGAGTGATAAACACCTATTTTACTCAAAATTTGAATTTAATTTCTTTCATTTTAGACATGAATAACACATTTATATACAGTGTAATTCAAATATTGCACTGCTTTTGTGATCCTAGGACTTTGGTAACCAAATCTAAAGCACCAAAACAATTCGATCACATGAGTAAATTTGTGTTTTCACAAGAGTTTTGAAGATTTTCCAAAAATCGGATTTCACATTTTAAGCTTTTGAGCTACTTATCTCATCAAACAGTGCTCTAAGGTGAGCAATTTGCATATATAGCAAGACCAGAGATTGTCCTGAACATATTGATATTTAACACATGGGGTGCCATGTTAGAAGAAATACATTTAAAAGGTGATTTAAGAAAACATCTAAAAATCGAGAAAATACACTTAGACTCCAGAGGGTTAAGAATGGTACAACTGCGCCCCCTGGGTTGTCATTCCTAAATTATGAATGACAGCTTGTGGAAAGTTTGCTAGACTACTGGTTGCATGGCAACTAGGCATCTCGCGAGTTGCGGTAATGGGTTAGTACAATAAAGAAAGGATTTGTTTTGGAATTATTTTTTGTTCTGTTTTTTCTTGGGCGGCCCTCAATCCAATATTGGGTACCTAAATTGGCCCTCACTCATCAAAACTTTGAGAACCCCTGGTCTAAATCATCTAAAGTAATCCAGCTGTTCATGGAACAATATGCCGTCTCAGACGCCTGGCGCTTTTTTAATCCTAGCACCAAGCAGTTCTCATTCTTCTCTCATGTTCATGGAGCGTTCTCACGAATAGATTTATTTCTCGTTGATAGTAAACTCCTCTCCTCTGTCATGTCGTGTTCCTACAGTCCCATTGTAATTTCAGATCATGCAACCGTCGTCATGGATGTCTCCTTCCCAGGCAGATCGCTTTCCCGCTCTCCCTGGCGCTTTAATTCATTGCTACTTTCTGACACCAACTTTATTAACACAATTAACAGTCATATTGATATTTTCATATCTACCAATGTCAATCCAGATATATCTGCAGCAGCCATATGGGAGTCATGTAAAGCTTACTTAAGAGGAGAAATAATATCTTACTCTGCTTATCAGAGAAAGATTGCTATGGAAAACAAGGCCACTCTCTCCAATGATATAGCAGAGCTGCAGTCAAAGTGTGTAGACACACCTGATGCTGATCTTTTCAAAGACTTACTCACAAAAAAGGCGGAATATGACATTCTGACCTCCAATGAAACAGCTCAGTCCCTATTAAAAACACGCCATAATTATTATGAATTTGGAGATAAACCAAGTAGGTTGCTTGCTCACCAGATTAGGCAATCCTCCTCATCATTGCACATCGCCCAAATTAACACAGATATTGGACCAACCATTAACCCTCAATCCATTAACGGTCAGTTACAGTAGGATTGTTATTCACGTCGGTGGTAATGATGTTCGTGTACGCCAATCAGAATGCACCAAACTTAATGTGGAGTCGGTGTGTAGTTATGCTAAAACAATGTTGGACACCGTAATCTTCTCTGGTCCCCTCCCCAATCTGATCAATGATGACATGTATAGCCGCATGTCATCATTTCAGCGCTGGTTGTCTTGGTGGTGCCCAGCAAACAATGTGGGCTTCGTAAATAATTGGACAGCCTTCTGGGGAAAACCTGGTCTGATTAAGAGAGACGGCATTCATCCTACTTTGGAAGGTGCAAATCTCATTTCGGCAAACATTTCAGGGCGTTGTGGACTTAATCCATGACAAACTGGAGTTGAGACCAGGAGGCGGAGTCACAGTCTTACACGCTTCTCTGCGCTCTCTCCTAGGCAGTCATCCATAGGAATCCCGAACCCAATAAAATACCCAATATTAGCGGTGTGTCTGTCTGCCCAAGGACAATTTAAGGTAAAACCTAATAGAGGTGTCATACATAATAACCTAATAAAAGTAAATGTAACAACTACTACAGTGCAACAAAACAGGAATATTAAATGTGGTCTCTTAAACACAAGATCTCTAGCATCTAAAGCAATATTGGTAAATGATTTAATATCAGATTATAATATTGATATTTGCTGTCTCACTGAAACTTGGTTGAGACATGAAGAATATGTCAGCATAAATGAGACTACTCCACCCAGCCATATCAATACTCATATTGCCCGAGGCACGGGCCGAGGAGGTGGAGTTGCAGCAATCTTTGACTCAAGTTTACTTATCAATACTAAACCAAAATTAAATTATACCTCCCTTGAAAGTCTTGTTTTTAGTCTTACACATCCGACCTGTAAAACTTTGGAGCCAATCTTATTTGTTACAGTGTACCGTATACCAGGTCCTTATTCAGAATTCTTATCAGAATTCTCTGAGTTTTTATCAACTTTGGTACTTAAAACAGATAAAGTAATTATCGTAGGTGACTTTAATATTCATGTTGACGATGATAAAAATAGCCTTACTGTTGCATTTAACTCTATATTAGATTCTGTTGGTTTTTGTCAGAGTGTAAATAAACCAACCAACTGCTATAATCACACTCTCGACCTTGTTCTGACTTATGGTATTGAAATTGAGCAACTATTAGTCGAACCGCATAATCCTGCTTTATCTGACCATTTCTTAGTAACTTTTGAAGTACTATTAAAGACTATTATTAGACTACAAAACATTAGTCCAAAGCTCTTGTAGCAGAAACCTATCTGTTAGTGCTATAGCCAAATGTAAGGAAGAGATTCCACCAATACTTAACTCGATAGCATGTCTGCATGTAAGGGAGGAAACTTATACAAAATGTACACCACCCCAAATTGATCATGTTGTTGATAGTGCTACAGATGCGCTGCGAATAAAATTAGACTCTGTTGCTCCTTTGAAAAAGAAGAAAATAAAACAACATTGATTAGCTCCATGGCATAATGCCGAAACCCGCAAAATAAAGTAAAAGTCGAGACAACTTGAAAGGATATGGCGTTCCACTAAACTTGAAGAATCTCGTTTAATTTGGCATATTACTCTCAATGAATATAAGAAAGCACTGCGTAAAGCGAGAGCAGCCTACTACTCTTCATTAATAGATGAGAATAAGAATAATGCAAGATTTCTTTTCAGCACTGTAGCCAGGCTGACAGAGAGCCATAGCTCGATTGAGCCTTCTATTCCCATAGCACTCAGTAGTAATGATTTTATGTGCTTTTTTAATGATAAAATTGTTACTCTTAGAAACAAAATTAATGACCTCTTGCCTTTGACCAGTATAGTGTTATCAACAGCTCCCGGAAACGTAAGTTCTAATATTACACTAGATAGTAAACTAGAATGCTTTTCAGCCATAAACCTTGTACAATTAAATTCAATGATTCTCTCTTCTAAACCATCAACGTGTATGTTAGACCCAATTCCAACTAAGCTGTTGAAGGAAGTTTTTCCATTAATTAGCACTTCTTTATTAAATATTATGAATATGTCTTTATTATCAGGCTATGTTCCACAATCATTCAAAGTAGCAGTGATAAAACCGCTTCTTAAAAAGCACAACCTCGATCCAGAGGTTTTAGCCAATTATAGACCTATTTCTAATCTTCCGTTCCTCTCAAAAATTATTGAGAAAGCAGTCGCAAAACAGTTGTGTGATTACTTAAAAAACAATGATTTATTTGAAGATTTTCAGTCTGGCTTTAGAACACATCATAGCACAGAGACAGCTCTGGTTAAAGTCACAAATGACATTATAATAGCCTCTGACAAGGGACGTGTCTCTATTCTTGTTTTGCTCGATCTCAGTGCTGCATTTGATACTATCGACCATGATATCCTATTGCAAAGTCTAGAGCACTTAGTTGGCATACAGGGAACTGCTTTAGACTGGTTTAGGTCCTATCTATCTGAACGCTCTCAGTTTGTACGTGTCAATGATGAATCTTCCACGCAAACCAAAGTTAGCCATGGAGTGCCACAGGGCTCAGTGCTCGGACCTATTTTGTTCACATTATATATGCTTCCGTTAGGCAATATTATAAGGAATCATTCTGTACAATTTCATTGTTATGCGGATGATACTCAACTATATTTATCAATCAGGCCTGATGAAATTAATCATCTAAATAAAATTCAAGACTGCCTCAAGGACTTAAAAACGTGGATGACCTTAAACTTTTTGATGTCAAACACGACCAAAACTGAAGTTATTGTACTTGGCCCGAAGAATCTACGAAACAAATTATCTAAAGATATACTAACTATGGATGGCATTAATTTGGCCTCCAGTGAGACTGTAAGGAATCTTGGTGTTATATTTGATCAGGATTTATCCTTTAACGCCCACATAAAATCAATTTCAAGGACCGCCTACTTCCATCTACGTAACATTGCAAAAATCAGGCATATCTTGCCTCAAAACGATGCAGAGAAACTAGTCCATGCATTTGTTACTTCAAGGCTGGATTATTGTAACTCTTTATTATCAGGGTGTACCAAGAAGTCAGTCAAGTCGCTTCAGCTGATTCAAAATGCTGCAGCTCGTGTACTAACCAGAGTTAGGAAAAGGGACCACATTACTCCTGTTCTGGCTGCCTTACACTGGCTCCCTATCGAACACAGGATATCATTTAAAATTCTTCTTCTCACCTACAAAGCCCTTAATGGGCAGGCGCCATCTTACCTTAAAGAACTCATTATACCCTACTGTCCTACTAGGGCATTGCGTTCCAATAATGCAGGGTTGTTGGTTGTTCCTAGAGTCTCTAAAAGTACAATGGGAGCCATAGCATTTTCTTATCAAGCTCCACATTTGTGGAATCAGCTTCCAGTTTGCAGAGGTGGGACCAAGTCATTGTTTTGCAAGTCCGAGTCAAGTCTCAAGTCTTTGCGCTCAAGTCCGAGTCAAGTCTCAAGTCTTTGCGCTCAAGTCCAAGTCGAGTCTCAAGTCAGGTTGGGCAAGTTCAAGTCAAGTCCAAGTCCTAAACTTTGACAAAACGAGTCATAAACAAGTCATTATGTGTTTTTCACCAAATGTAAGGACATCGATCAACAGAATAATACTTAATAATCAAACTGCTCTTTATTAGTCACATTAATAATTGAATAATCCATTTTCTCTCTGCTGGTAAAGTAACGTGTTTTTTTCTATTTTAAGAGGGAACAATGAGGTAAGGCTACCGTGACGGTTTGATTCAGAAGGAGTTTAATGTATAATATCCCTGATGTTGAGGTAACCAGAATGTTTATTTCCACTGTGTACAACATGATGTAAGGGACCCACAATCTATCTTTATGCAAGGGATAATGTGCAACCAGGCGGTCTCTATGGGGAAGAGAATACCTGCATCTAGATCCCTCTGCAGGTGGTACTTTAACTATATGTTGATGCTAATACTTTTGTACTTTTACTTGTAACATTTTGAATGCAGGACTTTTTATTGTAACCGAGTATTCCTACACTCTGGTACTTTTGTACTCAAGTACAAGATCTGAACTTCTCCCACCTCTGACAGTAAATCCTGAGTGGTTAGTTACCAAAATAAAGGTAACCAAAAAAGGTTATTTTCATTTTACAAATACTGCACTCAGCTTTGCTTTCTTGAATATCATTGAAAAGCAGATGCTGCTTCTTTTTTCGGTTTTCGCTAATTTCTTGACTTTTTCCGACGCACTTGCATTTAAATCCGTCTCCCCGTCGCTCTGTGCAGCTGGCCTGTACCACTACACCTGCTGTGCCCCCCACCCTTCTTTCACATAATGGTATGATCCTAGTGATCCTCGCATTCCTGTGTGTCAAAGAATAGATTTCAAAATACTGCTGCTGGTTTATAAAGCACTGAATGGTTTAGGCCCAAAATACATTTCTGACCTCCTGCTAAATTATGAACCATCCAGATCTCTCAGGTCTTCAGGGACTGGTCAGCTTTCTGTCCCCAGAGTCAGAACTAAACATGGTAAAGCAGCGTTCAGTTATTATCCTCCAAATATCTGGAACAAACTCCCAGAAACCTGCAAGTCCGCTACAACTCTGACTACTTTTAAATCCAGGCTGAAGACTTTTCTTTTTGTCGCTGCTTTTAATTGAACTATTCATATCTTAGACTGCACTGTAACTTTTATCCATGTACTTTTTTTCTTTTAATGTTTAATTGACTGATTTTAAATGCCATTTTCTTAATCTCTTTCATTTTTTGTAAAGCACTTTGAATTGCCTTGTGTTGAAACTTGCCTTGCCTTGCCTTGCATATGATTGGCCGCATGGTGGCCCAGCTAAATAAAGTCCCGCCCCTGCCTGCAAGGATTCTCAGCAAGAGTAGGAGCGGCTGAAGATTCTGCTCTCCCCGACGGGAGTCTTCTCTTCTAGCGGCAGCTCGCGATCGGCGTGTTGGAGACCTCTGAATTAAATGATCAAGTCACCTCAAGTCAGAAGGCTCAAGTCCAAGTCAAGTCCCGAGTCATTGGTGTTCAAGTCCAAGTCGAGTCACAAGTGTTTTGTGATTTTGTCAAGTCGAGTCTCAAGTCATCAAATTGGTGACTCAAGTCTGACTCGAGTCCAAGTCATGTGACTCGAGTCCACATCTCTGCCAGTTTGTGTTCGGGCAGCAGACACCCTATCCGTTTTTAAGAGTGCGCTTAAGACCTTCCTTTTTGATGAAGCTTATAGTTAGGGCTGATTAGATTCAGCCCCTAGTTTTGCTGATATAGGCTTAGTTTGTCGGGGGACATCTTACTTCTCTCTGTCTATACCTGTGTACTCTCATGTTCCGATTAACCCATCTTCCCCAAATTTATTTATTTTTGGTGTCTATATACGCTGGGATCCGGAGTCATGGATGATCCTGCGGTCCTGTGTCCTGCATCGCGAGCCCTGGATCTTGAATCGTGACTGTAGTCCTGGATCATAGGTCCTGGATGAATATCCTTGTGGATTCATCTTCCTATTATACACACATGCATTTCCCAACATTTGGACTACCTATGTTGCAAATGTATTATCTTTTCAATTTACACACGGCATCTATTGCACGTCTGTCCGTCCTGGGAGAGGGATCCCTCCTCTGTTGCTCTCCCTGAGGTTTCTCCCATTTTTCCCTTTAAAACTGTGGGTTTTCTTCGTAAGTTTTTCCTGGTACGATGTGAGGGTCTAAGGACAGAGGGTGTCGTATTGTCATACTGATATTTTGTACAAACTGTGAAGTCCACTGAGACAAATGTAACATTTGTGATATTGGGCTATATAAATAAACATTGATTGATTGATTGAGTTCAGGGATTTGTATGCGTCATTATACTCCTCTGAGTGCCCAGACAACGAAACACAGTACGAACACTTTTTTAGTTCCTTTGATATCCCTTCTATCAACTCTGAAGTGGCATCTAATCTGGATGCACCATTTACAATAGACGAATTTAGGAGTGCTTTAATGTTTATGCAGAATGGGAAAAGCCCTGGCACTGACGGTTTCCCTGCTGAATTTTCTTAAACATTTGCAGATACACTTTCACCGCTTCTACTTAACATGTTCAACGAATCGCTGCAAAATGGCTCACTTCCTCTCACACTGCGTCAGGCTACTATCTCTCTCATATTGAAAAAGGATAAAGACCCATTGTCTTGTAGTAATTATCGCCCTATCTCTCTGCTTTGTGCTGATGTCAAAATACTGGCCAAAATGTTGGCTGGAGAGTGTCCCTATCATCTCTGCAGACCAAACAGGGTTTATAAAGAACAGACATTCCTTTCACAATGTCAGACGACTGTTTGATATTCTGTATTCACCAACTGTTAGGGAAATAATTGTCCTAGACTCCTAGATATGACGTACAGGACCAACCCTGACATCTGTTTACCTCCTTTAAGGACACAGGCTGCTTCAGCCAATAATGTTATTGTTCCCATTCTGTGACTGGTCAATACTGGGTCACAGATGGTCTGTATTGTGGGTACACTGGGACACTTCCTTCTCTGTTGTCTGAGGACTCCAGGGCATGACATATCCAAGGCCATAAGTGGCGGAAGCTGGTAACTTAGTGTGCCCAAACTATCTAAAGCTATCTTATCAAAACATGTTGATGACTCTCTGTGGAACCAGTTAAATGGGCTGGCAAGAGAGAGGCTCTCCAGAATTTACGTGGCAACCCACCCGTGCAGTCTCACCGTGACTGCCGTGACTTGTGATGTGAATACTCTGGCCAGAAACTCCAAATAAGTCACAGTGGTGTGACATCAAAGCTCCGACTCCTACCGTGTCACCTTCCTGAGTCGGTGACTCCACTGCACATGCTACACAGAAGTTTCCTCTACAAATTGGCGTTGTCGGCAGAATACCAAGACATTTTCAGAGCTGGTAAGTGTGATTTCAAATCTACATTTTGAATTGCCTTGCCAGACTCTGTGATTGACGGTATCCTAAAATTACCTGTGAAACTGAGCAGCTGCGTTTCCTTTTGGTTAATGAACATTTGGGGATAGTTAAACCCAGGGAATCAGTGTCTGGGGACTCAGTCCTGGCTGATTTCCTCTGTGTATGCTGCTCGGGACGGAAGTGCCATACAGGCATACACAGCTCATGTTTAGAGATACCTTAAAGAAGGGGCATCAGTGAGGTGGAGCTTCTGTGTGTATTGAAAGCAATGCAAAAGATTTGTACCGGACAAATCGCCGGATTTTGAGGGTCTTAGTGGCCAGCACAGCAGTTGAAAATAAGCAGCCAAGAGATACCATACTGTTATCACCTCTCTGTAAAAACGGCTCCGGCTGCAGCCTTGGGAGTGTGTGTACAAATACCTCCCCCGTGTTTGTGGAGCTGGGGCAGTATAGCTGAGAGGGAGAAAATCACAGTTTTTTTGTCTAGGCTTTAACTCACGGCACCGCCGTCCTTCAAATGGGATGGTCTAAAAGCACTCCTTGTTTAGGACCGCTTTCTCATAGTAAGACGGGCCAGCGCGAAGTGCGTGCATCACCCGATGCGCCACGGTTCTCTGGAGCAGGTGGCGGTCAGGAGTGCATACATAAAATTATAGGCTAATTGATCAGAGATGTGTAGTGGCAAGCAAGCATAGGCAAACTGTGTTTCACCTTGAGGTGAACTCGATAGCAAGTATATATAGGCTGGTCGTACGGACTACAGTCAACTGAGCTGTTGTTTGGAGAGAAAGGGCAGGGGAAAAGTCTGTGGGCTCCGATCGGGGGGGCACTGCGCCACTAGAAACAAATAGCCTAGTGGTTGTCGCAAGAGGATAAGCTAGTTATCGCTCTTGGATGGCTTTCAGGCACCGATAAATCACTTGTATACAAGGGTGAGGCGTGAGAAGACGCCCCACTGGAGATAATTCCCCACCCCTTCTAAGATCTCTCTTAAATCCGGACTAAATTGAGCTGGATGAGCTTTGCTGTCGCGCTGGTGTTTATTACGAGTTCATGTTTTGTTTGTCTGATTGTTTGTATGGGGGGTCTATATTGGTTTGTCCCGCCGTCTTGTGTATGTTTTGTAACAACTAATAATGAATCAGTCCATAGACAGGGTAAAATGAACTAAACTTTAGTTATCTCACCAAAAGTAAATGACCTGAGAAAAATAAATAATATAAAGATGCAAAGCAAAATTCTGGTCGTATAAATGTGCTGCCAAATGAAAATAAATAGCAAAAGAGTGTTTTTATGTCCTGCCTCTGAGTGTGCAGGGGAAAATGTAAACAAGAAGCACACTGTTCAGGGTGAGCGCTAGGTGTAAGAAGAAAAGAAGATTATATTGCTTTAAGAATCCATTCTTAAATGGTATTGCTGGAATGTTAAGATATGTTAGTGACCTTGTATAAACCCTATGCCCGTCCTGCGCCCCGAGACCCTCAGAGACCTGCCTGAAGAGATCAGGGTTGCAAAATCTGTTTTTTTAGGTCAATGTTGTATTATTTGTTTAAATTATTCTTAAATCTATATATTGTATGGTAATAATGAATAAAAACGTAATGTATTGAACACATTCCGAAACAAAGCAGATAAGCAGAACTAGACTCAGACATAATACTAATTGTTGTTGAAAACTTTTGCACTGTTGTTGCAAAATGGAAACTGTGTTGATTGTCTATCCCAACTGGCCACTGGAATCAGAGAATTAATATAAGTTGAAGTTCAATTACAGTTTTAAAAATAGTTTAACATTCTTTATTAAACTGCTTCAAATTATTTCTCGTATCAACCAATTGGTCTCCATAGACAATACTAAAATTAAAATAGTTGTTAAAGTGTTCTGAAACCGAGCTTATGAACAACAGAGTAAAGGTCGCTGGTTAAGCCAGGATCAATATATTTGTTGAAGTTTTTATTGTGTGCATAATAAATGTTAAATTAATTGAGCAATTCTTTAAAAAGTATAATGTTGCAATCTCTTTAAAATAAGTAATTACAGTTAAAAAAATAGATGCTGTTTTCCAAGGGCCTCTCTTTCACAGGCCCACACTTTGAATCATAACACTCCCAAGTCCTACAGAGACTCAGTATCATTTTGAGTTGCAAGCCAAATCCAGGGGTTCTACTCGAGCCCAAATTTTAAATACCATAAAGAAAAGTATTGAACCCAGCTCGAGCTAAATGTCAAATGTATTTAATTAATGTGCAAGTGTTTTGATTTATTTAAAATGTTCCAGTCTAGCTTCCTTCGAGTTTAGTGTAAACAACATATTGGTTCACATAACATTCTCACTGCTGTGCTGTCCCAAATGTGTTAAACCTTGGGCAGACAAGCCTTCTTTAAAGTTATTAGTAATTCAAGATTCATTATTAAATTAAATGTGGTACATAACATATAATAAAACAAATAACTTTGATTTGATGATTTTGTTCACAACATTAGACCTTGTCCTCTAATCTCTACTAGAATAAGATACGTGTGCATGTATTACATTACCATTGACTGTTAGCAGGCTCAATGTCGAGTCAAGGCAACATAATAAAGGAGACGGTAGCCGAAGTAATCAAAAAAGAATTTAATTAATAATTACCACCATGGTTGAACAAAGGAAATATAAAGTAATGACAGACAAGAACACATACTGCACAGACAGGATCAGCACCAGACAAAGGGGAAGGCAGAATACTTATACATGAGGTAATGACGAGACAAGACACACCTGGGTTAATTACAAATGGGTACACCTGGAGGGGAAACGATAAGGACTACAAAACCATAACAGGAAACTACAGCTAGACATGACACATCACACTAGGAGTGCCTGATCAGGGCACAAACGCATAACACCCCCACACCCAACTTTATGTCCATAACGCAAAGTGACGCGTAAACGTGTTGTGCTTTCCCGGTGAGTGCGCTCTGGAGAAGTAATGTCCACTGGTCATTAGGCCATGAGTTGTGGCTATATTTTCGAACATAGAAAAATATTTGTCAACATCCTTCTCTGAAAATTGCGGGACCAGACGTAGGTGCCTAGTAGCATCGAACCTAGCTTCAAGATGCACTGCCCGCGCCTCTACCCCAAGCCTTCCAAGCTCAAGCTCATGCACGCGCCCACGTTCTGCCTCCTCCGCTTCCCGAGCGCATAACCGCTCTGCATGTCTCAGCTGCTCGAATTTAAACTCTAGTTCCATCTTCCTCAGCAAAACCTGGTTCTCCGAAACCGGGTCACATGTGACTACCTCCTTGGCGGTCAAAGCCTCCACCAGCGCTAACCGCTGCTGCTGCTTTTTCATGCTCGGGGCAAGCCTGACACCGTAATGCTCTGCTATCCCCGATAATTCCTCCTTAGTGCACAAGCCCAACAAGTTGACCGTTGGCCTAGCCACAAACTCACATACCTTCACAGGCATACCTGCCCTAGTACCGTCGCACCGGGGGAGGAAGAAACTAAAGAACCAACCCCGCTTCCACCAGCATATACGACCAACAATTAACATATACACAAAACAAAACAAAACCGGCTTCACCCTACACGTCTGTACAGTCTGTTCTTAATAACTCTGGCCACCTCTCCCCTACCGCTATACACTAAATAGAGAAGAGCACCGGTATGACCTTCTGAAGCATCCACACTCAAAATTATTTGCGAGAGATTAACAACTGTCGTGTGTTAAAAAAAAAAAAACCTAAAGCCCATCCCTTAAACGTTTCCATCCCTCACTATCAGACCCCCTATATAACTAACTAGCTGACATACGCCGGCCTAGGAGGAGCCTGACAGGGTATTCCTACTACCCCGACCAGCATAGACGGTATGTCTACCAGGCGAAGGAAGGAACCATAGAAAATGGTCCAGCTGCCCTAGCTGGATGAAAACGCTCCTTATTGGAGAATTATTTACCAAGAGGGTATAAAACATGGGCCACACACACGACACTGTCAACCATAATTCAAAGCGTGGACTAAGCTCAGCGGCCACCACCACATTTCTGCTCAAATCAGTTTGGCACGAGCCCCCATATTACGTTACCATTGACTGTTAGCAGGCTCAATGTCGAGTCAAGGCAAGATAATAAAGGAGACGGTAGCCGAAGTAATCAAAAAATAATTTAATTAATAATTACCACCATGGTTGAACAAAGGAAATATAAAGTAATGACAGACAAGAACACATACTGCACAGACAGGATCAGCACCAGACAAAGGGGAAGGCAGAATACTTATACATGAGGTAATGACGAGACAAGACACACCTGGGTTAATTACAAATGGGTACACCTGGAGGGGAAACGATAAGGACTACAAAACCATAACAGGAAACTACAGCTAGACATGACACATCACACTAGGAGTGCCTGATCAGGGCACAAACACATAACAATAACGTAGACCAAATTATTATGCGCAACTATGGAGGACGGAACAAAAATAAATACAGAAATAAATAGAGGAATAAATGATAAAATAATAAACAAATGCTGGATTAAAAATGAAAGTAAATGCATGTAAAAAATCAATAAACAAAGTTTCTATCCAACAGAATATAAATAAATGAATACATATGATGCATTCATACATTTCTTTACATCTAATTATTTATTTTGCTATCCCTAACATTTTCTCTTCAGAAAAAATGGAATCCAATGATCAGGAAGACTCCAGTGATGAGGGGGAGCCTCATGAGGCGACCACAGAGGCAACAGAAGAAGAAGGCCATGTAGCCCCAGAGAGACCATCTTCATCCAGTACTCCTCACAATGGAGGTAGAATAATATTGTTTTGGCATGACTCAGGATTTTTTAATCAGAGAGAGTTATTATATGCAACTAGTCGCTCTTGGGTTTCCTCTTGCTGGGTCAAACAGCATTAATAAACAGTAACTATAAACCTAACCTAATAAACCTGAAGCCTGTACTACGAGGAGAGTTCAACATACCCAGGGTATGTTCTCATTATCTGGCTTCACTAAGGCGATCTCGCTAGGTGGTCCTACACTGCTGGTTATCAACTTAGTAAATCAACCCATGGTTTCTCAGTCTGGCAAAAAAGTGTGTTCACATCAAAGGGGCAGGGTGTGCAGCATATGACCAATCACCAACATGAGAGGTCAAATGTCAGCAGAGCGTAGAGCAAAGCAGTGAGCAGGTTTACTTTCACATCTTATGATCACCCACAGCATACATAAAAGTATCGCTGGCAAAGAAACAGTACAAACAGGCTGCTGGACTGTAAGCACGTGTCTTTGACGTGTCTCACGTCAACATGAGGCACCATAAGCTTATTCAGAAACATGATAATAGAATATAATATATATTGTTATTGTGGTTATAATAATAATTCATTCATTACATTTATTAGAGTGCTTTTCCAAGTGCTCAAAGAGCTTTACATTACATATTACACATATTAGACCTGTAACAGTGAGTACTGTGCAGATGTAGAGTGTAGTGTCTTCTTATCCAAGAACATACAGCTTGACACAGTGTGAGGCGGGATTTGAACTGGTGTTCTACAACACCCCTTGTTTTGATGATCAACGCTGTAACCCACTGCGCCAAAAAATACTTTAAACAAGCAATAATAAAGCATGTAACAGGAAATTAATTTAAAGGAATACATACTTTTAATTATAGTCAGATCTATAGGGGCAGTGATAAGCCTATTAATTCAAATGTGTTCAAGGCAGATCGTCACCCATCCAGAGCCTGGTTTTGCCCAGAGTTTCTACCCGCTAAAGGGGAACTACGCACATTTTCAAAATGTTACATTCCGATTGACTAATGCCACATTTCCACTGCAGCTCGTAGCTCGGTTTGGTTTGGCCTGGGACGGCCCGGCTTTTTTAATGGCTTAGTTCCACTACAGTTTAGTACCTGGGGCAGTAACTATAGTAACGCAGTGTAGGCGGAGCCGTGACGTCATCTTCAATGCGAACCACAAGCACAACATCAGCCGTTAGCTGTTAGCACTCAGAGCTCACAGCTCACAGATATCTGTTCAGAAACTAGACAAAAGTTAAACATGTACAAACCACAGACTGTCTGTGTCATGGCGAATACAGTCGCTGCTTTATTTATGTCTGTAGGCCGTTATTGTGAGTTTGTGGACGGTCGGAGCATATATAACGTTAGCTTAGCCGCACTCCATTGAGACAACACGCATTTTAAAAGGTGTTTCGCCTGCCGTCTGTCTGCAGACTTGTCAAAGCATTAATTCATGGTTTTTACTAACCGGTATCAGTATGTTTTTACTTCGGCATCATTTTGAAACGTGTATTACAATTAAATCACGGTAAAATATGTTCATTGTGTTGTAGTTGTAGCCACTCACATCACTAGTTTAGCATAATCAGCCCGGTTTGTTGGCCTGGAAAGAACCTCGATTTTGGAAGGCCAGTTAAACTGAAAAAGTACCCGTTAGCCGGAAATACCCCTAGTGGAAACGCAACAAAAGCGGGCCGACCCAAACCAAACCGAGCTACGAGCTGCAGTGGAAATGAGGCATAAGAGAGTAAAAAAATATCAGTAAACATGAACAACTCTCTCTCAAATCCAGAGTGATAAAACTTGAGCTTGTGATGTCATAGGGTATAAAGTGTGGAATAATAGAAAATGAATTGTGGGAAGGTCTGAGTGTGTGATTGAAACATTTTCGGTTTCACAATCATGAACCCTACTAATCACACTTCTAATACAAATAGATAAAGAGAAAACACTATCCTTTCCATTGTCTATGGGCAAGCTCCAGACATTATATATGACATCACAAGTTTGAGTTTTTGAGCACACTAGATTTTGATTTGGGAGAGTTCAAGTTCACAAATACTGTTTGCACTTGCCTTGGCCATGGAAATATCATAATACACTTTTTATTTAAGTTGTGTTCCCCTTTTCCATCTGAGTTTTTTTCTTGACACTGTACCACCAGTAGTCGCTCTTGGAGATCTCTTGTTGGGTCTCTTTAAACAATAGAATATCGTCCAGACCTGCTTATGGGTCTTGAGATAACTTATGTTAGGATTTCATGCCTTGTAAAAATAAATTGAATTGAAAAACAAAGAAAAGGGTTTTCAACTCTGTATTGAATACATGACAAAAACATATTTTGAATAATGAGATATTGAAATCCTTTCTTTTTCTTCACAGTCAACAGGAGGTAACTTTAAGCGCAAGTGGGAAGACGGAGAGTTACGTGCGGTCGAAAGACACATGATGCGTTTCATCCACACGTGCAAGGTACCACAGAAGATCGACTGCATTCGATGCATAAATGCAGAATCGCGTGCGCTCAAGGACCGAAATTGGTCTGGGGTAAAGAACTTTGTAAGGAACAGAATCACTGCCCTAAAGAAAAAGGCCTGTTCTCAGGACTCATAATCATGTATTTTTTAACTGTATGTTGTTTTTTATATTATGCTCATATTTGAGCTTCATTGTCTTTAGATGCCTCTGGTCACTGTGACCCCAATTTGTATTCAGATGATTAAAGAAAAGTTGCATGTAATAAACTGTGAATAGGGACTAGGGACATGATTAGTCTAAGAATGACACAAACTGACTGGTTTTTATATCCACATTTACGTTTTTGTTGGATAGTTACGTTTCATGTCTGTCAGATGATTAAGTATGAAATTCATTTGTATCATTGTATGGGACTCTTGTGAAGGAAACGCTTGTTTTATTTAGATGCATCTGGTCACTGTGACCCCAATTTGTATGCAGATGATTAAAGAAAAGTTGAATGTAATGAATAAACTGTGAATAGGGACTAGGGACATGGCGTTTTCATTTATTATTGTTAAAAAAAATCAACATATACTTCGTCTACATTTCCGGTATGTTCCACGCCCATATTTTGAATCATCTCTGTGGTTTTTACATGATGCCAATATATTTGAGTTGTATCAATTTAGCTTGATAGAGTCAAACATATTATTTTGACATGTCAGGAGCTATTCGAGAATTTCATACCCACTTCACAGGTATTTCAGTTGGCGGGAGCCAGCACAACAGATACTGCTAGCCTTTTGTTGAAAGTCAACACACCTGATTGGTAATAAGCATGAGTGACAGATTTATCAGCCAATCAGATGTTGATGTTTAATGACAGTAAGCCCCCTGGGCTAGCAGCATGTCCTGAGTTAAACTTCTGTCATGAACTTCCTTCATATTCACGTCTTTTAGAGCGACGTGAGAGTGCACAATGACACAAGTTTAATAATAAGTGTGTGCATTAGTGTGCACTAAGTACTGCAAAGTACACGGTGTGAACGCGGCTATGGTCCCAAAGTGCTTGCCGTACTTTCTCAGCACATGCGCTGTCAGACCGGGGACATGCGTCATTTGGATCCTGTGAGGCTGTGAGATGTAGATGACAGAACCGCATTTTTTCCCCTTTCCTGTGCCATCCTGCAATGTTATGGTAAGTTTCTAAATATTAACATATATTAAACACAAACGGTCTCTGAAATACAAAAGTTGATGTGTATTTTTGATTTCCCTGCTACCAACTGTATACTTTGATGATATATTTTAAAAGCTGTGCAGCCTAGCTAACAGCTAGCTAACAGCTAACAGCTAGCTTAACGGTAACTTTTTAATGATGTTTCCTTGCACTTAAAAGTGTTAGAATATGTCACAAAAGAGGTGACATTTCAAGCTTTGTCTGTAGAAGTCTCAATCGTTATGCATTTAATGATTTTTGCTTGATGTGGTTATAATTAGTAATGTTAGCTTAACTTTTACCTCGTGTCCACTTACTTTTAAGGTAAGTGGACATGGTTCTTTATCTTAAAAATGCGCTTGATTTAAAGATTTGAGAGCCTGGTTGCAAAGTTAGACATCTACAGTGCCAAAAAGGTCATATTCGGTTAAGGTCTTCTAAGTATTAAAAATAACTTCATCAAGTTTAATGCCCTGATGGAGGTTTTTTTGTTCAATTGTAAGGCTTATTTGGAGAGAAAAAAATTCCCATCTGTCACTGTACTGTTGCGTCAGCCTGAGCCGTGCCGAGTAGTTACCTTAAGCAGGGTTGCCAACACTCACGCATCTGACGTGTGACACACACTTTCACTCTCAATCTCACGCTGCCCAAACTATTCTCATGCCAAAAACAAGATGAACCAGCGATCGTTTTTGGTTGGTTATTTACAATGTTGAGTTGACAGCTGCTCAAGCTGTCGATCCGCTCCCTCCCCGCCCCCACCACTCTTAACGTTAACAGACAGCAGAGCAGTGGGAGCCGGTTAGTCAATCCCTGACCCGTATTAGATCTAAGATCCAGTAGAAATTATAAAAAAGTAAAAGTCTGCTGCTTATTGTTCTACTAGGCCAAAATAGAGTCAAAGAGTATATGAGAGTGAGAGTGAAAAGTGCAGTGGGATTCTCTAAAGTACCAGTCTCTTCTCATTACATTGCATTTAGCTGACGCTTTTATCCAAAGCGACTTACAATAAGTGCGTTCGACCAACAAAATACAAACTTGAAGAAAACAGAATCATATAAGTACATCAGGCTTCATAGAGCAAAAACATTTCAAGTGCTACTCAACTGGCTTTAGATAAGCCAGCCCTTTATTAGTATATAAGTGCTTTGTTAATAGTTATATCGCTCGAAGTGGAGTCGAAAGAGATGAGTTTTCAGTCTGCGCCGGAAGGTGTGTAAGCTATCTGCTGTCCGTCAATGGGGAGCTCATTCCACCATTTTGGAGACAGGATAGCAAACCCACGTGTTTTTGCTGATGGGAACTTGTGTCCCCTTCGCAGCGAGGGTGCAGCGAGCCGTTTGGTTGATGCAGAGCGGAGTGCACGTGCTGGGGTGTAGGTTTAACCATGTCCTGGATGTAGGAAGGGCCAGATCCATTCGCAGCATGGTAAGCAAGTACCAGTGTCTTGAAGTGGATTCTAGCAGTTACCGGAAGCCAGTGAAGGGAGCGGAGGAACGGCGTGGTGTGGGAGAATTTAGGAAGGTTGAAGACCAGGCGAGCAGCTGCATTCTGGATGAGCTGCAGAGGTCGGATGGCACATGCAGGTAGACCAGCGAGGAGGGAGTTGCAGTAGTCTAGGCGTGAGATGACGAGAGTCTGGACCAGAACCTGAGTCGCTTTCTGAGTCAGCTGGGGACGTATCTTCCTGATGTTGTAAAGCGTGTATCTGCAGCAACGGGTTGTAGCAGCGATGTTTGCAGTGAAGGACAGGTTGTTATCTAGGGTCACACCCAGATTCCTTGCAGTCTGAGTCGGGGAAACAACAGAGGTGCCAATGTTGATTGTTAGGTCAAGAGTGGGACAATCTTTTCCCGGGAGGAAGAGCAGCTCAGTCTTGTCAAGGTTGGGCTTGAGGTGATGATCAGACATCCACTGAGAGATGTCAGCTAGACAAGCAGAGATGCGTGCGACGACCTGGGTCTCTGAGCGGGGGAAGGACAGAATTAATTGGGTGTCGTCAGCGTAGCAGTGGTATGAAAAACCATGCGGGCTAATGACTGATCCGAGCTAGTTTGTGTACAAGGAGAAGAGGAGGGGACCAAGAACAGAGCCCTGAGGGACCCCTGTAGTTAATTGACAAGGGTCGGACTCAGACCCTCTCCAAGTCACCCTGTAGGTACGGTCTTTGAGGTATGAGGTGAGGAGGGAAAGTGCAGAGCCTGAAACTCCAAGTTCTTGGAGAGTGCGAAGGAGGATCTGATGATTCACCGTGTCGAATGCAGCAGACAGGTCCAAAAGGATGATGACAGAGGAGAGGGAGGCTGCTTTAGCAGTGTGCAGTTCCTCAGTGACAGCAAGGAGGGCAGTTTCTGTGGAGTGACCTGCCTTGAAACCAGACTGGTGCGGATCCAGAAGGTTGTTCTGATGGAGATAGCAGGAGAGTTGTCTAAAGACAGCGCGTTCAAGTGATTTAGACAGGAACGGGAGGAGAGAGACAGGCCTGTAGTTTATAACATCAGACGGGTTGAGAGTGGGTTTCTTTAGGAGAGGGTTTACTCTTGCCTCCTTGAGACTGTTTGGAAAGTGACCAGAAGTTAGAGAAGTGTTGATGAAATGGGTGAGAAACGGTAGAATATCAGGAGCGATAGTCTGAAGGAGGTTTGAAGGGATAGGGTCCAGAGGACAGGTGGTAGGGCGGGCAGAGGTAATGAGGGTAAGAACCTCACTTGGAGAGAGAGGGGAAAAGGAGGTAAGTGTGTTGGTGGAAGGAAGGTCTGGTGACCCAGCGGTGAGAAGAGGTGAGTCAGAAAAAGAAGAGCGAATATCATCAACCTTTTTTTCAAAGTGGTTAACAAAGTCGCTTGACAGAAGGGAGGAGGGGGAAGGGGCTTTGGGGGGGTCCATGAGGGAGGAGAAGATGGAAATAGTTTTTTGGGATTAGAATAGGAAGATTGGATCTTATCTTGAAAGAAAGTGCTTTTTACCTGAGAGATCGAAGCAGAGAAAGAGGAGAGCCTGATAGGTTAGGAGGTCGTCACGGTGTTTGGATTTCCACCATTTCCGATCTGCTGCCCGAAGGACGGTTCTATTAGCACGCAGTGCATCATTTAGCCAGGGAGCAGGAGGGGACTGACGAGCCTGCCGAGATGTGAGAGGACAGAGAGTCCAGAGAGGATGAGAAAGTAGAGAGGAGAGTTTCTGCAGCAGAGTTTGGAGGTAGTAGTTGGAACGAGTCCGAGGAAGGGAGGGCTGAGAGCACCGACGAGGCAAAGGTAGAGGGGGAGAGGGAGCGAAGGTTACGGCGGACAGGTGCAGGATGAGAAGAGATTAGTTTGTTATGTTTGGAAAGGGGTAGAGAGAATGAAATGAAGAAGTGATCGGATGTGTGGAGCGGGTTTACAGAGAGGTTAGAAGTAGTGCAGTTCCTTGAGAATATGAGATCAAGGACATTGCCAGCTTTATGAGTTGGTGGGGAAGGAGACAGTGAGAAAGCAAAGGCGGTTAACAGAGATGTTAGTTCGTCTATCTTCCCCGTCTGGAGGTTGAAGTCTCCGAGAAGTACAGCGGGAGGGCCAGTTTCAGGGATGTGTGAGAGGAGATTATCTAATTCCTCCAAGAAGTCCCCCAAGGCGCCTGGTGGACGGTAGAGAACAACAATGGTTAACTGTATAGGATGGGTTACTGTGACGGCATGGAATTCAAAGGTGGAAGGAGTGAAGTTAGGTAGCTTGAAGAGGGAAAAGCTCCATTTGGGAGAGAGCAGGAGACCAGTGCCACCTCCTCTGCCAGTGGGTCTGGGTGTATGGGAGAAGGAATATGCTGTGGAGAGAGCTGCTGGGGTGGATGTGTTGGATGGAGTAATCCACGTCTCAGTGAGAGCAAGGAAATCCAGAGACTGCAGGGAAGCGTAGCCAGAGATGAAGTCAGCCTTAGGAACAGCTGACTGGCAGTTCCACAGGCCGCCTGAAACTAGATGTTGGATCTCAGTGGAGCATGTGGGATAGACGAGAGCAGGCCGGTTATATCGATTACGAGATACACGGGGACAGTGATAATTGCGAGAAGACACATAAACAGGAATGGAGAAAATACACATGATTATAGCATGAGGGGCTAAACAACCAAATCAAATAAAACACCAGGGATACTTTAGCTCAATCAAAGTAGGATTTGCCTCCTCTTTGCCTCCCTCGTGACTCCCGCAGGACTCCAATGTCTTTGTCAGTCTTAGAGCCTCCCGCAGGACTCCAATGGCTTTGTCAGTCTTAGCCTGTCTGACGCTCCAGGAAAGTGCTACCTAAAATGGACACCTGATTGCTGAGTTCTCACAGCTGTGGGGCCACGTCCCTTTAATTAGTGAACTCTGCAGCTGGGTTGCATTCCAATAGTCCATTTAGCTTAGGAACCTTCCTAACTGAGTGAAATGACCCGGAAGTACGTCACTGGCAGCCATGATAAGTGCCGTTCCAATTCTCCAAATGAAAGGAAAGGAGGTTTCAAGCTTCCTTTATAACCTCCTTTAGCTTAGGAACCACTGGACCTCCCTAACCGAAAGGAGAGGAGAAAATGCTGCCCCACAATGCATTGCAGCCGCAGCATTTGCCATCACAACAGTCGGCCGTTCACGGAAACAACCGAGAAATGATATCATGAAAGTTACGGTGCTTATTAAGCTTTTTAAAACGTATGTGGTAAGTTGCCAAAGTGCTTTGTTTTGAACGTTCATCAGTATTATAATCAAAAAGAGAAATATGAAGGTTAGTTTTTACTGAAATGATCAAATAAAGTCAACATCTCACAGTCTTTACTGAGCTGTGTGGGGTTTGTTCAACTTCTAAAAGATGTTTGAATGGTGATACACACAGTGATAGATGTTAAGGACTAACGTTTATAATAAATACATTTGTATTGATTTTAAGATCTTTTCATACAATCATACGTATTGGGATCATTTGTATTAATGTGGACCGGAGGGAGAGGGGGATGAGCATAAGTTTCACTTTCCTTTTTTATTTCAATTCCAACTTTGGTCATGAAGAATATGTTTCTCTGTTGTCCACGTTCATAAAGCATAAAGCAACAGCATCAGAGCACGGTGCAGAGTCTCTAGATGAGTTTACAGTAGTCCCTCGTTCTTATTAAACATCCATGTTGTAGTCCGCTGTATAGAAAACTGTAGTTTCCATAGTTTCCCCACAGCAGCAGACGCACATTCATGACGTCCGCTGGCGCATCATAAACACGTCGGAGAGTGGAAGTGCATTCGGATTCTCTAAAGTACCACAGTCTCTTCTCCTAAGTCCTTTTGAATTCTCCTATCCACTATCCCTTAACCCCGTGACGTTTCACTCAGAGGTCAAGGAATAGGAGATAGGGTTAGAATTTAGGAGCTGATTTTTGGATTATCGGAACGCAACCCTGGTGGCCCTCAAAAGGAAATCTAGACTGGCTCCCTCCTGACTTGTTATTGTATTTTAAGTGGCCCAATGGTTTTACAATTACATTAAACCCTAAGTTATAAAGTTATGAGTTTAACCCTTAATACAGTTACACCTACTCGATAAAGCTCTTAGTATTCTACAAATGTTTAAATCAAAGTTAACCCTAGCAGTCAGTTAGTTCAGTTTTAAGGTTTCAGTCAAATTACTTGTCCCAAGTTTCTGCCTGACAGATACTGTAGCAGTTTTGAGATTTAAAATCACAATTTCAGTCAGATCAACTACAGAGCATTGATACAGAGTACACACACTGAAACAGAGAAGTCTAAAAACAGAATGTTACTCACACAATTCTAGAAGTCTCCAGTTGCTTTCCTGTCAAAATCGAGTTGCACACTTCTCCTAAGTCCTTTTTGAATTCTCCTATCCACTATCCCTTAACCCTGTGACGTTTCACACAGAGGTCGAGGGATAGACGATAGGAGCTGATTTTTGGACTATTCAACCGCAACCTAGGACTGATCTGCACACGTTGCCATGACGACACAGGAAGTCTAAGTGTGCGATCTCTTATTTGTCAAATAGATTATACATTTGAATTTGTATTCAATTTTACTTGGAGAACTTTGTATCTTGAACTCTGAATGCAAGACTTTACCTTAAGTGTTAATACGTTTACTCCTGTAAAGAATACAGGCTTTTGGGACATGAGGTGCTTTTAACATCAATGTGTTTGATAATTGAATTTAAGAAATCTTAGAATTTATAAATATCATATTGTTTTCCTTCTTATTGAAAGGTGTGTGTTTAATCAAAAAACAAAGTAAATGTTAAAGTAGGATTGATATAATAGGGTGATTCATGGAATAGGATAAGTCATACATGTTAAAACAGTGCAATATAAACATTTTGATTTGTAATGACAGTATACAGGATTCATTATTGTTGGCATGAAGATCATTGTGTGACTAATTCTCCAACTTTGAATTTCAGATTTCCAAGTTGTTGGGGAGTGGCCAGATGTATCGATGAAAGCCAGCGGCTCAAAAGTACGGTAAGTATCCTTCACGTCTCCAAATAAGTCAAAGATTAAATGAGTAGGATTTGTCAGTTAAGGCGAGACACTACAGGTGAATAGGGTATTTTTTTTAACTTAAAGATATCAGCTAGACATTTCTCCAGTTAATTACTTGCAATAAGGCAATTGTTTTTTGTATTACAAGTTTTCTGAAATAGTTTGTTTAAATATACAAATGATTAAATATGCGCATATTTTAACACATTTCAAGAACACTTTTCTGAACATTGGATAAAGCCAGGTTCAAAATTCTTGTTTGTGTTTTGTTTTTAGGTATAAAATGTTATATAATTCAGGCTATGAATGATATATGAAAAAACCCTTCAAAAGCCTTCAGAATATTGATAGGAATATAACCTGAAAGTTTGGTGTATGTAAGTGTACATTAAAGCACGGAGACATGTCACAGTAGAGACACTACATACTGATATACACCTGAACATCAGCAGGAGAGGACTCTTTAAAGTAGAGACACTACATACTGATATACACCTGAACATCAGCAGGAGAGGACTCTTTAAAGTAGAGACACTACATACTGATATACACCTGAACATCAGCAGTAGAGGACTCTTTAAAGTAGAGACACTACATACTGATATACACCTGAACATCAGCAGTAGAGGACTCTTTAAAGTAGAGACACTACATACTGATATACACCTGAACATCAGCAGGAGAGGACTCTTTAAAGTAGAGACACTACATACTGATATACACCTGAATATCAGCAGGAGAGGACTCTTTAAAGTAGAGACACTACATTAGGGGTGTTGAAAATAATCGTTTCTACGATGCATTGCGATGCGGACGTGGACGATTCGGTATCGATGCAGTGACGGAAGATAATCGGTTATAGCGTAGTAACATTGCTTCCTGATTTTCCGGCTGCGGCTTTACTATAACGTTTTTTTTTCTGTCACTTTAATATCAAATCGGTCGGTGACGCAGAGATCAGGGAACAGACGTGACAGCGGCACAGCGGCACAGCAACACCAAACACGGAGCAGTCTGCGTTATCCACCAACACAACACCACCAGTCCAGAACCAACAGCAGAAGGACCCGCTCTGAATCACTCCGTGTCGTTGCGGCACAGTGATTTATGTTTTTCAAAAATAATCGCGTTACAATCATGTCAGGTTTTAGGTGGATTTAATTAAGTCTTGGATTGCAAAGTATGAATGTCCTCTAGCAATTTTCAGACGATACGCATGTAAAGTTTGTGAAGGCAGGAGGAAAAAAGCTTCCGCGATCACCGTCTCCTCTCCGTTCCTCCAAACCCCGCCCTCCCTGAAAATAATGAGTGACAGGCTGATAGTGACCCGATAGAAACTTTATTATTCACTTAATCACTGAGATATAATGAAGCTAACTTAATCTCATACATTCATGGGATTTATGTAACAGTAAGACAGAGAATGTAAGTGTGCACCCACATGCAGTATTTTTGTTTGTATATGCTATTGTAAATACTCCTGTTGTCTGCTGTGTTCAGACTCAAGTCCTGTGTGTGATGCCACATTCAGGACCTTCAGTGTCCTTTTTTTAACAGAAGACCGTTGCTAGAAGCTGCAGCTAGACTGCAGAAGCATTCGTTTTTTGTTTTTGAGGATGGAACAATTTCACACACAGATATAGGGAGGCTAGACCTATACAATTCATTTATTTTGGTTTATAAATTAATGTCAAGACATTTATGTTATTGATTTCTGAAGCACTTTCTAAATAATAAAAAGAGAGTTCATATGTATTTACTGCATGTATGCATCGATGAAAAATAAGCCATGTGCAGTAATATAGAAAATTGAGGATGCAACGCATTGGTATGAATCGTGATGCATCGGGATATCGAATTGAATCGAATCGTTGACAGGATAATCGTAATCGAATCGTGAGACCAGTGAAGATGCACAGCCCTACACTAAAATACATTTAAATACATTTAATTTATATAGCGCTTCTCATCTGCCAAGACAAATCTCGAAGTGCTTCACAACAAGGGATATTGATACACTTTGAGAGATTAAACAAATAATTGTAATAATAATAAGAAATCAAAAAATTAAAAATAAAATAGCGTACAAAAGTAAAAGTCGGAGATAGCGATAAAAATGGCAATACTCCAGGTGTACCATGCTCAAAGTTTATTGGAAGGCCTGCCGAAAGAAGAGGGTCTTAAGGCTGGTTTTGAAGACCTCGGTGGAAGGGGCAGATCTCAGCTGATCTGGGAGGGAGTTCCAGAGGCGCGGGGCGAATGAGCAGAAGGCTCGGTCTCCCATTGTTCGGAGACGTGTGCGGGGGATGTGAAGAAGAGGAGCGTGGCTGGAGCAGAGAGAGCGGGTAGATGTCTGGGTATGGATGAGGTCACAGAGGTATTTTGGGCTTTGTCCATTCCGGGCTTTGTACGTGAGGAGCAGAACCTTAAACTGGATCCTGTAGTGGACTGGGAGCCAGTGTAGTTTTGCAAGTATGGGGGTTATATGTGTGGACCTTTTTGTACCGGTGAGAACTCTGGCTGTGCTGTTCTGGACAAGTTGCAAGCGGTTGATGGATTTGGCTGGGAGACCGGAGAGGAGTGCATTGCAATAGTCTAGTCTTGAGAAGACGAGTGCATGAACCAGTTTTTTGATGTCATCAGTTGAGAGTGAGGGCTTCAGTCGGGAAATGTTTTTCAGGTGAAAGAAGGAGGTCTTGGTGATGTGTTTGATGTGGGCTTGGAAAGACAGAGTGGGGTCAAACCTTACACCGAGGTTGGTGACAACGGAGGAGAGAGGAATGAGCTGACCATCAAGGGAGGGGCTGATGTTGGCGACCTTGGCAAGCTGGTCAGTGGTGCCTATCAGGATTGCCTCCGTCTTGCTGCTGTTGAGCTGAAGGTAGTTGGTGGTCATCCAGGAGCGGATGTCTTCCAGGCAGGTGTTTAGTGTTTGGATAGTGGTGGTATTGGGTTGTGTTTTGATGTAGACCTGAGTGTCGTCGGCATAGCAGTGGAAGTTGATGTTATGTTGTCTGATGATATGACCCAGAGGTAATAGATAGATTAAAAACAGGATCAGCCCCAGCACTGAGCCCTGTGGGACCCCGCATGTCACTGCGGTGTCGTCAGACCTGGAACCCCCCAGAGACACGTGGTACTTCCGGTTGATGAGGTAGCTTGAGAACCACTTCAGAGCCGTGTCCGTCACCCTGGTGTAGGTCTCGAGGCGGTGGAGGAGGATGGTATGGTCCACTGTGTCGAAAGCCGCACTCAGGTCAAGAAGGACCAGGATGCTGGGTGACCCAGAGTCGGCTGCCATCAGTAGGTCGTTGGCTACTTTTATTAGGGCTGTTTCTGTACTGTGTGCAGGGCGGAAACCTGATTGGAAGGTCTCATACATGGCATTGTCAGACAGATGAGACTGGAGCTGTGCGGCCACGACCTTCTCAAGCGTTAGAACTATTAACGAAGCACTTTTATACTAATAAAGGACTGGCTTACCTAAAGCCAGTTGAGTAGCACTTGAAATGTTTGGCTCTATGAAACCTGATGTACTTATATGATTCTGTTTTCTTCAAGGTTGTGTCTTCCTGGTCGAATGTACTTATTGTAAGTCGCTTTGGATAAAAGCGTCAGCTAAATGCGATGTAATGTAATGTAATGTCAAGCACTTTGGCAAGGAACGGGAGGTTGGAGATAGGTCTGTAGTTGGAGAGGAGTTCTCGGTCGATATTTGTTTTTTTTAAAAGTGGGGTGACAACTGCTGTTTTGAAATGGACAGGCACCTCACCAGTCTGTAGTGACTTGTTGATGAGTGTTGTCAGGAAATTAACCAGGGTTGGCGAACAGGCTTTTAGCAGCGGGGTGGGTATGGGGTCGAGGGAGCAGCTGGTAGGCTTTGATTTGCCTATGATGGCTAGCAGTGCAGATGACGTCACCTCGTTGAAGCTGCAGAGGGTGATTCCGTTGATGAAGGGAGAGCAGGTGGGTGGGGTCCGAGCTACTGTTGAGGCTGTAATGGTTGCTCTGATATCTGCAATCTTGTTTTTAAAGAAAGCAGAGAAGTCATTGCAGAGTTCTGGAGAGGCAGCTGGGGGGCCTGTGTTGGTGGAGTTGAGAAGGCGGTTGATAGTGGAGAATAAGGTTCTAGGATTGCTTTTGCCGTTGTCTATTATTGACGAGTAGTATGCAGAGCGGGCGTTTTTTAGAGCAGTAGCATAGGCACTTTGGTGTTCTCTGAAGGCCAGTAGGTGGACGGCGAGAGCCTGCTTCCTCCATAGTCTCTCCAGCTGTCGACCGCAGGTTTTCATGCGGCGGAGGGCGTCCGTGAACCAGGGAGAGGACCGTTGGAAAGTGGCTTTCCTCTTTTTTTCCGGAGCCAGGATGTTGAGCGTGGTGGTCATGGTGTCGTTGTAGAGCTCAATCATGTCGTCTGGGCAAAGCGAACGGAGGTCAGTTGAAAGGTTTGCTGTTATGGTTTTGAGAAAAAGTGGAGTGTCCAAATGATTGATGTTTCGGTACTTCATGACTCTCTCAGTGGGGGGTGGCTGGTTGGAGGATGGGATTGTCAGCGTTAGGGAGATAGCCTTATGGTCAGACACTCCAAGATCAGAGATGTTTAGGTCTGATGCAGGTATGTTTCCGGTGATGATGAGGTCAAGTGTGTGACCATGATTGTGGGTGGACCCATGTACATGTTGTGTCAGATTTAGTGAGTCGAGGTAGGACAGGAAGTCGGCAGCCATGGAGCATTTGGGGGAGTCCACGTGTATATTAAAATCGCCAAGTATCACAATGTTGGAGAGAGTGGGACATACTGAGGTGATGAAGTTAAAAAATTCTGCGATGAAGGTTGAGTTGGATTTTGGAGGACGGTAGACTAGTACAACTAGTATAACTGTCAGGGATTTGGGTGGAAAACATTTAAAAGCAAGGCACTCAAAGGACTGAGTATGGGGAATAGTCAGTGGTTGGAGAATAATAGTTTTTTTGTGCAGAACAGCAATGCCAGCAAGCCCGTTACCATGGGCACAGGCTTTTTCAATGTAGTTGTATCCAGGAGGGGATGCTTCATTTAGGTGGAAGAAAACTCCCTCTTTATCCCAGGTTTCAGTTAAAAATATCAAGTCTGAGCCATTGTCGTCGATAAAATCATGCATCAGAGCAGATTTCTTAGAGAGAGACTGTGTATTAAAAAGTACAATGTGTACAGGGGTTGTAGAGGCAGAGGCTACCACATGTTTTTGAAGAGGATGGAGTAAACGATCGTTTATGGACGATTGTCCACAGCGCGAAGCAGATGGTGACATTGCACTACAAGTCCCATGAGCGGCAGCGTTCCGATGACGCACCCGAGATGCGCCAGTGCGTCCCTCAGTCACAAGCGACGGGATGCAGCCGGTGCTCCCAAAGTACACAAACTTTCGCCGTGAGCTTCTGTGGATGTAACGCGGGCGAGATATTAAATCATGTCCTTTTTTGGCCACAGAATGTCCAGGAAATTCATGACAGTTGTAGGTGAGGAGTTTCGAGGATATGTTGTGTTTTATTTCCATGCCAATGAAGACCAGGCGGCCCAGCCGGGAGCCGGGTGCGGGCTAGCTGGCTAGCTGGCTAAGAAGCAGCGGACCAGGCAGAGGCTATTCAACCCGGGACAGCGAGGCTGGACTGTCCGGGAAGTCCCCAGGAGATGCTTGGTGGAGGCAGGGGAATCCAACAGTGTCTCAGAGGTTGAAGAACTGGACAGAAAATCCGCGGAGGCGATGACCGTAGGTGGCTAGCTACAGCGTAGCAGGTATGGAGACTTCAGCCACAGGTTAAAAACAAACAAACAAAAAAAAGGGATAAAAACAACGAAGCTAAACGAGACAAAGTGTTAAAACACAGTTTTAAGAGAGTACAGAAAAGAGAATAAAACTAAATTAAGGCTACAAATAAGTTAAAACGCAGACGGAGAAGCGGCGAACAGAGCAACGCCAGGCGTCCTCTCCGAGTGATACCTAATCAATTGAGTGAGGAATCCTCAACAAAAGAAGAACACTACATACTGATATACACCTGAACATCAGCAGTAGAGGACTCTTTAAAGTAGAGACACTACATACTGATATATACACCTGCATATCAGCAGGAGAGGACTCTTTAAAGTAGAGACACTACATACTGATATACACCTGAATATCAGCAGGAGAGGACTCTTTAAAGTAGAGATCAGATCAGATCAGACTCAGGTGGGTGTGTCCCAGTCAAAAGCCCAGCGGATGCCAGTGGCTGGGGGTGTTCCCAAATGGCTAGAGGGCGTTGCCCAATTTCCCCATTTGTTCAATTACAGGATTTAACCATGAGATGGCGCTTCATTCACAAAATACACAAAGACAACTGGGTGTTGATGAACTTAGCCTGTTTGCAATTTTTGCAGCTCTGCAGTTGTGTTTGCTGAATACTGTAGCATTTAATCACTTATTTGTTACTGTATGGTTTTCACAAGCTACTATAATGAAAAAACATCAATATTTTAGATCAAATAAAGTATATAGTTTGCTTTATGCAGTATATTTCTTGTAATATTGTTGGGGTGTTTTTACACAGTACAGTAGATTGAAGTAAATCAATTTATAGATTAAGATAAGATAAGATGGACCTTTATTAATCCCGTGGGGAAATTCAGTAGTTCAAACAGCAACAGGATGAGAGTGAAAAACAGGACAGCACAGATTCACACAGATTAATACAATCAAAAATAAGATGAGCGATACAAATAATAATAATGAGAAACTATGAAATAAGAAATGAATAAAACTAAAATATAATTATCATATCATGTATTATAATGTATTGTATTATTAAGTAATATCATACATTAACCCCATTATAGTAGATGCCACATTGAATGGATGAACACATTTATGCATCAATAATTACAACAGAGTATTTCTAAATACAAGTTGTAAAAATACTTATATGTATTTAATATTAACCCTTTGGAGTCAACCGTCACGCCGGCGTGATCAGATCACATGACCTGTGCCGCATAATAACAACAGTCCGGACAACATTGCTGGGTGTTTCTGTATATCCCAGTCTTTGTTTCATGCAAAAAGACCCAGTAAACACGGAGAGACGATGATATAAAGTTAATACATTTCAAAAGTATGAAAAATGGAAGCACATATTTGAATATATTCGCCGCATTTGATCATTTTACGAAACGGAAAATACTGGAAACTGTAGATCCTGCTCAACAGGATGTATATGTGTATTTCTGTCGAAAGTACTGGCTTGAAACTATATGCCAGTCTTTGTTTCATGCAAAAAGACCCAATAAACAGACAAAAATAAACACGGACATACGATGATATAAAGTTAATACAGATATATTTCAGAAGTATGAATAATGGAAGCACATATTTTAATATCTTCGCCGTATTTGATAATTTTACGAAACGGAAAATACTGGAAACTGTAGATTCTGCTCAACAGGATGTATTTACCAGGGAGGGGGTGAGGTAATCAGGTAAACGGAGTGATACGAAACGAGACGAAAAGAGACGAAGAGGGACGGCGGGAACCGAAGAAAGACGGCGGGAAATGAGAGAGACGAAGATATACGAAGACAGGCGGCGGGAGACTGGATTGAAGTAAAGTGACAGACAAACATTGAGAATTTAGATATAGTTAGATAGATTTAGAGTTTTGAAGATTCAACTATGATGAAGAGAACTCTGAACGTGAGTCAAGCTTTAAGCTTGTTTTTTGACATGGAGGAGGAGGAACCTGTGATGTTGCCCTCTGTGTTGTATTGACAGAAACCGCTTTGAAGCGTGGCACAGATAAAGACAGAAAAAACTGATTTTTGTACATAATGTGTATATATATATTTGTATTATATTTATAATAACACTTTTGCCTTATCAGAATGAAATCCCATGCTACCTCAATCAAACTTTCACATTATCATAGTGACATCCCATGTATATATTTCCAGCTTTTAAATGGTTTCGTTGTGTATGTTTGTGTTACATATGAAAAATAATATCATTTTCAAAATCTGTTTTTACGTTTTTTTTTGTGATTTTGGGTCCAAAATGTTCATATAGTAGAAGATCACTGCTCTAAACAAAGTCAAAAATCCTACATCCAAACGAAATAAATATAATTAATTATGATGAATACGTTAAGTCTTGTTCATTGTTTTTCACTTTTATTAAATGTTTGATATTTACGGTGGAAATGGTGGACTATCGGACATTCAAAATGCAGCATATTTTCACTCTTACACACATATATTCCCCATTTACATACATACATTTTCACTCTTACACACATATATTCTCCTTTTACATACATACATTTTCACTCTTACACACATATATTCTCCTTTTACATACATACATTTTCACTCTTACAGATGGAGCGCTCCATTTCAGACGCCTACCCGTGCGGGTCCGTGATCGGCACGCGGTGGGCCCCTGCTGAAAAGGAAAACCCCCCCGCAGGACAGCTGATCTACAGGTATCTGATATAGCGGATATTTGTTAAGATCCATATATCACGGATAGGATCATATTCTGTGCTAAATAAGAGACATTTAATCATTTACTAAACATCACCATGTTTTTATTTAACAAAATAATGTTTAATTCACGTTGGCGTAAGTACAAAACCATCGCTATGTTTTTAGATCAGGAAATGCATCCAGGCTCAAACAAACGATTTTCAATCATCATCCTCACGATCATTTAATGTATCATATGTTCGCGAGTTGAAATTAATGCACTAAATGTAATCCACGTGAGTTTACAACAACAAAAATAATCGCTTTGTTTTTATATCACATCCGACCGGAGGAAAATGCAGCACGGGTCTCACTACCGATCATCCTAATCCCACGGGCAAACAATAATATGTACAGTGTTAATAGTTTACTGTATTATTAGTGTCTAATATTACTGGGGATTTCAGAATGGTAGCCTACTGGATTTTGATTGATTGTATCGGCTTCATATCGCAATATATTCCCGAAGTCTGAAATGCAAAAATGTCCCACATTAGGGCAATTCACCCTACATTTAATCATTCATACAAAATCATATTTCGTTTCTTTTTAACGAAATAAATGTGGTTTAATCCACATAATTTACTGTGTTAATTGTTTAGTATTGTTTAACTTGAAGGTGCCTGATGTGAACATTTCCAGAAAAACTCTAGCTTGAATGGCCTTTGTATGTATACAGTAGGCCTACACATAGGCGGCGCGTGAGGCTCAGGTTTTGGAAGGCTAAATAACTTTTTTTTTCATCTTACGCTGCCCACCTCCGGCATCTATAGAAAAGAGATCAACTTAGTGAAAGCACCGCCTGCTGACCGATCAGAGCTCAGTGTGCGGAGTTTAAATCTATCAAGTCATATTACAGGAAAAAGGAAATGCAGTTTAAACTGCCGTATGCAGAGAAGACGCCGACGTGTCGCACTTATCATTCATATCACACTGACATCACATCATCAATCAGATCATCGATCTCACATCGATATCACAATATGTCCTTATCTGAGTCAGCTTCTCGAGCCGTATCTGGCCGTGCAACACTTAGTTACATTGTCACATATACTGTATGCAGACGTATTATTTTAAGCAACACATTAAGTTGACGAAACACTCAACTCAAATGTAATAAAGTCAGATCCCCTCGTGTTTTAGATGGGGCAGTATCATAAAACTGTTGTAAGCTTTCAAACACTCGGTAGTTTATTTTTTAACGAGTTGTTCTGTATTCTCCTTGCAGGTGCAACTATGTGGCTTGTATCCTGGATTATATGTTTAAGTCATCATGGATGTTTAAAGTTCATATTTGTCTAATATTAGTTTACTTTTCATTAATGAAGTATGATGTTGCGCTGTCAGTACACTTGTCCCTGTTTGTGATTGGTCAAATGTAGCTAACCCCGCCCCTTTCACGTGAACGCGTTCTCAGCTGGAGAGAGAAACCCTGGCTTGATTTACCGAGTTGATAACCAGCGCCGTAGGACCGCTTAGCGAGATCGCGTTTGTTAGGGTTAGTTAAGATAACTCAAGCATATCCAGGGTATGTTGAACTGGCTTCGTGGTACAGGGCACAGGTGGCTGCATAGCAGCGCTAATGTCAAAGACATTATATTTTTATTTTACCAGGATGCAGTTACACAATATTTACAGCCTACAGCACCCGCCGCCCCTGGGCCTACAGTATAGCCCAACCATGTACACCTTCCTTTTTTCCCGTCCAAAGTTTGAATTGGATAAAGGTAATGGTTATCGATGGTGCTTTTATAGCCTATTGTATAATAACTGTGTGATTTATATTGTTTTTCAAATGCATATACACTGCATTTACACTGCTCTTCCCGTCAAGAATATGAATAGAACTTAGTTAGATCACTTTACATTTCTGCAAATTAATTTTTAATCACACACGTCTCCCCGTCCCGAAAATGATAAATAAAATAAAAAGAGGAAACCATTTTCAAGTTCAGTTTTCAACGTTTTATTTAAAATAACTGACATAACAGACACCATACTGTAGGCCTATCTGCTGCGGAAACGAGGACGAGCTATTTTGGGATCTGTTTTTCAGGGGCTCCTCAGTCTCTCATTTACCCGGCTCCTGATTAGGACACATCCTGGGGATTGTGTTTACAAACATTGACCAGACCGTTCACCAGCCCCCACCCCCCATGTTGCCCATGCTGTCCTGTGTTGCGAACTCTTTGTTTAAAACAAATTGGCCATCGGAATGTGTGGAGGAATTCTCCCAAGGGTCACATTCCACAGCTCTCCCCCCCCCCCACTCCTGTGATCTCCCATCCCCCAGTCTGTAGGTTTGTGTTTGCATATTTCTATCCCGTAATTCATACTGGTCCTCTCACGCACATACATTCTCCTTACAGTATACATACATAGGCTATATGAGTCCGTGTATCTACGGACCATTTGTTTTTCTTTATTAAAAAAGTTAACGGAAGAGCGTCTGAGAGGCGTTTTTGCCCTTTTGCTTGTTACCTTACTAAATGGTCTAATGGTCAGTGGAGCGAGGGGGGAGGCCCGCGAAACTCACGGAAGTGATTTCAAAACAAAAAGCACTCGTTTGCTTGGAACAAAGAAAACGGCCAAGACACACATTGAGTCCAGAAAATGAATGTTATTAAGGGCTGTAAATATAATAAGCCTGTGTCTAAAATTGACAACAGCCTTATTATATTTACAGCCCTTAAGATACACTTTTGTGTTTAACAGCTGACCACTACCATGACGTACTTTGTTTTAGTAGATTTCGCATGATAGCAAAATGTATAAATATGAGCATTACATTATATGAATATGAGAACAAAATGCATGAATGTGTGAGTGACAATATATGAATGTGTGCATTGAAATATGATAATATGAGAGCAAAATGTATGAATGTGTGAGTGTAAATATATACCTGTGTGAGAGTGAAAATGTATGTATGTAAAAGGAGAATATATGTTTTTTTGTGGTACAATTTATCCATTTTCACCCCTTTTTTCTGGTTCTTCCAAAAGTTAACTTAGACTTTTTCTGACTCTGGAGGAATGTAACGGGAGTTGTCAGGGGACTATATCCGCCTTAAGAGACACTATTTTGGGGTACAATTTATCCATTTTCACCCCTTTTTTCTGGTTCTTCCAAAAGTTAACTTAGATTTTTTCTGACTCTGGAGGAATGTAACGGGAGTTGTCAGGGGTCTATATCCGCCTTAAGAGACACTATTTTGGGGTACATTTTATCCATTTTCACCCTTTTATATGGTTCTTCCAAAAGTTAACTTAGACTTTTTCTGACTCTGGAGGAATGTAACGGGAGTTGTCAGGGGACTATATCCGCCTTAAGAGACACTATTTTGGGGTACAATTTATCCATTTTCACCCCTTTTTTCTGGTTCTTCCAAAAGTTAACTTAGACTTTTTCTGACTCTGGAGGAATGTAACGGGAGTTGTCAGGGGACTATATCCGCCTTAAGAGACACTATTTTGGGGTACAATTTATCCATTTTCACCCCTTTTTTCTGGTTCTTCCAAAAGTTAACTTAGACTTTTTCTGACTCTGGAGGAATGTAACGGGAGTTGTCAGGGGTCTATATCCGCCTTAAGAGACACTATTTTGGGGTACATTTTATCCATTTTCACCCTTTTATATGGTTCTTCCAAAAGTTAACTTAGACTTTTTCTGACTCTGGAGGAATGTAACGGGAGTTGTCAGGGGACTATATCCGCCTTAAGAGACACTATTTTGGGGTACAATTTATCCATTTTCACCCCTTTTTTCTGGTTCTTCCAAAAGTTAACTTAGACTTTTTCTGACTCTGGAGGAATGTAACGGGAGTTGTCAGGGGACTATATCCGCCTTAAGAGACACTATTTTGGGGTACAATTTATCCATTTTCACCCCTTTTTTCTGGTTCTTCCAAAAGTTAACTTAGACTTTTTCTGACCCATGTACATCACCCTGGATCTCTGCCTGTAAGTGTGGGACCAGTGACTCTGTAAGCAGCAGCCTGTCCTCTGGGTGGGAGAGAGCGAGGTGCTGGAAGGAGCTGTCTGGGTCACAGCCTGCTGCTGCTGCTCTCTCCGCCCCTGTATTCACATAACTTTTACCCAGCTTTCACACACTCATTCCCGGGTAAGAAAGCCATGTGCATCACCCTGGATCTCTGCCTGTGAGTGTGGGACCCTGCTTACAGCAGTGACTCTGCTGTACATTTCACGAGTCAAATGTGGATGAAATGGACAGGTTTCACAAGAGAAGCAACCTCACTTTTACTTAACTGGAAGTTCTGAGTACTTCTTCCACCTCTGCTTGATAGGAATCGGGATTTATGTTGGAAAAATCATTACAAATTGGCAATGAGGAACGCTTCACGAATTTGCGTGTCATCCTTGCGCCTAGGGGGCGAGGATAATCGGGCCTGCTCAGGCTCAAAAAGTCTCATTTAGAGTCCCGCCCCTCCCGTTCATTTCTATGGCATTATCGTTTACATCTTGTGTCCACCCATTGGTCGGCTCACTTAGTTCTCGTCCACTGATTGGATGACGTCTCATTGAGCGGGCAGCGTCTTCTCTTCACTGTAAATGAACAGCCATCATAACTGACAGGCTTTTGAAAAGGTAACATAAACTCCGCTATTACTCTTAACACGACGGTCCGTTATAATGTAATATAACAGATGAATGCCAATGTGGTTGTTGTCCTCTGCTATTACTCTTATCAAGACAGTCCGTTATAATGTAATATAGATGAATGCCAATGTGTTGTCTTTTAACGTTCGCGCATATTAGCATTGGTAACAAGTTGCCGCTAAAGCAGAAACACACCGGAGCTTTCCGGCCTTTTAAATCCGTAAATACTTGTCATTTAATGTTTATTGCTATGTGCTAACGTTTATGAAGTTAACATCTGTATGCACAATTCGTGATTAAAAGTTGCCAATCCGCCATTTACAGTCTTAACAGTAGAACTACGGCAACAACATGCACTTCTCCTGCACTTTGCTAGGTGCAAAACACGTTATGCTTTTTTACTTTGCACTAACGTAAATGTTCATGAAGTTAATGCTCATGGTAATTTGTATTTACTATGTGGTAGTGTACTAAAGTTAACATGTATATGAAGGCTACCATAGGGCGAATATTATTATTATTATATAATAAGTATCATTCATTTAAAGTCAGACCTCTGAGGTTAATGTTGAGCTGATGGAAAAGTGTTGGCATTATCTTTCAATCAGAACCAGCTTTTACTCGTGTTATTTTCCTTATTTCTATTCAGACTGTTACTACATGTTTTTTCTCATTTCATATTCTGTTATTAACTTGTTATTCTTATCATCCCTCTTTATTTCATCCTGTGTACTATCTGTGTTTCTCTCTCGTGCACCTGTTCTGGCCCCCAGTGCTTTCAAAAAGTAAACACGGTTATTACGTTTCTTTTATTTATTTGTTTACGATCTAAACAAAATGTCCCTAATTTCTCTGAGAAAAACATCTCACTTTCAGTGTATGAAGGTGGTGATAATGTACTGTTAACTTAAAACCATGTCTTCCTTTTTGCTCCTCATGCAGAACGGGCTGCTCAGAAAACTCTTCTACAGAAGAAGAACAAGAAGAAGAAGAAAAAGAAGAAGAAGAAGAAGAAGAAGAAAATCAAGAACAAGAAGAAGAGAGAAGGTTAGGAAATCACCAGAACACATGTAGACACACTCTGTTAACACAACTATCTCAAAATCAGAGCATGAAGGTGCTGATTACATTATTTTATATATTTTTATATTGTTTGATGTTGACTGCACTTTCATTAAACCTGTGTGTGTGTGTGTGTGTGTGTGTGTGTGTGTGTGTGTGTGTGTGTGTGTGTGTGTGTGTGTGTGTGTGTGTGTGTGTGTGTGTGTGTGTGTGTGTGTCTGTGTGTGTGTGTGTGTGTGTGTGTTGTAGATCCCCCACGCATGTGTCCTGGCTGCTCAAAGGACATCTCAGTGATTGAGCACCTCTCCCTCCTAGGCTTGACCTTCTGTCGAGCCACTTCAGGAATGACCCTGGATCAGTGGCTGAAGGTCAACGTCCCGAAGACCACAGGGTGGAGGTTGCAGATAAAGATGGCCTCTGCTGCAGCCGGTGTGTTCCCTCCCAGGCGTGAGCGGACCTGCACGCTATGCAGCCAGAGAACGACCCGGGCCACGGGGCATAGCATGCACCGCCCGACGAGGCAGAGTTTCTGCCAGGTTTCTGACCCCCAGAACCGCACAGTGGAGCAGTGGCTCACTGAGTTGAGGGGAGGGAGAACAGAAAAGGAAATGCTGAGGGACCGACAGAGAGTCAACAGGAAGAAGAAGAAGGCCGCAACCCTGAATTCCGAATTTTAATTTGTAAATAAATAAAAAGGTATTTTTAAACTTCAATATCTCTGACTGCTTATTCCTTGCTTTTGACAATGAATGAAGGAGATGTCCTTTTGCCTTTTTAGAAAACTTTATTTTAAATAGTTTGAACAATACATATAAAAACACTGCATTGGAAATACACATAGTACATAAATGAATCAGAATCAGAATACCTTTAGTAGGAAAGAGCCACAGACAGCTTAGTGTTGAATATCTTACATGCTTTAAAAAAGTACTAAGTTATAATATAATAAACAAACAACACAACAATATGCTAAAAAAGTACTAAGTTATAATATAATGAACAATATGCTAAAAAAAATTACATAATTTTCAAAAATACAGATCAAAAGCAAATCAAATCCTGTAGCAGTTCTTAGGGTTTAGCAGCCCGGTATATATTACAGTTATTAAAGATGTCATATGTATATAACGTATATATTGCACATAGTTTGACGGTATTTAACCGCAGCAACTTACACAATTTACAAAATACAAGATGTAACAGTAACAAGGGTTGAGCAGCCAGGTATAAATGACACAGTTATTAATGGCATATATATTGATTTAGCAGCCAGGTATAAATGACACAGTTATTAATGGCATATATATTGATTGAGCAGCCAGGTATAAATGACACAGTTATTAATGGCATATATATTGATTTAGCAGCCAGGTATAAATGACACAGTTATTAATGGCATATATATTGATTTAGCAGCCAGGTATAAATGACACAGTTATTAATGGCATATATTTATTGCACATATTGCACAAAGTTGGTTTGTATTTAGCAGCAAGGGGTGTTATAGTCTGTGTTGTGGTGTGTTACTGTCATATCAAGCATGCAGCCAGCAGATGCAGCCAGCGTCAGAGAGTATTTGCCGTGGGGGGGATCTGGGTGGTTTGAATTGATCTCAGGTGCTCTGATCTGATTGGCTGACAGGCCCCGGACCCTCAATTGAGCTTTTCTCAACCCAGAAGATCCAAAGGGGTCTTTTGCGCAGGGGCCATGCTAATCTTCTCTGTATCGTACCAATTTTATTATATGTGCTATCGAAGTAACACAATATCTCCCTGCATCTGGGGGATATTCCCAGGTCTCTGAGCAAGGTCAACTTTGTATTATGGTAGCAGAACACATAGAGCTCAAAGGGAGCAAAACACTGGGTTTACATGTGCCGAAAACTGCAGACAGAAGCTGCGCTAGCATGGTTCGTGGCTCTCGCCTTTGGCTTCTTTGGCATTGAGTCCAAAAAAGACCCCTGCTGCTGTGCTGCACTTTGTGCCCCCGATTGGAACCTATGTCTATTTCAAGCCTTATCTGTCTTTAAGGGTTAAATGTGGTTGATGGGCTGCTTTGGTCGGCTCAGAGGCAGGAACCGCCACGCCGTGTCCTTTGTCGTTGCAAAACTGCCCTGCCTCTGACCCGTCCAACTCATACTTACCTGGCAGGGGAGATACCATGATCACCAAGGTGGTTCACCCAGGGCGAGGCTCGGCCATTGCACCCCGGCTATGCTGACCGCTGCGAATTCCCCAAATGTGGGAATCTCGACTGCATAATTTGTGGTAGTGGGGGACTGCGTTCGCGCTCTCCCCTGATTATAGTGTTGAAGAAAAGGTCAAAGACAACCTGGCTACAGCTTGCATGTGTGGCGGCTTCTTTGCTCCAGGAAAGACTTTCTGGTGCCAATGTCCTCCCCAGAGCGTGTCCTTGCTTTGGGCTCGAAATATCTCTGTCCCTTGCAGTGAGCCTCACTCTGCGTGCCACGCTCCAGAGCCAAGGCAAGTTCAATGTGTCACCTTTGGCATTGAGTCAAAAAAAGATCCGCTGCTGATGTGCTGCAGTTTCTGCCCTCAATTGAAACCATCTGTTTTGGTTTCGAGATGCGTCTTTGTTTGTTTTTCCACAAGGCAGGAGATGGGTGCACCGTTCCCGGAGGCGCTGCAATACCGGGTCGATGCGTGGAGTGAACGGGGCAAGCCCCTCTTTCAGCTCCCAGTGCTAAAAATCCATTTAATATATAGTCCCCGTATAGGGGACGTATCAGATATTAAACTGATAAGAACAGATTTTTTTTTTATTATTTTTTTTTTTATTATAACAAATCTTCAATTTACTTCATTCATATACACAGTTTACAAACAGGTAAACACTTGACATTCAATACAACACTTATAACACTTTTACTTTTCATACATGCAAATACAGTTAGGTGATCTGGTCTTCACCCCACCAGCCCTAAACCCCCCTTCCATCTTTCCAAAGCGGCGTGTTGTCCCCATTTCAGAATGTCCCTCTCCATTCTCCCCTTCATATCTGCCCTTACTTTTCCTATTATCCCCCTTATGCTGCTGCAGCATTTGTTCTTTGCAACATCCTGCCTAGCCAGCCAAAGATTCCTCTTGAGCAGGCTTACCACTAGCCAAATGGGGAAACTTGCCCAAAATTCACCAGGACCCGAGCCCCTTTCGATCCCATCCCATGTAATTTTAAACCCAGGAAAACTCTGTCCTAACCACCCTTCCACTATTTTCCATGCTCCCTGTGCGAATGGACAGTCCCACATGACATGTCTGATGGTCTCTTCATCCTTACAATCTGGCCTAGGGCACACCGGAGACCTTGCCAGTCCATGACGGTGCAGGATTTTCCGCACTGGTAAGCACCTGAGCAGGCACAGCCAGTTAAGGTCCTTTAGCCTATTGTCCAGTCCCTTCGGCTGGATCCTCCTCCACACTTTGGATGGTATTCCAATAACAGGACCAACATTAGTTTTCTCTCTGGCTTCTTTATATAGGGTTCTGTGATTGAGTTTCACCTCTGGCCCGGCAGCCTCCGGGTGAGCCCGAAGCCACTTTGCTGCATGGCGGTAGTGCCATGGCTGCTGTTCCGCCCTGGGCCCCAAGTTGCTCCAGGCCATAAGCTCTCTTGCTTGATAAGAAAAGAAAAGGCGGATAAAAAAACCAGAAGGATGTACTACTGGGCCTGATACTTCCCTACATAAGGTTGAAACAAAAATGCAGTCCATCTTCAGAGTTAAATGCGGTACATCTCTCCCCCCTGCTTCGACCCCAGCCAGCATGCGGCCTCTTGCCACATACTCATATCTCCCACCCCATATGAAGCCAAACAAGAGGCGCATGAGAGGCCTCCTCATGCTGACCGGCAACGGATATATGTATGCGAGATATACGAGGGATGGCAATATATCTACCTTCAGCACTAATACCTTCCCTATGAAGGTCAACTGCCTACTCTTCCAGAGTGACACTTTCCTCTCTACGACCTCAAGCCGTCTTGCCCAACTCAGGGAAGCACTTTTAGTAGACTCAAAACTGACCCCCAGAACTTTTATAGGCCCTGGGCAGAAAGCAAGACCCCCTGGCACATCCATCCTTTCTCTCCATTTCCCAAAAAACTTCACAGAGAACTTTGCACAATTAAGCTTGGAACCGGATGCCCTGCCGAAATCCTCCATGATTTGCAGCGAACGAATAAGGCACTCATCCCTATCCAGCAGCAAAGTGGTGTCATCTGCATACTGGGACAGTTTCACCCGTAACCCTCCACTGCCAGGCACTAGAAAACCTCTGACCCCTGTGTCGGCCCTGATGGCTGCCGCCAAAGGCTCCATATAGAGCACATATAGCAGTGGTGAGAGAGGGCACCCTTGTCTCACACCTGATTGTAACCGGAAAACATCGCCTAGGTATCCGTTCACTACTACCCTACTCCCCACGTCCATGTATAATGTGCGCAACCACCTTATAAAGACTTTACCAAAACCTAGCCTCTCCAATATGCTGAACATAAATTTCCACTGCACCCTGTCGAACGCCTTGGTTTGGTCAAGAGCAACCAGCATGAGTGGCAGGTTTCTGTCCTCTGCCCATGCTATCGCATCCCTTAGGAGCTGCAGGTTCCATCTTGTTGAGCGCCCTGGCACTGCACATGTCTGGTCAACATGAACCAAATGGGGCATTGCTTCGCCTAGCCTATCAGTGAGAACTTTTGCCAGAAGTTTATAGTCCACACATAGCATGGTCAAAGGTCGCCAGTTGCCTATTTCAGTGCGATCTCCCTTCTTATACAGGAGGGAGATAACCCCGGTGGCTAAAGTCCCGCTCATTTCTCCTGCCTGCAGCACTTCTGTCAGAACCTCCAACAATACTGGCCCTAGTATGCTCCAGAACTTTGCATACAATTCTACAGGTAAGCCATCAATTCCTGGCACCTTACCCTTGTTCATTCTGTTGAGCGCACCCTCCAATTCGCTAACCGTTAGTGGGAGCTCTAAAGCCTGCACTATGTCCCCTGGAACCTGGCGCTCAAGCAGTTCCAGGAAATCATCCCCTCTTCCCACATCTTTCTCCTTGAAACTGTCCCTGAAATGATCTGTGGCAACCCTCACCACCTGGCCCTTTTCTGTCACAACAATACCCTGCATGTCCCTAAACCCTGTCACCACCTGCCTTGCTTTTTTTTCCCGTACCGAGCTGAAAAAAGCAGCAGAACATGTTTCTGACTGCTCAATGAACTCCGACCGTGATCTCGCCAGGAAAGCCCGGGCCTTGCCTTCAGAGACATGTCTGAGCCTTGCCTTCAAAGAATCGCATGCATCTTGATTTATAGTGGAACCACAGTTCCCCTTTGCGTACTCACGCTCTAGGAGTCGCTGCAGATGAGACACCTCCCTCTTTGACTGTCTTGCCTTCCTTTTGCAATAACCTAAACAGAAGGTCTTAATTCTGTCCTTGGCTACCTCCCACCACTCTAGTATCCCCTGACACAGCGGTTTGAGGCCCAACACTCCCTTAAAAAACAAAGGGAACTGTTGGTTGAAAAGCTTTCCCTCCAAAACACTGACATTTAGGCGCCAGTAACCAGGCCCAAAAGTTTGTGCATCCAAATCTACTCGAAACAGCAGGCCATCGTGGTCAGAAAAGAAAACAGGGATGGTCCTACCTTTGATCAGGTTTAAAGACCTGGAAAAAAACAAATAGTCCAAACGTTTTGCCACCCCTCTTGAGTTACGCCACGTTGGGCTGTCTATGTGTGGCTTGACCCCCTTACCCCCATCTACCAACCCACATCTAACCATGAGTTGTGAAATATACTGGTCGCTGGCATCTCCTCCCTCCCCAGCTCAACGTTAATCCCCCCTATAATTACCTGTCTATTGGTAATAAGGAAAGGCTCCACTGATTTAAACAGATTAGCCCGCTCTGCTGGCGACTGTGGTCCATATACCACAATGACCCGCAGCTTCCTTATTCCCCATACGATGTCTGCCCCTATTGCCCTGCCCTGGTCAATAACAAAAACATCCTCCACCCTTATTTCCTTAAAACAAAACAAAATCCCAACCCCCGTGGAGTGAACCCCCCCTACACTCCAAATCGAGTCCCCTTTCGTCCACTCCCTTGAAAACATTCCCACATCCCCCATGTCTCTCAGATGGACCTCTTGCAAAAAAACTATGGCTACATGCAAAGTGCCTAAAAAATCAAAAACAGTCCTTCTTTTAACAGTGTTCCTCATTCCTCTCACATTCAAAGTGAGAACATCAAAAAAACTTGTCATTAGCAATGGAATAATTACCCACTCAATGTTCACGTTGCATAGGGGTCGTCACTGTCCATCTGGTCGGCCCATAACACGGGAAGCATACTTGAAGAGGTGGAGGGACACAACGTGCCTCCTTGTGTGTCATCCCCCAAGTGAGGCGGTTGCAGCAGTGGTTCAGCAGGTAGCTCCCGGACCAGTGGCAACCCTGATGGGAGCACAGCCCCTACAACCCCTGGGTCCTCCTCCATCGTCCCTCCACCCAAACCATGGCCTTCGTCCACTTTGCCCCTCCCCTGGTCGCTGTCCTTCACTGGTCCCTCCCTCTTCTGCTGCCCATCTCGTTTACCCACCGCCGCCACCACCTCTTTGGCCTGCACCTTCCTCCTCGATCCCTCAGTCTTTGACCTTTTGTTGTCTCCGACCTGCGAGCAGTCCCCATTGTCTGCGAAGCCTCTGTTCCGAAAGCCTCCGCTATTTTACGTGCCCCAGTCTTGACACCCACATCGGCTGCTACAGTTGAGTCTGTATTCCCCGCGGGGCCTTTGTCCACGCTGTCAGACCCCGAGCCGCCGCCTGGTCCCTGCTCCACTGTCACGGTCTCCCCCGTGCTCTCTGGAAACATAGCCTTCTGGCACTGGAAAAGCCCTTCCAGAAGGTCCTCGAACTCATTTCCCTTCCGGTTTTTGTCCCCGGCTACCTCCGCAAACGTCCTCCTGCGCTCGGGACAGCTTCGGTATAGATGGTCCTTCCCACCGCAGCCATGGCAGGCCTTTGGCACTGTACAGTCTTTGGCCTCATGTCCCCTTTGGCCACAAAACCGGCAGCTGTCGCCGCTGCACCCTCCATCCACATGGCCTGATTGCCTGCATCGCCTGCAGAAAGCTGGCTGGCGCGGGTAGAATAGGTACCCTCGATCTGCTCCAAGGCTGAAAGAGGCAGGCGGGTGCATGAGGCCGCCAAAACTCTCTGGTTCAGATTTAAGTAGCACCTGGAACTGCCTTCGACCTGTCCAGATCCCCATGGTGTCCTTGACATGCCTTGCTGTAGTTAGCACTTCCCCATACAGCCTCAAAAAATCAGCCAGCGCATTGTCAGTCACAAAGGGATTAAACATGTGGACCGTGATTGTCCTGAAATTTGGTCTGTCCAAATTTAAAACCTTGTAGCAGGCTAGCGGCTTTAGCATAGCAGCAGCAACACAGTCCTTTGCAACTTTCGTGTATACCTGCTCGTCCTTCAGGGTGACGTCAAAAGCCTTCTCCTGCTGGTTCCATTGTAGGCAGTAGATGGCATCGACCTTCAGATTTAGCTGCTCCATGATGACTTTCCTGCAGAACCACGTCCTCGACACGACATCTTCCGCCGCATCAACTGCCTGAAAACGCAGTGTGAATCTCAGCCCGACTCTTGGGATCGGCTGACCATAGTTGGCCCTCCCGGCCATCGCTCCTTTCTCCTCGTGCTTCCAAATGTCCTTCCTGGAAAAAATGATAAGACCAGATACTCCACTTGATCTTAGCCAAAAGGCCGAGAAGCGATGAGCCTTAACGTTTGCTGCGGGAGACGGACTCGTTGCGCAGTCGCCGCAGGTCTTGGTGCGGCTCTTTTGACCTGGCGTAACCGAGGCGCTGAGTAGCTTGGATCGCCCAGGTGCTAACGACTGTTCTTGTCTTTCTCAAACTCAGAATGCTCAGCCAAATGGCCAAGCCTACCAAAAATAGGTTGAACTCGTAGGTGTTCCTCTCCACGGAAGTCTTTAGTAAAAGGCGAAAGACTTATACGCTTTGAAGAGAAACCAGAGTAATTGTGGAGGCTGTCCTCGAGAACAGACACCACCATAGTTGTCCCAGTCCAAGCCCTCGCGGTGACCCTCACTTGGCACTTCCACATCCCAGGCCACACCTTTTCCCCCAGCTGCATGGTTCGTGGCTCTCACCTGTGGCTTCTTTGGAATTGAGTCCAAAAAAGACCCCTGCTGCTGTGCTGCACTTTGTGCCCCCGATTGGAACCTATCTCTTTAGTAATACGCTTGAGTTGTGTGGCATGTTATACGTGCTGACTCCGCGGCATTAGAAAACACTAGTTTGATGCTAAACATCAAATCCATTTAAGGGAGGAACACTAGAATGTCTTTACGGATATAGATCTTATAATGAAATATAGAGGCGTGGTTGCTTGAAAAACAGTCTTTGTTGGCTGAACTTTTCGCCTCAACTGCCGTATGGTGGTTTGGCATTATAATTCAGCATTGGTGGTTCAGTGGTAGAATTCTCACCTGCCACGTGGGAGACCCGGGTCCGATTCCCGGCCAATGCAATAGACAGTTCTTTGTTGTCTGAAAATAAAGTATAATGCCTACACCACTTGGACTCTGCAACAGCAAACACACAGGTCTTTGGAGTGTACAAGTAAAGAGGGATGTTCTCCGTGCCGACTCCCATTGATTTGAGAACTCGGTGAGATGCTCGACATCAAATCACTGTAAGGAAAATGTCTGTCTTATGGACAGAGTTAACATGGGACTTGTCCTTCAAATGTACTGAGGTCCGCACAATGGAAATGTGATGTCAACTACCAATGCAAATTCCCTGCCACCGGCAAGACACATTTGACCAACTATGCCTACACACATGCAACACTTGGGGGTTCTCTATGCATGTGTCTGAGGGTAAAATAATCATCATTCTGTATATAAATATGTTTGTCAATATCATGGACATCTCCTGCTAAATTGAGGTCCACGAAGCTGACACAAGATACCCGCAGATAAGCACTCATCTCGGACTAAAATCCTCAATGCATAGCTGTTTTAATGGCATGCCCCCATATTATTTTGTTATTCAGTGTTACCAGGGGCACGAACTTCTGACCGGTGTTCCCTCTTGGTTTAGTCCGTGGGGGAGTGCTTAAGTGTGGGTACACAGGTTCGTCTGGTGCACAAGGTTATGGAGGTGGGGGTCTTGCTGGTGCTCAAGTGTCCATATACGTCACCCCATATTCACATACCTTTTACCCGCCTTAAGAGACACTATTTTGGGGTACAATTTATCCATTTTCACCCCTTTTTTCTGGTTCTTCCAAAAGTTAACTTAGACTTTTTCTGACTCTGGAGGAATGTAACGGGAGTTGTCAGGGGACTATATCCGCCTTAAGAGTCACTATTTTGGGGTACATTTTTATCCATTTTCACCCTTTTATATGGTGTTGTGGAAATAATTATCATAAGACGCCAATTAGTAACATACAGGACAAACCTCGATGTCTGTTTACCTTCTTTAAGGACACAGGCGGCTTAGCCAATAATGTTATTGTTCCCATTCTGTGACCGGTCAATACTGGGATACAGATGGTCTGTGTTGTGGGTACACTGGGACACTTCCTTCTCTGTATTTGTGGACTCCAAGGTAAAATCTTCGAGGTCATAAGTGTCCGAGGCAAGTAGCTCTGTGTTCCCACACTATTTAGGCTATCTCCTCAAATATGTTGTTTACTCTCTGCGAAACCAGTTAGATGGGCTGGCAAGAGAGAGGCTCTCCAGAATTGACGTGGCAACTCTACCGTGGAGTCAGAACCTCTGACTCTTGGATTTGTGATGTGAATACTCTGGTACCAACTCCAAATAAATCACAGTGGTTTGACATCAAAGCTCCGACTCTTCCCGTGTCTCCTTCCTGAGTCGGTGACTCCATTGCATGCTACACAGAAGTTTCCTCTACAAATTGGCGTTGTCGGCAGGATGCCAACAGATCTTCAGAACTGGTAAGTGTAATTTCAAATCCACATTTGGACATTGCCTTACCAGAATCTGTGATTGACGGTATCCTAAAATTACCTGTGAAACTGATCGGCTGCGTTTCCTTTTGGTTAATGAACATTTGGGGATAGTTAAACCTAGGGAATCAGTGTCTGGGGACTCAGTCCTGGCTGGCTTCCTCTGTGTATGCTGATTAGGGACGGAAGTGCCATACAAGCATGCACAGCTCATGTTTAAAGAGACCTTAAAGAAAGGGCATCAGTGAGGTGGAGCTTCTGTGTGAATAGAAAGCAATGCAAAAGATTTGTACTGGACAAATCGCCGGATTTTGAGGGTCTTAGCGGCCGAACATAGCAGTTGAAAATAAGCAGCCAGAGATATTTACTGCTATCACCTCTCTGTAGAAACACGGCTCCAGCTGCAGCCTTGCGTGTGTGTGTGTAAAAACCTCACCGTGTGTGTGTGGGGCTGGAGCAGTGCAGGCTGAGAGGAAGAAAATCACAGTTCTTGTCTAGGTTTTAACTCACGGCACCGCCGTCCTTCAAACGGGACGGTCTAAAAGCACTCGTTGTTTAGGACCGTTTTTCTCATGGTTAGACGGGCCAGCGCGAAGTGCGTGCATCACCCGATACGCTACGGCTCTCTGGAGCAGGTGGCGGTCAGGAGTGCATACATACAATTATAGGCTAATTGATCAGAGGTGTGTAGTGGCAAGCAAGCATAGGCAAACTGTGTTTCACCTTGAGGTGAACTCGATGGCGAGTAGATATAGGCTGGTCGTACGGACTACAGTCAACTGAGCTGTTGTTTGGAGAGAAAGGGCAGGGAAAAAGTCTGTGGGCTCCGATCGGGGGGGCACAGCGCCACTAGAAACAGATAGCCTAGTGGTTGTCACAAGAGGATAAGCTTAGTTATCGCTCTTGGACGGCTTTCAAGCACCGATAAATCACTTGTATACAAGGGTAGACGTGAGCAGACGTCCACCGGAGATAATTCCTCACCCCCTCTAAGATCTCTCTTAAAACCGGACTAATATTGAGTTGAAGAGCTTTGCTGTCGCCCTGGCGTTTATTAGTGAGCTCATGTTTGTTTGTCCAAATTGCAGTGTTGATCTTCAAATACTAACCACAAACATGGGTAATCATCTGTCCACACCTGAGCCGGTGGTTAAAACTAAAACTCAAACATACGATAAACAAACATCACACCTACCAAAATTCGCAACAGACAAACAGAACTACACACACATGTTTTCCCCAAATATGCCGTCTGGGATGGTCGGCAGAGCTGTAGGCTGGAATCATGTGATGCCTTTTACGGCATTGATGTGCGAATTTTCACAACAGAACAACCAGAGAGGGAGAATCCCGTTTGACTGGCCATACACAGGCACTTTTGATATGAGTGTGCTGCGACAGGCTTCTCAGATTATTGATGATGATCCTAACCCAGCTTGGGACAAAGGGTACATGAAAAAAAGCGTGAAAGCGTGGATGTCTGTGGGAAAAAGGAGTGAAAGTGAAGGTGGATGTGAATGGGGCTCTAGTGAACTCAGAAGACTGCTTGATAATGTTTCCAAATGTGTTGCAGGTTGTCACTTACTCAGTTTACAAACCGCTTTTGACGTCAGAGCAGATATCATGTCCAGAATAAAAGAGAGACATGGCAACGATGTAGCGGCCGTAGCTAAAGCTATAATGTCAGACTGGGTTAGGCGCCAAGGGAAAGAGCCCCTCCCGTCCCAAGTGATTAGCATCTTGACAGACGCAGGGGTCCAACTAACACAGAGCATTATCAAGGAGCACACTGTAACTCTCTGCCCCAAAGTAATCCCCACCACAGAGACAAAAGAAATAAATCATATTGCCAGAAACTCAGATAACGACTTGTTGGAGGCAGTTGCAGCTATCATAAACATCAGACAGATAGAAGTGAAGAGGGAAAGGGAGCAAGAAATACATGACGCACACACAGCGAAACGCAGGTTTACAGGAAATGGCAGATTACAGGGGCGGAGGTGATACTTCTGGTTATTCAGGTGGCCAGTCTTCAGCAGAGACAGGGACAGTTCCAGAGCAAAGCCCCCCTCCCCCTTCTTCTTCTTCTTCTCCTCCTCCCCCTCCTCCTTCTCCTCCCCCTCCTCCTCCGCTCAGTTTAGAGCACACACCGCGCCAATTCACAGCTAAGGAGATAGCGGCACTCAGGGGAAAAATGATCACAAGAAAGGCGTCACAGGCTGCGCAAGAGCAAGAGGTACATAATACAGCGCAGGAAGCACAACAAGCCGCAGCCGCCAGTGAAACACACAATGCCCCGAAAACCCTGATAGGAGAAGTCCCGGTATTTAAACCATGGACTCCCTCAGAGGTTATCGATGTCACAAGACACGCGCCCAACCCCACTAAAAGCCCAGATGAATATCTGTCATGGCTGACTAATGTGTGTATGGTCTATAACTGTTTGGTGCATGATGTTAAACAGCTGATCGTCCTCACATACAAAGCCGAATGGCCAACATGCAAAGATGAGTTTAAATTTCCAGTGTGCACAAACGCAGGAGATTGGCCTGTAACACAGTCCCTCACTCAGTGGTTAGAAACTGACGGAGCTAGGGCTATCAAAGCTTGTGCTAAAACTCACACTGACTTTTCCCAAGTGATGGCTTGCATCCAGAGCCCTACAGAAACAGTGCAAGACTTTATCCAGAGATTCATAACGGTGTGGGACAACAATGCAGGCATTAAAAGAGAGATCAATGATTTGTTTGCAGTACAGAGCTTATTGCATAACCTTATCCCGGAGACAGCTCAAGCTTACATGTTAGCCACCCCCGATTGGCAGATGAAAACCTGGAAAGTTACTATTGCCACCATGCGGGCCCTACACAGAAGCCAGATTTTTCTGATTCCCCGAACGGCACAGGTGCTGCAACAGGGAAGCACACAGGCTTATCAAGGTCAGAGTAACTACCAGCAGACTCAGGGACAAAACAGCACACCACAATATCAGAACCAATGACAGTCACAAGGTTATCAAAACAAGAACAGGCAGCAGCAAAACAAAAACCAAAAAAAAACCAATGCACTGCCACGTATGCGGCAGCACTGAGCACTGGGCAGGGAAATGTCCTAAGAGGTGGGGGGCACAGCAGCACACACACAATTTGCCTGCTCTGCCCCCACCCCTGCAGCCCACACTGCCGCCTCCCCCACCTATGTCCAGCAGCCACTTTCCACCCTATGACAGGCAGGCCCAGCAGGGGCAGTATGCAGCAGCACAGGGTGGCTATAATGAACAATAGGGAGGCCATGGAGGAATAGGGTCAATAACACAAAAAATCCACATTCAAGCAGCAACTATTCGCCTCTCCACTAACCCCCGCGAAGATCCAATGATGCCGGTTGAGGTTAATGGCACAACTGTTGACATTTTGGTTGACAGTGGTGCAACATTATCAGCTGTACGAACAAAAGAGAAGGTGTGTAAAGGAACTAACAGTTTTGTTACCACTGTAGGCGTTTCCGGCGTTCCAATAGCAGAGCCTATTTCAGAGAGAACTAATATTTCCGTTGATGGATCACAGGTGCAACACTCTTTCATTATCTCAGAGGGCAGCCCAATTAACCTGATGGGCAGAGACCTACTGTGTAAGCTACAAGCAACCATACATTGCACACCAGACGGACTGTATTTGACAATACCAGACAGCAGAGTATATCAGGCTGTTCAATTCATACAATCATCTCTAAACAATCTTTATTGTTGGACATTTCCAGATTTCCAAATGCTTTCCATTTTTTCCACAGAGGGAATTCAAAACATTGCTAGCATTTCCCCAGCATGTGCCTCTATGATGTCATCTATGAGGCCTGTGTTACATTGTCACTGCACAGCTGCATTTAACCCATCAAATGAGTATGCACTGTCAGTGAGGAGTTATTGCAATAGCTCAGCTCGGTTGGAATGTGAACAGTTTCTATTTATAGGTCCACAGGGGTGCGCATTGCCTATTAGGCTCACACCCTTACAACAGGGCTTTTATGTTGTAGAAACTGCCCCACACGTCACACTAGCTGTCACTACAGGCAGTAGTCCTGAGGAGGTGGGGGTCATGGCAGCCCACTGCCAGGCCCGGCTAGAAGTTGCAACAGCTTCTCTGCCACGCACACACACACCTAATCTGATCAACCTAGGGGAGGAACATTACATGCTACGTCTCCCTAAGCCCATGTGTCTCCCCCAAAGCACATTTTCTCACTTTCAACCACCCCTCCCCACAGAGTATGGCCCCCCTTCAGATTTCTCAGAGGTCCCAGCCACCTTATGGGCGAAACACAAGAACCATGTGGGGTTTGTAAAGTCTGCACCCCCTCACAGAGTGACACTTAAAGCCAATGCCAGATTGCCAGCGATCAGACAGTACAACTTACCCCAAAAAGCCATTTTGGGCATTACAGGGGTTTGTTGAATCACCCACTGTGTACGCCGCAGCTGTTAAAAGAGACCTGGACACTTTGGTCCTTACAGGGGGTAGCACCCTCCTTCAGTATGCTGATGACCTGTTGATAGCATCCCCTAACAAAGACGCCTGTCGCATCGACTCCATTTTGCTCATGAAAAGACTTTCTGAATGCGGACACAGAGCATCCCTGGCCAAGTTGCAATACTGCCAGACTGAGGTCACGTATTTGGGTCACATTCTGAGAGATGGACACCGCCTCCTCTCACCTGCGAGAGTCTGCCTTTTGAACAAAGTGCCACCACCGCGCACAAAGAAGGAGATGCTTTCCTTCTTGGGCATGGCAAACTACTGCAGACATTGGATATACGAGTACGCTGCTATGGACTCCGTCCTGCGTGCTGCCACTCTGCAGGCCGCCCCGAACATTGTTCACTGGTCTGAGGACATGCACACAGCTTTTCAGGACTTAAAGCAGGCCCTCACATCGGCTCCGGCCCTGGGTCTCCCTGATTACCATCAACCTTTTCATCTACACGTCCATGAAAGGGGGGGCTTTGCAACGGGCATCTTGGTACAGAAGCATGGCTCTAATTTTCGGCCTGTGGCGTATTATTCGTCTCGACTTTCCCCTGTGGTACTTGGTATGCCTTCATGCCTGCGAGCAGTGGCCGCAGTTGCAATGTTTATCAAGCAATCCTCTCCCATTGTACTGGCCAGTGACTGTGTAGTACATGTCCCACATGCAGTTTTGCATATTCTGAACACCTCTGCTACTCAGCATATGACAGCAGCAAGGCGCTCTGGTTATGAGGCGGTCATTCTTTCAAGCCCGCACATCACTCTCAGGCGCTCCCCTCCTCTGAACCCAGCCACACTGGTCCCAATACCAGACTTTGATCTAACACATGACTGCATCACAACCATTGATCTGTCTTCTTCGCCCAGAACTGATATGTTGCAAACTCCAATCCCAAATTCAGATATGATTCTGTACACAGACGGGTCTGCCTGCAGACCGTCTGACACATTACGCTTAGCTGGCTATGCTGTTGTGAACGACTGGGAAGTCTTAGAAAGCCGAGCGTTGCCCAATGGCACGTCGGCTCAGGCGGCAGAGTTGTATGCTCTACTTAGAGCGTGCATTTTGGCTAAAGATAAAGTTGCGACCATTTTCACAGACTCCAGGTATGCTTTCGGGGTATGCCACGATTTTGGAGTCCTGTGGAAAATGCGCGGTTTCTTAACATCGGCTGGTAAGCCTATTCAACATCATGCGTTAGTGGCTCAACTGTTAGACGCTATCTTGCTCCCTGCACAGCTAGCAGTAGTTAAATGTGCTGCTCACACAAATTCTGATGATCCTATTGCACGCGGAAATGCGTTAGCCGACACCGCGGCTAAACAAGCGGCCATTTCCTCTTCCTCCATGGTGCTCCAATGTCCCTCCACACAACCTGCAGAACCCATTTGTTTGCCTTCCTTTAATGATGTCGCGGACATGCAAGCCCGCGCTGATGCTAGGGAGAAAGACTTATGGCTGCGCAGAAGTTGTACACTTGACGCAGAGTCCCGCTTGTGGCTCCACCCAGATGGCAGAATGGTCTGCCCCCGCTCGTTCCTCCATGTTTTGGCACATGTTGCTCATGGCTCTACACATGTAGGAAAAGGAGGGATGAATGGGATTATCCAATCACAATGGTTTGCCCCAGGCATCACACTAGCGACACAGGCCCTAGTAGATAGATGCATGACATGCCAGCAGACAAGAAAGAAAAGTGGCCCAGTCCAACACGAACACTTGGTACCCCTGTCGGGGCCCTTTGTAAATATGCAAATCGACTTCTCACACATGCCACCATGCCAAGGTTGCAAGTATCTCTTGGTAATAGTGTGCCAGTTCTCCAAATGGGTAGAGGCTTACCCAACCAGAAAAGAAGACGCTAGAACAGTTGTAAAGTGTCTTCTCAAAGATGTTATCCCTAGATTTGGTGTTCCAGCAGGGATTAACAGTGACAGAGGTCCAGCATTCGTCTCTAAGATAACCCAGAGTCTAGCTACAGTGTTAGGGTTCAGATGGCAGTTGCACGTTCCCTATCACCCACAGAGCTCAGGCCAGGTTGAGAGAATGAACTTGACCATAAAGGAGAAACTCACCAAGACAATGTTGACCACAGGATTGAAATGGGTAGATGCACTACCACTAGTCCTGTGTTCCATCAGAAACACACCGAATGCCACGACAGGGCTTAGCCCCCACGAAGTATTGATGGGAAGGGTAATGTCCACAGGGTCCAGTCCCCCAGTGACACCCCATAAGCTTACTCTGTTATGGACAGATGATTACATGACTAACTATGTAAAATATTTGACTGACATGTTGAGAAAGTTTCACAGACAGGTGGCTGACAGGCTCCCTCAACCTGGAGAGGAGCCAACCCACCCTTTTGAGATTGGTGATAATGTGCTAATCAAGTCTCTTGAAAAAGATGCTCTGTCTCCCAGGTGGAAAGGTCCTTTCCAGGTGTTAATAGTGACCAGAACAGCCCTAAAGGTTCAAGGCAGGACAGAGTGGATCCACGCTTCTCGATGCCGCCTGTCTCCTCCGCCGATCAGAGGGGAGGGTCAGGGTGCTGGCGTGTGATGAATGTCCTCATACTCCTTGGTCTGGGTCTACTATACCTGGCCAAGGAAACCCCGCCAGAGGAGGCGGAACCAATCCCGATGACAGGTGGCGAGGGCTCCCGCCCCTCAGAAGGTGAATATAAGGTGCTCTTATCCAAGGGCGCAGGCAGTTTGGCTATTCGGGGCCCAGACCCTGAAGGCCAAACCACATCAACGGGCACACCATTGCCTAGCAACAAAATCAGGTTGTTTCCCACCATCACACAAACATTTAGAAAAAGAGGGAGAAAAAAGAGGAAAGTGGGCCCCGAGATAAGGCTACTCCCTCTCCCTGCTCTTGACATTCCCAAAACAGGATTACAGAATATTTCCTTTGAATGTCCGACTACACACTGTAACTCACATGACTGTGTTGTTGTGTTTCCTGTGTTTTCAAGCAAAGGCTTATGGGCGTGGAACGTCTATCCAGAGACGGGGTACCAGCGGTTCCAGGTCTCGCAGCGGATGGTAAGAATAACACTCAACACCATTGCAAATGTACCCCCAGAAATGTGGTGTTTCACTAAAGAACAGTTAAAGAATGATCCTATGTGTACCACATGGACACCCAATTACAGAGATCCCAGTACAGGGGTCACTAGATGCTCAAATATGGAACCAGGTCCAGCTGTAATTAAGTCACCAGGAAGTGATGTAGATTATTTAAAGAGTGCCCATATCACTCCACCTAAACAAACTAAAACCCATTCTAATTCTGCAATACATCTAATGATAGATTATGCACATGAACGCAATGTTAGCAACTGTTGGCTGTGCCAAAATATGCCAGAGTCCATGCACTCTCCCATGTTCAGCCCAATTCCTTTCACAAAACCTGACTACAGTTTAGTTAGCTGGAATGATATAGCATCCCGAATTAGCGATGAGACCGATGATTGTTACATCCCTTCTTACCCCATAGACTCCAAGCAACCTTTAAGGTACAAGGGCTTAATCTCGCTCATTGTTGACACAATAAATAAGGATTACCTACCAGACGGTTTCAAGCGAGTAATGGTCCTAAAAATTATATATGTGAAGAAGTACTTAAACCTAGTTTTTGAATACAGATTCCAATTAGCTCTAGTCCAGACTAATTGTTCAATTAACTATACGGGACCAACATGTTCACCTCAACCACACACACCATCTTTGTTGGTTGAAGCCTTAGTAACAGTGGTACCCTGGTTTGGGTCCCGAACAGTGGACTCGATTAAAGTTAAAATACATGACTGCTCGCTGCCATTACCCCTAGGTAAGTCCCCTACACGTGACTGTTCAGTTTATATTCCCCCAGTTGTGGTGCATGAGTGGAAGAATGTGTCTATCTGCTTTCAGAACGGAGGAGGGTTTCTACCCTCTCACGATGTGGGCCACAGCGACTGTAACACCGTAATAAAGGTCAAACTAACCAGTACTCCCCTCCCAGAGAGAGTTTACTTGGTCTGTGGAGACAGAGCCTACAGTTGCATGCCTTATGACACTTTTGATGGCACCTGTTATCTAGCCTATCTAATCCCTTTGATCCGTAAAGTAGAGATTGATGAGATTGCAGCAATACTCCCCTCCCTACACAGAAATCGTAGGACCATCACAACAGGTCAGCAGCTGGCTAGCGCTGTCCTGCCCTGGTACGGCATTTATGTTTCCCAGCAGGAAATCATAGCTCTCTCCAAAATAGTGGAAAACCACCTCAATGTATCCAACAGAGCCATGTTGGCTGAACACAAAGAACTGCAGGAAGTTAGAACAGTGGCATTACAGAATCGCATGGCACTGGATCTTCTGCTAGCAGCACAGGGGGGCACGTGCAAGGTGATTGGCTCTGAGTGTTGTTCTTTCATCTCTGATGCTACACCTGAGGTCATGGATATGGCTCATGATACTGCTAGGGGAATAAAATAATTGCACGAAACTCATGGGTTTGCATTTGGGGATTTATCTGGAATATTTGGGTCATGGGGAGCGGGATTGGGTAAACTTGCCATTACCATTTCACTGTTTATCTTAGCTGTACTAATCCTGATAGTGTGCCTAGTCACTGTTGTTAAGCTGGTCATGCAAAAGGTTGTCAAAACCGCCCTCCAGGCCCCACAGACACTGGTGGGGTACGACACCATTGATGACACCGTGATGATGTACGACGTCGAGCTTCCCGACCCGTGGGTCTCTACCGTGGCACCCGAACCATGGGTTCCCCCTTACAATGAATGGCCAATTAATTAAAACTGATTAAAGTTGATTTTTTCCTTTTCAGGTTGTTACACTACACAATACATGTCTGACTTTTCCTTTTCAGATTTTGAATGTATTGATATTACTAAAATTAAGTGCCTGACTCTTAAGATAATCCTAAAATTGAGGACACTGCAATTTTGCAGATCACAGATTGATCAAATCACCAGTGTGAATTCTATACTCTAACTGTGAATTTTAGCAGGGTCTCTTACGATCCTGAGTTTTATTATGCTTTTGACTAGTGATTGCCTTCAAGTAAATCTTTAAAGCGGCAAGCTGGTTTTGATTTTATAGTTTGATGAATGAAATTAACTAATGGTAAATGATAAAAGATATTAGTTGAAAACTAATATTTAGCCATTGTGCACCTGTGTTTTATGTGTGTTCATTATTATGCTTTTGACAAAAGATGATCAAACACTGATGAGAGATGATTTTTCCTATTATGATTGGCTGTATCAATCATTGTGATTGAATGTTTCAATCTTATTCCACTTTGTGATATAATTGATGTAAGGTGAGACCACACTCGAACCTGGAGACGCCTATTGAGTTAATTATTGACCAAATTATTATTAGACTAATGTTTTTAGGTTATCATAAATGATAAAAAGAGAGGACTGTTGTGGAAATAATTATCATAAGACGCCAATTAGTAACATACAGGACAAACCTCGATGTCTGTTTACCTTCTTTAAGGACACAGGCGGCTTAGCCAATAATGTTATTGTTCCCATTCTGTGACCGGTCAATACTGGGATACAGATGGTCTGTGTTGTGGGTACACTGGGACACTTCCTTCTCTGTATTTGTGGACTCCAAGGTAAAATCTTCGAGGTCATAAGTGTCCGAGGCAAGTAGCTCTGTGTTCCCACACTGTTTAGGCTATCTCCTCAAATATGTTGTTTACTCTCTGCGAAACCAGTTAGATGGGCTGGCAAGAGAGAGGCTCTCCAGAATTGACGTGGCAACTCTACCGTGGAGTCAGAACCTCTGACTCTTGGATTTGTGATGTGAATACTCTGGTACCAACTCCAAATAAATCACAGTGGTTTGACATCAAAGCTCCGACTCTTCCCGTGTCTCCTTCCTGAGTCGGTGACTCCATTGCATGCTACACAGAAGTTTCCTCTACATATGGTTCTTCCAAAAGTTAACTTAGACTTTTTCTGACCCATGTACATCACCCTGGATCTCTGCCTGTGAGTGTGGGACCAGTGACTCTGTAAGCAGCAGCCTGTCCTCTGGGTGGGATTGAGCCAGCTGCTGGAAGGAGCTCTCTGGGTCACAGCCTGCTGCTGCGGCTCTCTCCCCCCCTGTATTCACATCACTTTTACCCAGCTTTCACACACACACACTCATTCCCGGGTAAGAAAGCCATGTGCATCACCCTGGATCTCTGCCTGTGAGTGTGGGACCAGTGACTCTGTAAGCAGCAGCCTGTCCTCTGGGTGGGATTGAGCCAGCTGCTGGAAGGAGCTCTCTGGGTCACAGCCTGCTGCTGCTGCTCTCTCCCCCCCCTGTATTCACATCACTTTTACCCAGCTTTCACACACACTCATTCCCGGGTAAGAAAGCCATGTGCATCACCCTGGATCTCTGCCTGTGAGTGTGGGACCCTGCTTACAGCAGTGACTCTGCTGTACATTTCACGAGTCAAATATGGATGAAATGGACAGGTTTCATGCTGTTACATACCTGGGTTACATAGTGCTGCGAAGCAGCCTGTCCTCTGGGTGGGAGAGAGCGAGGTGCTGGAAGGAGCTGTCTGGGTCACAGCCTGCTGCTGCTGCTCTCTCCACCCCTGTATTCACATCACTTTTACCCAGCTTTCACACACACTCATTCCCAGGTAAGAAAGCCATGTGCATCACCCTGGATCTCTGCCTGTGAGTGTGGGACCCTGCTTACAGCAGTGACTCTGCTGTACATTTCACGAGTCAAATGTGGATGAAATGGACAGGTTTCACAAGAGAAGCAACCTCACTTTTACTTAACTGGAAGTTCTGAGTACTTCTTCCACCTCTGCTTGATAGGAATCGGGATTTATGTTGGAAAAATCATTACAAATTGGCAATGAGGAACGCTTCACGAATTTGCGTGTCATCCTTGCGCAGGGGCCATGCTAATCTTCTCTGTATCGTACCAATTTTATTATATGTGCTATCGAAGTAACACAATATCTCCCTGCATCTGGGGGATATTCCCAGGTCTCTGAGCAAGGTCAACTTTGTATTATGGTAGCAGAACACATAGAGCTCAAAGGGAGCAAAACACTGGGTTTACATGGGCCGAAAACTGCAGACAGAAGCTGCGCTAGCATGGTTCGTGGCTCTCGCCTTTGGCTTCTTTGGCATTGAGTCCAAAAAAGACCCCTGCTGCTGTGCTGCACTTTGTGCCCCCGATTGGAACCTATGTCTATTTCAAGCCTTATCTGTCTTTAAGGGTTAAATGTGGTTGATGGGCTGCTTTGGCCGGCTCAGAGGCAGGAACCGCCACGCCGTGTCCTTTGTCGTTGCAAAACTGCCCTGCCTCTGACCCGTCCAACTCATACTTACCTGGCAGGGGAGATACCATGATCACCAAGGTGGTTCACCCAGGGCGAGGCTCGGCCATTGCACCCCGGCTATGCTGACCGCTGCGAATTCCCCAAATGTGGGAATCTCGACTGCATAATTTGTGGTAGTGGGGGACTGCGTTCGCGCTCTCCCCTGATTATAGTGTTGAAGAAAAGGTCAAAGACAACCTGGCTACAGCTTGCATGTGTGGCGGCTTCTTTGCTCCAGGAAAGACTTTCTGGTGCCAATGTCCTCCCCAGAGCGTGTCCTTGCTTTGGGCTCGAAATATCTCTGTCCCTTGCAGTGAGCCTCACTCTGCGTGCCACGCTCCAGAGCCAAGGCAAGTTCAATGTGTCACCTTTGGCATTGAGTCAAAAAAAGATCCGCTGCTGATGTGCTGCAGTTTCTGCCCTCAATTGAAACCATCTGTTTTGGTTTAGAGATGCGTCTTTGTTTGTTTTTCCACAAGGCAGGAGATGGGTGCACCGTTCCCGGAGGCGCTGCAATACCGGGTCGATGCGTGGAGTGAACGGGGCAAGTCCCTCTTTCAGCTCCCAGTGCTAAAAATCCATTTAATATATAGTCCCCGTATAGGGGACGTATCAGATATTAAACTGATAAGAACAGATTTTTTTTTTATTATTTTTTTTTTATTATAACAAATCTTCAATTTACTTCATTCATATACACAGTTTACAAACAGGTAAACACTTGACATTCAATACAACACTTATAACACTTTTACTTTTCATACATGCAAATACAGTTAGGTGATCTGGTCTTCACCCCACCAGCCCTAAACCCCCCTTCCATCTTTCCAAAGCGGCGTGTTGTCCCCATTTCAGAATGTCCCTCTCCATTCTCCCCTTCATATCTGCCCTTACTTTTCCTATTATCCCCCTTATGCTGCTGCAGCATTTGTTCTTTGCAACATCCTGCCTAGCCAGCCAAAGATTCCTCTTGAGCAGGCTTACCACTAGCCAAATGGGGAAACTTGCCCAAAATTCACCAGGACCCGAGCCCCTTTCGATCCCATCCCATGTAATTTTAAACCCAGGAAAACTCTGTCCTAACCACCCTTCCACTCTTTTCCATGCTCCCTGTGCGAATGGACAGTCCCACATGACATGTCTGATGGTCTCTTCATCCTTACAATCTGGCCTAGGGCACACCGGAGACCTTGCCAGTCCATGACGGTGCAGGATTTTCCGCACTGGTAAGCACCTGAGCAGGCACAGCCAGTTAAGGTCCTTTAGCCTATTGTCCAGTCCCTTCGGCTGGATCCTCCTCCACACTTTGGATGGTATTCCAATAACAGGACCAACATTAGTTTTCTCTCTGGCTTCTTTATATAGGGTTCTGTGATTGAGTTTCACCTCTGGCCCGGCAGCCTCCGGGTGAGCCCGAAGCCACTTTGCTGCATGGCGGTAGTGCCATGGCTGCTGTTCCGCCCTGGGCCCCAAGTTGCTCCAGGCCATAAGCTCTCTTGCTTGATAAGAAAAGAAAAGGCGGATAAAAAAACCAGAAGGATGTACTACTGGGCCTGATACTTCCCTACATAAGGTTGAAACAAAAATGCAGTCCATCTTCAGAGTTAAATGCGGTACATCTCTCCCCCCTGCTTCGACCCCAGCCAGCATGCGGCCTCTTGCCACATACTCATATCTCCCACCCCATATGAAGCCAAACAAGAGGCGCATGAGAGGCCTCCTCATGCTGACCGGCAACGGATATATGTATGCGAGATATACGAGGGATGGCAATATATCTACCTTCAGCACTAATACCTTCCCTATGAAGGTCAACTGCCTACTCTTCCAGAGTGACACTTTCCTCTCTACGACCTCAAGCCGTCTTGCCCAACTCAGGGAAGCACTTTTAGTAGACTCAAAACTGACCCCCAGAACTTTTATAGGCCCTGGGCAGAAAGCAAGACCCCCTGGCACATCCATCCTTTCTCTCCATTTCCCAAAAAACTTCACAGAGGACTTTGCACAATTAAGCTTGGAACCGGATGCCCTGCCGAAGTCCTCCATGATTTGCAGCGAACGAATAAGGCACTCATCCCTATCCAGCAGCAAAGTGGTGTCATCTGCATACTGGGACAGTTTCACCCGTAACCCTCCACTGCCAGGCACTAGAAAACCTCTGACCCCTGTGTCGGCCCTGATGGCTGCCGCCAAAGGCTCCATATAGAGCACATATAGCAGTGGTGAGAGAGGGCACCCTTGTCTCACACCTGATTGTAACCGGAAAACATCGCCTAGGTATCCGTTCACTACTACCCTACTCCCCACGTCCATGTATAATGTGCGCAACCACCTTATAAAGACTTTACCAAAACCTAGCCTCTCCAATATGCTGAACATAAATTTCCACTGCACCCTGTCGAACGCCTTGGTTTGGTCAAGAGCAACCAGCATGAGTGGCAGGTTTCTGTCCTCTGCCCATGCTATCGCATCCCTTAGGAGCTGCAGGTTCCATCTTGTTGAGCGCCCTGGCACTGCACATGTCTGGTCAACATGAACCAAATGGGGCATTGCTTCGCCTAGCCTATCAGTGAGAACTTTTGCCAGAAGTTTATAGTCCACACATAGCATGGTCAAAGGTCGCCAGTTGCCTATTTCAGTGCGATCTCCCTTCTTATACAGGAGGGAGATCACCCCGGTGGCTAAAGTCCCGCTCATTTCTCCTGCCTGCAGCACCTCTGTCAGAACCTCCAACAATACTGGCCCTAGTATGCTCCAGAACTTTGCATACAATTCTACAGGTAAGCCATCAATTCCTGGCACCTTACCCTTGTTCATTCTGTTGAGCGCACCCTCCAATTCGCTAACCGTTAGTGGGAGCTCTAAAGCCTGCACTATGTCCCCTGGAACCTGGCGCTCAAGCAGTTCCAGGAAATCATCCCCTCTTCCCACATCTTTCTCCTTGAAACTGTCCCTGAAATGATCTGTGGCAACCCTCACCACCTGGCCCTTTTCTGTCACAACAATACCCTGCCTGTCCCTAAACCCTGTCACCACCTGCCTTGCTTTTTTTTCCCGTACCGAGCTGAAAAAAGCAGCAGAACATGTTTCTGACTGCTCAATGAACTCCGACCGTGATCTCGCCAGGAAAGCCCGGGCCTTGCCTTCAGAGACATGTCTGAGCCTTGCCTTCAAAGAATCGCATGCATCTTGATTTATAGTGGAACCACAGTTCCCCTTTGCGTACTCACGCTCTAGGAGTCGCTGCAGATGAGACACCTCCCTCTTTGACTGTCTTGCCTTCCTTTTGCAATAACCTAAACAGAAGGTCTTAATTCTGTCCTTGGCTACCTCCCACCACTCTAGTATCCTCTGACACAGCGGTTTGAGGCCCAACACTCCCTTAAAAAACAAAGGGAACTGTTGGTTGAAAAGCTTTTCCCTCCAAAACACTGACATTTAGGCGCCAGTAACCAGGCCCAAAAGTTTGTGCATCCAAATCTACTCGAAACAGCAGGCCATCGTGGTCAGAAAAGAAAACAGGGATGGTCCTACCTTTGATCAGGTTTAAAGACCTGGAAAAAAACAAATAGTCCAAACGTTTTGCCACCCCTCTTGAGTTACGCCACGTTGGGCTGTCTATGTGTGGCTTGACCCCCTTACCCCCATCTACCAACCCACATCTAACCATGAGTTGTGAAATATACTGGTCGCTGGCATCTCCTCCCCTCCCCAGCTCAACGTTAAAATCCCCCCCTATAATTACCTGTCTATTGGTAATAAGGAAAGGCTCCACTGATTTAAACAGATTAGCCCGCTCTGCTGGCGACTGTGGTCCATATACCACAATGACCCGCAGCTTCCTTATTCCCCATACGATGTCTGCCCCTATTGCCCTGCCCTGGTCAATAACAAAAACATCCTCCACCCTTATTTCCTTAAAACAAAACAAAATCCCAACCCCCGTGGAGTGAACCCCCCCTACACTCCAAATCGAGTCCCCTTTCGTCCACTCCCTTGAAAACATTCCCACATCCCCCATGTCTCTCAGATGGACCTCTTGCAAAAAAACTATGGCTACATGCAAAGTGCCTAAACAAATCAAAAACAGTCCTTCTTTTAACAGTGTTCCTCATTCCTCTCACATTCAAAGTGAGAACATCAAAAAAACTTGTCATTAGCAATGGAATAATTACCCACTCAATGTTCACGTTGCATAGGGGTCGTCACTGTCCATCTGGTCGGCCCATAACACGGGAAGCATACTTGAAGAGGTGGAGGGACACAACGTGCCTCCTTGTGTGTCATCCCCCAAGTGAGGCGGTTGCAGCAGTGGTTCAGCAGGTAGCTCCCGGACCAGTGGCAACCCTGATGGGAGCACAGCCCCTACAACCCCTGGGTCCTCCTCCATCGTCCCTCCACCCAAACCATGGCCTTCGTCCACTTTGCCCCTCCCCTGGTCGCTGTCCTTCACTGGTCCCTCCCTCTTCTGCTGCCCATCTCGTTTACCCACCGCCGCCACCACCTCTTTGGCCTGCACCTTCCTCCTCGATCCCTCAGTCTTTGACCTTTTGTTGTCTCCGACCTGCGAGCAGTCCCCATTGTCTGCTGAAGCCTCTGTTCCGAAAGCCTCCGCTATTTTACGTGCCCCAGTCTTGACACCCACATCGGCTGCTACAGTTGAGTCTGTATTCCCCGCGGGGCCTTTGTCCACGCTGTCAGACCCCGAGCCGCCGCCTGGTCCCTGCTCCACTGTCACGGTCTCCCCCGTGCTCTCTGGAAACATAGCCTTCTGGCACTGGAAAAGCCCTTCCAGAAGGTCCTCGAACTAATTTCCCTTCCGGTTTTTGTCCCCGGCTACCTCCGCAAACGTCCTCCTGCGCTCGGGACAGCTTCGGTATAGATGGTCCTTCCCACCGCAGCCATGGCAGGCCTTTGGCACTGTACAGTCTTTGGCCTCATGTCCCCTTTGGCCACAAAACCGGCAGCTGTCGCCGCTGCACCCTCCATCCACATGGCCTGATTGCCTGCATCGCCTGCAGAAAGCTGGCTGGCGCGGGTAGAATAGGTACCCTCGATCTGCTCCAAGGCTGAAAGAGGCAGGCGGGTGCATGAGGCCGCCAAAACTCTCTGGTTCAGATTTAAGTAGCACCTGGAACTGCCTTCGACCTGTCCAGATCCCCATGGTGTCCTTGACATGCCTTGCTGTAGTTAGCACTTCCCCATACAGCCTCAAAAAATCAGCCAGCGCATTGTCAGTCACAAAGGGATTAAACATGTGGACCGTGATTGTCCTGAAATTTGGTCTGTCCAAATTTAAAACCTTGTAGCAGGCTAGCGGCTTTAGCATAGCAGCAGCAACACAGTCCTTTGCAACTTTCGTGTATACCTGCTCGTCCTTCAGGGTGAGGTCAAAAGCCTTCTCCTGCTGGTTCCATTGTAGGCAGTAGATGGCATCGACCTTCAGATTTAGCTGCTCCATGATGACTTTCCTGCAGAACCACGTCCTCGACACGACATCTTCCGCCGCATCAACTGCCTGAAAACGCAGTGTGAATCTCAGCCCGACTCTTGGGATCGGCTGACCATAGTTGGCCCTCCCGGCCATCGCTCCTTTCTCCTCGTGCTTCCAAATGTCCTTCCTGGAAAAAATGATAAGAACAGATACTCCACTTGATCTTAGCCAAAAGGCCGAGAAGCGATGAGCCTTAACGTTTGCTGCGGGAGACGGACTCGTTGCGCAGTCGCCGCAGGTCTTGGTGCGGCTCTTTTGACCTGGCGTAACCGAGGCGCTGAGTAGCTTGGATCGCCCAGGTGCTAACGACTGTTCTTGTCTTTCTCAAACTCAGAATGCTCAGCCAAATGGCCAAGCCTACCAAAAATAGGTTGAACTCGTAGGTGTTCCTCTCCACGGAAGTCTTTAGTAAAAGGCGAAAGACTTATACGCTTTGAAGAGAAACCAGAGTAATTGTGGAGGCTGTCCTCGAGAACAGACACCACCATAGTTGTCCCAGTCCAAGCCCTCGCGGTGACCCTCACTTGGCACTTCCACATCCCAGGCCACACCCTTTCCCCCAGCTGCGCTAGCATGGTTCGTGGCTCTCACCTGTGGCTTCTTTGGAATTGAGTCCAAAAAAGACCCCTGCTGCTGTGCTGCACTTTGTGCTGCACTTTGTGCCCCCGATTGGAACCTATCTCTTTAGTAATACGCTTGAGTTGTGTGGCATGTTATACGTGCTGACTCCGCGGCATTAGAAAACACTAGTTTGATGCTAAACATCAAATCCATTTAAGGGAGGAACACTAGAATGTCTTTACGGATATAGATCTTATAATGAAATATAGAGGCGTGGTTGCTTGAAAAACAGTCTTTGTTGGCTGAACTTTTCGCCTCAACTGCCGTATGGTGGTTTGGCATTATAATTCAGCATTGGTGGTTCAGTGGTAGAATTCTCACCTGCCACGTGGGAGACCCGGGTCCGATTCCCGGCCAATGCAATAGACAGTTCTTTGTTGTCTGAAAATAAAGTATAATGCCTACACCACTTGGACTCTGCAACAGCAAACACACAGGTCTTTGGAGTGTACAAGTAAAGAGGGATGTTCTCCGTGCCGACTCCCATTGATTTGAGAACTCGGTGAGATGCTCGACATCAAATCACTGTAAGGAAAATGTCTGTCTTATGGACAGAGTTAACATGGGACTTGTCCTTCAAATGTACTGAGGTCCGCACAATGGAAATGTGATGTCAACTACCAATGCAAATTCCCTGCCACCGGCAAGACACATTTGACCAACTATGCCTACACACATGCAACACTTGGGGGTTCTCTATGCATGTGTCTGAGGGTAAAATAATCATCATTCTGTATATAAATATGTTTGTCAATATCATGGACATCTCCTGCTAAATTGAGGTCCACGAAGCTGACACAAGATACCCGCAGATAAGCACTCATCTCGGACTAAAATCCTCAATGCATAGCAGTTTTAATGGCATGCCCCCATATTCTTTTGTTATTCAGTGTTACCAGGGGCACGAACTTCTGACCGGTGTTCCCTCTTGGTTTAGTCCGTGGGGGAGTGCTTAAGTGTGGGTACACAGGTTCGTCTGGTGCACAAGGTTATGGAGGTGGGGGTCTTGCTGGTGCTCAAGTGTCCATATACGTCACCCCATATTCACATACCTTTTACCCGCCTTAAGAGACACTATTTTGGGGTACAATTTATCCATTTTCACCCCTTTTTTCTGGTTCTTCCAAAAGTTAACTTAGACTTTTTCTGACTCTGGAGGAATGTAACGGGAGTTGTCAGGGGACTATATCCGCCTTAAGAGTCACTATTTTGGGGTACATTTTTATCCATTTTCACCCTTTTATATGGTTCTTCCAAAAGTTAACTTAGACTTTTTCTGACCCATGTACATCACCCTGGATCTCTGCCTGTGAGTGTGGGACCAGTGACTCTGTAAGCAGCAGCCTGTCCTCTGGGTGGGATTGAGCCAGCTGCTGGAAGGAGCTCTCTGGGTCACAGCCTGCTGCTGCGGCTCTCTCCCCCCCTGTATTCACATCACTTTTACCCAGCTTTCACACGCACACTCATTCCCGGGTAAGAAAGCCATGTGCATCACCCTGGATCTCTGCCTGTGAGTGTGGGACCAGTGACTCTGTAAGCAGCAGCCTGTCCTCTGGGTGGGATTGAGCCAGCTGCTGGAAGGAGCTCTCTGGGTCACAGCCTGCTGCTGCTGCTCTCTCCCCCCCCTGTATTCACATCACTTTTACCCAGCTTTCACACACACTCATTCCCGGGTAAGAAAGCCATGTGCATCACCCTGGATCTCTGCCTGTGAGTGTGGGACCCTGCTTACAGCAGTGACTCTGCTGTACATTTCACGAGTCAAATGTGGATGAAATGGACAGGTTTCATGCTGTTACATACCTGGGTTACATAGTGCTGTGAAGCAGCCTGTCCTCTGGGTGGGAGAGAGCGAGGTGCTGGAAGGAGCTGTCTGGGTCACAGCCTGCTGCTGCTGCTCTCTCCACCCCTGTATTCACATCACTTTTACCCAGCTTTCACACACACTCATTCCCAGGTAAGAAAGCCATGTGCATCACCCTGGATCTCTGCCTGTGAGTGTGGGACCCTGCTTACAGCAGTGACTCTGCTGTACATTTCACGAGTCAAATGTGGATGAAATGGTCAGGTTTCACAAGAGAAGCAACCTCACTTTTACTTAACTGGAAGTTCTGAGTACTTCTTCCACCTCTGCTTGATAGGAATCGGGATTTATGTTGGAAAAATCATTACAAATTGGCAATGAGGAACGCTTCACGAATTTGCGTGTCATCCTTGCGCAGGGGCCATGCTAATCTTCTCTGTATCGTACCAATTTTATTATATGTGCTATCGAAGTAACACAATATCTCCCTGCATCTGGGGGATATTCCCAGGTCTCTGAGCAAGGTCAACTTTGTATTATGGTAGCAGAACACATAGAGCTCAAAGGGAGCAAAACACTGGGTTTACATGGGCCGAAAACTGCAGACAGAAGCTGCGCTAGCATGGTTCGTGGCTCTCGCCTTTGGCTTCTTTGGCATTGAGTCCAAAAAAGACCCCTGCTGCTGTGCTGCACTTTGTGCCCCCGATTGGAACCTATGTCTATTTCAAGCCTTATCTGTCTTTAAGGGTTAAATGTGGTTGATGGGCTGCTTTGGCCGGCTCAGAGGCAGGAACCGCCACGCCGTGTCCTTTGTCGTTGCAAAACTGCCCTGCCTCTGACCCGTCCAACTCATACTTACCTGGCAGGGGAGATACCATGATCACCAAGGTGGTTCACCCAGGGCGAGGCTCGGCCATTGCACCCCGGCTATGCTGACCGCTGCGAATTCCCCAAATGTGGGAATCTCGACTGCATAATTTGTGGTAGTGGGGGACTGCGTTCGCGCTCTCCCCTGATTATAGTGTTGAAGAAAAGGTCAAAGACAACCTGGCTACAGCTTGCATGTGTGGCGGCTTCTTTGCTCCAGGAAAGACTTTCTGGTGCCAATGTCCTCCCCAGAGCGTGTCCTTGCTTTGGGCTCGAAATATCTCTGTCCCTTGCAGTGAGCCTCACTCTGCGTGCCACGCTCCAGAGCCAAGGCAAGTTCAATGTGTCACCTTTGGCATTGAGTCAAAAAAAGATCCGCTGCTGATGTGCTGCAGTTTCTGCCCTCAATTGAAACCATCTGTTTTGGTTTAGAGATGCGTCTTTGTTTGTTTTTCCACAAGGCAGGAGATGGGTGCACCGTTCCCGGAGGCGCTGCAATACCGGGTCGATGCGTGGAGTGAACGGGGCAAGTCCCTCTTTCAGCTCCCAGTGCTAAAAATCCATTTAATATATAGTCCCCGTATAGGGGACGTATCAGATATTAAACTGATAAGAACAGATACTACACTTGATCTTAGCCAAAAGGCCGAGAAGCGATGACCCTTAACGTTTGCTGCGGGAGACGGACTCGTTGCGCAGTCGCCGCAGGTCTTGGTGCGGCTCTTTTGACCTGGCGTAACCGAGGCGCTGAGTAGCTTGGATCGCCCAGGTGCTAACGACTGTTCTTGTCTTTCTCAAACTCAGAATGCTCAGCCAAATGGCCAAGCCTACCAAAAATAGGTTGAACTCGTAGGTGTTCCTCTCCACGGAAGTCTTTAGTAAAAGGCGAAAGACTTATACGCTTTGAAGAGAAACCAGAGTAATTGTGGAGGCTGTCCTCGAGAACAGACACCACCATAGTTGTCCCAGTCCAAGCCCTCGCGGTGACCCTCACTTGGCACTTCCACATCCCAGGCCACACCCTTTCCCCCAGCTGCGCTAGCATGGTTCGTGGCTCTCACCTGTGGCTTCTTTGGAATTGAGTCCAAAAAAGACCCCTGCTGCTGTGCTGCACTTTGTGCTGCACTTTGTGCCCCCGATTGGAACCTATCTCTTTAGTAATACGCTTGAGTTGTGTGGCATGTTATACGTGCTGACTCCGCGGCATTAGAAAACACTAGTTTGATGCTAAACATCAAATCCATTTAAGGGAGGAACACTAGAATGTCTTTACGGATATAGATCTTATAATGAAATATAGAGGCGTGGTTGCTTGAAAAACAGTCTTTGTTGGCTGAACTTTTCGCCTCAACTGCCGTATGGTGGTTTGGCATTATAATTCAGCATTGGTGGTTCAGTGGTAGAATTCTCACCTGCCACGTGGGAGACCCGGGTCCGATTCCCGGCCAATGCAATAGACAGTTCTATTGTTGTCTGAAAATAAAGTATAATGCCTACACCACTTGGACTCTGCAACAGCAAACACACAGGTCTTTGGAGTGTACAAGTAAAGAGGGATGTTCTCCGTGCCGACTCCCATTGATTTGAGAACTCGGTGAGATGCTCGACATCAAATCACTGTAAGGAAAATGTCTGTCTTATGGACAGAGTTAACATGGGACTTGTCCTTCAAATGTACTGAGGTCCGCACAATGGAAATGTGATGTCAACTACCAATGCAAATTCCCTGCCACCGGCAAGACACATTTGACCAACTATGCCTACACACATGCAACACTTGGGGGTTCTCTATGCATGTGTCTGAGGGTAAAATAATCATCATTCTGTATATAAATATGTTTGTCAATATCATGGACATCTCCTGCTAAATTGAGGTCCACGAAGCTGACACAAGATACCCGCAGATAAGCACTCATCTCGGACTAAAATCCTCAATGCATAGCAGTTTTAATGGCATGCCCCCATATTCTTTTGTTATTCAGTGTTACCAGGGGCACGAACTTCTGACCGGTGTTCCCTCTTGGTTTAGTCCGTGGGGGAGTGCTTAAGTGTGGGTACACAGGTTCGTCTGGTGCACAAGGTTATGGAGGTGGGGGTCTTGCTGGTGCTCAAGTGTCCATATACGTCACCCCATATTCACATACCTTTTACCCGCCTTAAGAGACACTATTTTGGGGTACAATTTATCCATTTTCACCCCTTTTTTCTGGTTCTTCCAAAAGTTAACTTAGACTTTTTCTGACTCTGGAGGAATGTAACGGGAGTTGTCAGGGGACTATATCCGCCTTAAGAGTCACTATTTTGGGGTACATTTTTATCCATTTTCACCCTTTTATATGGTTCTTCCAAAAGTTAACTTAGACTTTTTCTGACCCATGTACATCACCCTGGATCTCTGCCTGTGAGTGTGGGACCAGTGACTCTGTAAGCAGCAGCCTGTCCTCTGGGTGGGATTGAGCCAGCTGCTGGAAGGAGCTCTCTGGGTCACAGCCTGCTGCTGCGGCTCTCTCCCCCCCTGTATTCACATCACTTTTACCCAGCTTTCACACACACACTCATTCCCGGGTAAGAAAGCCATGTGCATCACCCTGGATCTCTGCCTGTGAGTGTGGGACCAGTGACTCTGTAAGCAGCAGCCTGTCCTCTGGGTGGGATTGAGCCAGCTGCTGGAAGGAGCTCTCTGGGTCACAGCCTGCTGCTGCTGCTCTCTCCCCCCCCTGTATTCACATCACTTTTACCCAGCTTTCACACACACACTCATTCCCGGGTAAGAAAGCCATGTGCATCACCCTGGATCTCTGCCTGTGAGTGTGGGACCCTGCTTACAGCAGTGACTCTGCTGTACATTTCACGAGTCAAATGTGGATGAAATGGACAGGTTTCATGCTGTTACATACCTGGGTTACATAGTGCTGCGAAGCAGCCTGTCCTCTGGGTGGGAGAGAGCGAGATGCTGGAAGGAGCTGTCTGGGTCACAGCCTGCTGCTGCTGCTCTCTCCACCCCTGTATTCACATCACTTTTACCCAGCTTTCACACACACTCATTCCCAGGTAAGAAAGCCATGTGCATCACCCTGGATCTCTGCCTGTGAGTGTGGGACCCTGCTTACAGCAGTGACTCTGCTGTACATTTCACGAGTCAAATGTGGATGAAATGGACAGGTTTCACAAGAGAAGCAACCTCACTTTTACTTAACTGGAAGTTCTGAGTACTTCTTCCACCTCTGCTTGATAGGAATCGGGATTTATGTTGGAAAAATCATTACAAATTGGCAATGAGGAACGCTTCACGAATTTGCGTGTCATCCTTGCGCAGGGGCCATGCTAATCTTCTCTGTATCGTACCAATTTTATTATATGTGCTATCGAAGTAACACAATATCTCCCTGCATCTGGGGGATATTCCCAGGTCTCTGAGCAAGGTCAACTTTGTATTATGGTAGCAGAACACATAGAGCTCAAAGGGAGCAAAACACTGGGTTTACATGGGCCGAAAACTGCAGACAGAAGCTGCGCTAGCATGGTTCGTGGCTCTCGCCTTTGGCTTCTTTGGCATTGAGTCCAAAAAAGACCCCTGCTGCTGTGCTGCACTTTGTGCCCCCGATTGGAACCTATGTCTATTTCAAGCCTTATCTGTCTTTAAGGGTTAAATGTGGTTGATGGGCTGCTTTGGCCGGCTCAGAGGCAGGAACCGCCACGCCGTGTCCTTTGTCGTTGCAAAACTGCCCTGCCTCTGACCCGTCCAACTCATACTTACCTGGCAGGGGAGATACCATGATCACCAAGGTGGTGGGTCTCCTTTGGCTTTGTTGCTGTCGTGCGGTGTAAGGGGCGCAATAAAGTATCTGTGGTAACCCAAGACCAGTGGGTTCACCATGGCTTCAAACCAGACCAATCGCCGGAACGCTGTTCGTTTTGACCTTCTGGAAGATCTACAGATGGACCGCTTGCAGTTCAGCCGACACATCCTGCAGAAAGAGCTTGATATTTCATCAAACCATCTGGAATACATCTTTGCTTACCCTGGGAAAAAGATATTTGAGGTCATCTTCACAACCAGCCAACACTTCCAAAACTGCCTGGAAAGATTTGAAAAGAAGAAAACGTCAGGATCAGGCTTTGATAAGATCAGCATGACACCACTTGCCGAAAGGGACCTGAAAACTGTTTATGTGATGATATTTTCAGAAAAAGTCAGGAACCAGGATGTCTGGACTTGGATGACAAGATACGGTGAAGTACAAAATGCAATAGAGGTGATGGACATTGATGGAATAAAAACCGGGTCTAGACGTTTCCAGGTCCGTCTCCAACGACAGGATGGGGTGCTGAGACACATTCCCAACACCATACAGTTGGGAGCCTTCAGGGGTTCTGTCTTCTACTATGGGCAGCCAAAAGAATGCAGGAAGTGTGGCAGTCTAGACCACCTTGCAGCAGACTGTAGCCGGAATATCTGCAGGATCTGCAAAGCAACAGACCACTCATCAGCAAATTGCCCAACCCCTGTCAAGTGCAACCTCTGCTCCTCCGAAAACCATCGCTTCAAAGACTGCCCGCATGCTTACTCCAACCGGGTGAAACTTTCACTTTTTGAAACCCCTGAAGCCAGAGAGGAGGAACACGCAAATGAGGAACTAGAACTCAGTCAGACTTCCCGCTCAGACACCAACCAAGAACCATCAAACAATGTCTCTCAGCAGCCAATACAAGAGCCCATTCAAGACCAAGAGGAGACAATAGGAGGTGAATCGATCATCGACTGGAGCGATAACACAGTGGAAGACATCATAGGCACGACCTACATCCCCCTCCCTATGGTCCACGCTACAGTCCAGAAGGCAGATCCACTGCCCAACCACGACCCAGGTACCAGAAACGGGAGGAACCCAGGGACCCTTCAAGATGCCGAGAATACACTAGATTCCATAATGACAAACCTCACCATTCCTCAACCCCAGGGGGAGGAAGTACTCAGGGAGGACCCCCCTGATAAAGCACAGGCAAGTGTCCCTTTGGTCCTACCTATTGCCATCAACCAGACAAAAGAAGCAAGGGATTCACCATCACAGAAACGCCCGCAGGAGTCACCACAGTCAGATGAACCCTCCCCCCCCTACGGGGACTCTCCCTCCCCAACCTCAAATCCCTTACTTGAGCCCGAGGATGTAGTTGCCGCCCCTTCGGCTACATCCATAAAAAATATCTATCTGGATAAGGAAAGGGCTATAAAATCCAAGAAAAAGAGATCAAAGAAAACGCCCCAATGGTGACACTTTGAAAACCATGCCGCCCTGCTTTCTCCCATTTGCTCCGTATGCCCCCCATTTCCATTGCATCTCTCAACACAAGAGGCCTAAATGATCCTGTAAAATGTCAATCAGCCTTCACGTTTCTACATTCAGAAAATCATGACATCTGCCTACTCCAGGAAGGTAATATAAATTATAGGGACAATTACAAGATGTTTGAGGACAGATGGAGCCATGGACAATCAGTGTGGTCGGGCGATAACAAAAACCGGTCTTCTGGGGTTGCAATCTTATTTAAAGGGAATCATTTTGACATTCAGAGGGTACAACGCATATCAGATGGTAGAATTCTCTGTGTAGATGTTGGGTGGGGTGATGCCAATCTGAGAATCATCAATGTGTATTGCCCTGTTGATCTTCAAGAACGCCTAGAAACACTAAAAGCAATCCAGCCACTCCTTTTATGTGGAAGGGAGATCATATTGGGTGGAGATTTTAACTGCCTGTTGGCAAAAAATGATCGTTTAACAACATCCCTTGTAAAGCTGGACTCCAGCTCAGAAGCCCTAAAAAACCTAATTAAGGACTTTAGACTTACAGATACATATCGTGCCAAAAACGCTGATTTGCCAGGCTACACTTGGTCAAATGGTAAAACACACTCAAGAATAGACTTTCTTCTGACCTCAAAGGGATTACAGGTCATTAATGCATCTGTCAAACCAGTATTCTTCTCTGATCACGCCAAAATTGACTGTTTATTTGGTTTTAAGGAAAAGGTTATAAGAGGTAGAGGCTCATTTAAGATGAATACATCCCTTCTGGAAAATCCCAGTATTGTAAGGAGATTTAAGGAAAAAATCTATATGTGGTCCTCTCTTGAGATTGTTTTTGACTCTGTGGGGGACTGGTGGGAAGATTTTAAAGTGCGTACTAAGAGCTTTTTCATTGAGGAAGGTAAAAAAGAAGCAAGGAAAAAACGCTATAAATTCAAAATCCAACAAGCAAAACTACAACGACTTTACACAATGGCCTATGCAGGTTTAGATGTAGCAGAAGAGATAGCGAGGCTTAAGAGAGACATGTCACATCTTACTACAGAGGCAAGCTGTGGACTACTTACACGTAGCAGAGTACATCATATGGAAAACAACGAAAAATGTACAAGATACTTCTTTCGAAAACTAGCCCGGCCGCGAAATGTTATGGACGCAATAAAAGATAAAAATGGGAAAGAGCAGACTGATATAGATAACATACTCGCCAGTGTACACAGCTTTTACTCAGACCTCTATAAAGGTGAAGATCTAGACGAAGCAGCTTTGGCTAATCTTCTATCAAAAGTAAACAAAAAGATTAATGACCATGAAGCTATGCTGGAAAGTAGATTAACTGTAAATGAATTGACCAGAGCAATTGAGAGCATGAAGAAAAACAAGGCCCCCGGTGCCGATGGGTTGCCAAAATAATTTTACATAACCTTTTGGACAGAATTGCAGGTCCCCCTATTGAAAATGTACAATGAGAGCCTCCTCGCGGGTAAATTACCACCATCCCTGAGAGAAGGCACAATCTCCCTGTTGTTCAAAAAAGGGGACAAAAAGGAATTAAAAAACTGGCGTCCCCTGACACTACTTGGCGTGGACAGAAAGATTTTAGCAAA